>NW_008794445.1:3952808-3958442 GCF_000699145.1 Aptenodytes forsteri
ACACCTGTCTAAGCCGTGAGCCGCCAGCTTCTCTAGAAGAATGCTGTGGGAGACGGTGTCAAAGGCCTTACTGAAGTCCAGGTAGACCACATCCACAGCCTTTCCCTCATCCACTAGGCCGGGTCACCTGTCATAGAAGGAGATTAGGTTGGTCAAGCAGGACCTGCCTCTCATGAACCCGTGCTGGCTGGGCCTGATCCCCTGGCTGTCCCGCAAAACATAATGCTGACAGCAGGATGGCTGCACAGATAAGCCTGTCAGCCATACACTCACCATGGGAGCTTGCCATGGAGCTAAGTCTCCTCCAGGTAGACAAGCCCTTTGACTGGACATAAAACTCCTGGGAAGGCAGGTTGAAGCTCCCCTGCTAGTCAGTAACACTGAACAAAGCGCTCGGGAACGTGTTGTAGGAAGACAGTGCAATAGTAGCAATGCCCCACAGACTGTGCTCTGTTTTCTTTTTCTTTCTTCTGTCTTCTTTTCTTTTTTTGTTAAAAAGCTAAGTGTCTTCATTTCTGCACTGTAGCAATGCAAGGAATTGAAGTACTTAAGATTGTATTTGCAGTGGGGTTGGAAAGGGAATTAGCACTTCACTGGCACTAGAAATACATCATTAAAAGCGATTACTGGTCAAGAGTGTGGTTAGCATGACCCTGATGTGATGTGATTCAAAAATGGTAATCTTTTGGACTATATGCAAGCAAATAATACAAATGCTATATTTAGTTTCTCCATTTGGCAGATTTTGGACAGACAGCTGAACAGTGCTGTCCTAGAGAAAAAGCCTTTAGAGTTTGCAAACTGAAGCACAAAACCCCCGTGGTTTATCTGCTGCAAGCTGTGCTGTGCTTTTCCTTTGAGAAAAGCTAAGCCCTGACTTTGAATAGGAACGCTACCGAGATTTTGGGCACTGCTGCTGGGGCAAATCCCACAAGCTGATCTCTTTCACTGAGACTGTCACATGCCTGTAGGCGTGCTTAAGTAACTTGCAAAGAAGTCTGCCATTCCTGCAGCCACATCCCCAGCCCACAGATATTTGCTTTTCCTCCCTTGTTTGTACATCTCCCTGTTCCCTTGCCCCCACGCCTGCCCACATGTTAAGTTGGTGGCCAGCTCTACAGCAGAGCAAGCATCACCCATCGTTGGGGGCACAACAAGATCTCCCACTGAGGTTGGGAGATGGAGGCTGGCAAGTGTCGGTGTGTGATTATCTATTTATCTGTATGGGCCAAGTCAGTGTCCTTAGGCGGTGACTTGCTTTGTCCTGGACTTCGGAGAGGGCATTGCCCTTTGGCTTTGTGCAAGGGTTGATCGTGCCAGGGCGTCCCCACCCCTCCTGGGCCCACGGTTGTGTGAGGGATGCTTCATCGCGGGGGCCAGCACTCACCTGGTTAAAGGAGAGGTGGGGGTTTCGGAAATCAACGTACAGCATGGTCCCAATGAATGGCAGTGACACTGGGCCCGGGGGGTAACGGCTCCACTTCTTCCTGCGCTTCATGAAGTCAAGAAGTAAAGTAAAGACTGTAAGAAAAACTCCCAGTATGGAGATGTTGCTCCAGCAGGATGACAGCTGGGACCCCAGCCACAGGAGCAATGCCATTTCGTAGCCTGCCTACTCCTTGGTCTTCCTCTTTTGACCCAAGACTGTTTCTGCCTCCTTTTGCCCTCCCTGTCCTCTCCTCCCCTCTCCTCCCCTCCCCTCCCCTCTCCTCCCCTCTCCTCCCCTCTCCTTTCTCCAGGCAGCTGCCCTCTTTTCCTTGGTTTCTCCTCTTCCCCACACTCTCTTTTCTTGTCTCCCCCCCGCTCCTCTCCAGGCAGCTGCCCTCTTTTCCTTGGTTTCTCCTCTTCCCCACACTCTCTTTTCTTGTCTCCCTGCTCCTCTCTCCCTGCAGTTGCTGGCCTGGGAACGTGGGACTTGGCTCAAACCCAAAGCTCCTCCTCTGCTCAACTCAGCCTTGGGGGAGTGGTGATGAGGGTCATCCCTCCTCCTCCTCCAAAGCCAGAGCTCAGAGGCTGCTTTGTCCCTGCTGCCGGTGGTAGCTCCTGCAGTGGTGCCCTCCATGGGGCAGGGCTGGGTGAGGTCCAGGTGTTAGGGTGCCCTCTCCCACAGCCGAGGTGGGATCGCAGTTCACAACAAGCAATCCAGTCTTGCTGCATTCTCGTGGGGTGATTTTGAAAGTTTGTTTAAATCTGTGTCGCCACCTTGTTTGTACAGACAAGTCAAAGGAGAAGCAGCTCCTAAACAAAAACCATCTGGGTTTCTGTTTGCAAGACTGATGTTTTGTTCCATTGGAGCTTGAGAAAGCTCAGGTTAGGTCACGCTTTCCCTTACAGAAAGCACCTGTCACAGAAATTAGCCTAAAATGGTGACCTGAGACTTCAAAAATCATTTATGTTTCTGGGAATAAAAATCTTTATCCAACTCCAAATGTCAGTCAGCATGATGACCTTGATTTTTGTAGAATACAGCTCAGCTACAGGGGAGGAAGCACATGTATTGCAAGGAGCCTCGAATTTCCAGCCTTTGGGGCAGCAGTAATGCAAAGATAATTATGGAGATAGTCAAAGTATTTCCTAAAACAGCACAGCTGTGTGCTCCTGGCATCACTGCCATCGGAGATCAATAAAGCTCTCTCTTATGACAGTTAGTTGTAGCTAAAAAGAAGCAGTAAACACATCACAGTTTGATCTGTGATCTCGGTGTGATCGGAGAAAAGCTCCTAATGGAGCAATTGCTGCAACAGTGATGGAGAGCTCAGACCGCAAAGTGATGCACCTGCAAGGACTGCAGTCAGCTCTGGTATGCAGCCAGGGCCTCGAAATGCCCCTTGCCCAAAAAGCACCTAAATGCTCATTATCTGTGTGCAGAGCTCCCCTCACTGGAGCCTCTACAGCGTGATCCTGCGTGTCTCTTGTGAAAAGCATCATGACTCAGGGTTCATCTCAGGTATCTGTAAACAAACATTTGCAGCACGGGAAACAACCGAGGGAATTACTAGCCCCCACACAACTGCAGGATTATGATTTCTTTTGGATTACAGAGACATGGTGGGATAGTTCAGATGACTGGAGAGCTGCCACAGACGGACATAGGCTTTTCAGGAAAGACAGGCTGGAAAGGGTGAAGAGTGGTTGTGCTTTATACAGAGGAGTGGCCAGACCTTTGCCATGGGACAGGTGCTGAGGCAGTCAGGTGCTTCTGGGCAGGGAGAAGAAGGCAAAGCAACACGGGCAATGTTGTGGTAGGCACTCACTACAGACTAGCTGATCAAGGAGAGAAAGTCAATGGAACCATCTCACAGGCCTTAGGACTCAACAGGTGTACTTTATCTGGAAGGGCTATATGATTGGGCACAATCCAGGTGGTTTCTGGAGTGTGCTGAAGACAATTTCTTGACACAGGCAATTGATGAGACAACTAGGAGAGATGCTCTGGGTTTGCTATTCAGAAACGAGGAAGAATTGGTCCAGGACATGATGGTTAAGGGTAAGTTTGACTGCGGCAGCCATGAGACCGTGGAATATTAAATCCTGCAAGAAGTCACCAGGACAAATAGTATTACTGCCCTTGCCTTCAGGAGAGCAGATTTCACTTTGTTCAGGAGTGCTTGGCAGGATCCCAAAGGGAGCCCAGGAGAGCTAGTTGTTCTTCAAGGGAAGCCTCATCAAAGACAGATGATAAAGTGGGTGGAAGATTGTTCAGATCGTGGGGCTCAAAGAGTTGGGATCAGCGGTACAGAGTCCAGCTGGTGGCTGGTCGCTAGTGACGTCCCTTAGGTATCCATACTGGGGCTGATAAAGTTTAACATATTTGTTAACAACCTGGATGATGGGACAGAAAGCACTCTTAGCAAGTAGAGCCTGGGAGAGCTAACAAGAGCTGAAGTATGTTTGCAGAGTAGTCTGGGAGTTTGTTGGCTTTTGAGTACCCACCACATTTCGAACAGCTCTACTGCGAGGTCTTAGGAGACAGAGCTGCGACAGTCCTGTACTCAGTGGACTGGCTTGAGCAGGAGGTGGCTGAATGCTAAAAGGTGATCGAGGGGTTCCTCTCACGCTGATTTTCATGACCCATGCCCTCAGATGACAAGTGAAAAGATGGGAAATGTGGTCCCAAGAAAGTCAGTGGACATTTCCTGATCACCCCACTGGTAAAAGGATGTTACCCTGCCCGTTTCAATTTATTTTGAGCTCCACCTTTATGAACTTCAGCTGGAAAATATCCACCTGGGTTCTTTCCTTTTTGCTTATTTTGGCTAGAGCCAAAGGCTGTCGGACTCCCATCACTCACCTCCGGGCTGTCAGAAGGATGGTTGATTGGAATTCAGGAAGTGGATTTACTTTTAATGAACATCGCCCTGGAAGGCCATCAGAAGAGTAACTCTCCAGCTGCTCTTCTTCCTGGGGCTCAGCCTTGACATAAGGCGACAAAGCTGCAACCTGAGAAATGCACGAGCCTAAGAACAAAAATACTTTCTCCCCCCCTTCTCGCCCCATACACCTTTCTAAAAGGTCTCTGGACAAATGATCTTTTCCTCTACCCCCTTCAGGCTGCAAACTGGACAACTCCTCCACTTTTGGTTAGTAGCTTGGACTGCCGTTCCTGCAAAGGACTGGAGCAAGTGTTATAGCTTAGGTAATTTCAAAAGAACAGTTTTCCAAGCAAGCAAAGAAACAATAAACAACAAATCTCTTTATGAGAGAGAGAAAGAGAAGAGAGAAAGAGAAAAGGGTAATTATCCTTCTGAAGAATGAAAGATGTTCATTTGCATTTCTTTTCAATAAAGCAATATTTTGAGTGATTTTTCAAGTCAGAGAAAAAAACTTCCAAATCGATACATATTAATTTTAGCTAGCTGCAGCCCCGCTGTGCTGGGTGCATGTCTTTGTGCACAGCCAATTAAGAGACGAGCTAAGTGAAGTTACAGAAGTTACATGCAGACGTTACTATTCTTTGACTGGACAACCTGCAGTACAAACAGAAAGGCGGCTTTAAGAAAAAGCTTATTAATATGCAAAACGAAGCATCCAGAAGTAAGGTAATGCAAGAGTTGCCTGCACAATTTTAATTGAGCCTTTTTGTCCATATATTCCATTAAGATCATCTTTCATTACGAACTCGTGCTATTTTTCCTTTCTGAAGGACCCTCCCTTCATTCAGTGCACAGGACAGATGATGATCATTTACTAATCCTGTTTTAATTATAGTATTTGGCTTTGAAGCCTATTTTGCCACCTGCTGTTTGCACCCTGCCCAGAAGGGTGTTTTAGTTGGGCTTTTCTACAGTGGTCATCAGTGACTGCGTGGGTTCGGAGCAGGCAGTCTTTTGTACTCGCAGCATCCCCCTGAGGTGCCACCAATGGACAAAATGGAAACGTAAGTCCAAATGACCTTCTAAGTGTTGGTACCTGTCGTGGTTTAACCTCAGTCGGCAACTGACCACCCCACAGCCGCTCGCTCACTCCCCCCGCCCCCGTGGGATGGGGAGAGAATTGGAAGAGTAAAAGTGAGAAAACTCGTGGGTTGAGATAAAAACAGTTTAATAATTGAAATAAAAATCTTAATAATAATAATAGTAATAATAATAATAATAATATACAAAGCAAGTGATGCACAGTGCAATTGCCCACCAC
>NW_008794445.1:3958588-4031819 GCF_000699145.1 Aptenodytes forsteri
AGCACTGCTTAGCAACAACTAAAACATCGGTGCGTTATCAACATTATTCTCATCCTAAATCCAAAACACAGCACTGTACCAGCTACTAGGAAGGAAATTAACTCTATCCCTGCCGAAACCAGGACAGTACCTAATAGGAAAAGTCTAGAAGCTGGGTTTGATGGCTCCTGACTGTCACACACAGCTGTCCAGGACCCGTGCCCAGCTCCTGGCTGGAGTTGCGAGCGGCTTCTGCAGATATTCCTGCAGGATCACAAGTTTGGCACCCCGGACATGAAGGTCACAAATTAGTGCTTGTTTATGAAAACTGCTGTTTCAGTAATTACCCAGCATCACATACTCATTCCTTCACAGAGGTGCGGTGAAAACCTTTCAATGGCCAAAGAAACACTCTTCCTTCTCTCCCTCTTTGCTTCAATACTGGAGCCAGCCAGGAAGTACTGGTCACATAATATGAATATTTCCTTGAGCTTTCAGAAGGTTTTCATCGAAATCCCAGAAGGCTGTCTGCTTTCACCCTAACACCATTAGACGGATCAAAACCTCAGCAATGTTTCATTCTGGAGGAGCAAAGCCTCTTGCAACAGCACAAACGGTCAGATTGAAGCCTGCTGCCCTCATTCCCTGGCTGTCCATCTCCCAAGCTACAGCAGAGCTGGGGCTGGTGGAGACCCCAGAAACCTTTCCTCTTTGATGGCCTCTTCTGAGCCCAGAAAACATGGTCTCCCACCCAGTCCCAGATTTTTTTGGTCCTTCCTCCACCTCCTTTTTTCAGCCCACCATCTATCTTTTGCCTGTTTAGCCTTCACTCGGGCGGCCTCTCCTCCCGACTTCCACTCTCTCAGTGCTGGAAGGGGGCAAGGGGAGTGCGGAGGAGACCAGCTTCACACTTGTCGTTCACCCTTGCCAGCCTCCAGCAGCCGGCAGTAACCACCACCTGCTGCGTTCAGGTGTCTCTGGGGAATTTTAGCTGAAAAACTGAGAACTCTATCAAGCGCACGCAAACCGGGTTTTCAAGTGCTTGTAACATGGCCAAGTTTGAGCACAGTTTTAGAGAGCTGGTGCAATGTGTCTTCCTAACAGAAAGCTGCCTCCTGCCAAATTTTGCGTGTAATGCTTCAAAGCATTAAACTGAAAAAAGAAAATATCGCCAGAAATTTTTCTAACGGGTTACGAGAAGGTCAGATAAACAATGGATTTCTAAGAACAATGTCAGCCATTAGACAGGGATTAAAAAATTTTTGGCTCAACATTCCCAAACAAATTTAGCCTGAGGCACAACCCCAACTCAGGAAATTTAATCTCAGCCGGTTCATTGTGACTTTCTTGGCCTTCAGATGGGGTTTTATACATTGGAAGTACTTCTACAGCCTTAAGATGGACTGTGCTAACAGCTTGTTCATAATAAAGCAGTCAGCAGAACTGAAATAGCCAAGTCTTTCATAGTTACTGTTACTATGACTTACTGCCAGCCTTCCCACATTGCAAAGAAATCTGTTCTTCAGGCTTTTCTTTAAATTCCCCGTGGCTTCCTACACTTTTTCCTATATCAATCACAGCAGCTCACCTATTACCCTGCCAGCCTCCACATTGCAAAGAAATCTGTTCTTCAGGCTTTTCTTTAAATTCCCCGTGGCTTCCTACACTTTTTCCTATACAGCAGCTCACCTATTACCAAAGTAAGTCTTAGTCGGACTTTGCTTCTTGCTTCTTCCCCACCCCACATCCCTTGCTCTTAAAAAGCAACGACTCTGAACTTGATACCAAAAGTGAGGCGTGTCTTGGGCCCCATCTTTCACCCTAGAGAGACAACTTTGTGCTGGTGCGGTAAGATGTCGAGGAGCCGGGCTCTCGCGACCCCTGTGCACAGCTTGGCAGCGTGAGCTGTGTAGCCGCTGCAGGCGTCAGCATCCGGATGAATAAAACAGCCACTGAGATGAAGTTACCCCTAGACAAGCCTCGGATACTAAAGGCAAACTGAAAAACCAAAATGATAAGAGCAGAATGGCTTTATCGTGACTTGATATTTCACAGAGCTTGAGGTGATACTGAACGGAGCTCGCACATATATGTAACACTACCCAGACAGGGTTTCGCCAGTTCAGCAAGTGACCAGACTGGTAGTTATGGGCCCTAACCCCGGCATCCTCGTCATGTTAACTGGGGTTAAAGCAGAAATCAAAACAAGCTGGCTTGGTTTTAATCGCAGAATTCAAGTTCAGATTCTCCTACGGGCCTTAATTCCTCAGGCTAAAACGTTCCCACCATTACTTTAACCTGAGTTAGCCAAATGGAGCTCAGCACGTGCAATTTCTAACCCCAGCACGGAGAAGTAACGCATCAAAGTGCTGTTTCACACGGGTTGTGATACCAGCACTGGTCTAAAATGCCTCCTGAAGACACTGTTAAACCTCTGTGATGTGGCCGAGCTCTGGGAAGACGCCTGCTCGGTCGGAAAATGACTGGCAGCAGTTGCCTTGACTCACACTCTCCTGTGAAACTGTCAGAAAAATATGGCTTACGCCCCCGATACCATAGGCTGTTGATTCGTCTCAGCTGCTGGTTTTGGTTTCTTATTCTTTAAGCTTCTCAAGAGCTGTGAATATATTGCTTTTCTTTTCATTTTTGGTTTAGTACTGATACCATGGGGTTTTTCTTTGCTGTAACGAGAGCATCCAGGGGAATTTTGGACAGAGGTACTGGCTAAAATCCTGGGTTGGGTTTTTTTTTTCCCCTAAGAGATGCGTTTAAATCCATATGGGGAAACTCATCCTGCTTTCCTGAAGTGTGAGATCAGTGGGACACCTTTGAAAATAATGAGGTGATTAAATCCAGGTTTGGAAGCCAAAGAAGCAAAAGCATCTTGGTTTAGTTTCTGCCATTGATTTGCCCTGTGAGTTAGAGGCAAGCACTCGGCTAGCCCAGTTTCCTCGCTTGTAAAATGTGTTCAATGGGGCTGTCTACCCCGTTGCGATAAAGCATCTACAAATCTAGGTGCAAAGTACGTTAATGAGGACTGATACCATAACTATTACAAAGCAAAGAGGCAGGTTGCCAAAGATCTCAGAATAGAGGTTAAAAAAGATAAAGAGTTAATTTGAAGACTTGCTGTTGTTCCAGGAAACATCTAACTATGATCTTTTTCTTCTGGCAGAGGGAGTATTTCACAGGGAACATTTTGCTGCTGTTTCCGTGTGTTGGAAGGATAGTTGGTGATGCTGTTTTTTCATAGTTAGGTCCTCAGTTCAGTTATTTATGAATCAAAACAAAAAGGGAAGCTAATCTGGCTAAAAAGAGAATTGCATTTTTCTCCTGTGCTTATGGCACTCAGGAGCAGACAGAATAACCTTGGGTGATGCCGTCTCCTAGTAGGTAAGTCAGATTTCAGGTTTCTGTGATAATTCCCTCTCTTTTCACTCCAAGCTCATTAGCCTGTTTCTGATGGCTCCTGAACATCCCTGGCTTCCCAGGAAAGCATTCAGAGATGCATGTGCTCAGCACATCTCAGAAAGAAGAGATGAAGAGAGGCATTACTTCTAAAACATACTTGCTGTTACGATTTCCTTAGAGTCAATAAAGATAGAAGTGACGACCTCCATTCACACTGCCTTCCTCCCGGCTTGGTGGTTGTGATTGCTCCAACAGTGAGAGTAAAAATATTCTTGTTCTGGTAAAGTGGTGCATTATCTACTTCGTCCGTTTAAGTGCGTACTCGGGGTGATGCCACAGCGGTCATCCTGGTGCGTGCTGTTAGCTCCTGCCTCATTTAAGTTGTGCAGCCATTTTCAACATTGTGAGCACGTGCTGTCGCTCAGTTCAGGACCCCTTTTCTCCCATCCTGCCACCACATTTGCACAGCTGTTTTGTATAGAGAAGCTTGTGTTAGCTGACCTGTCACTGTGTGATAAGGTGTGCAGACATTAGCCTCTCAAACGTGGTCTTTTTGTGTGTTTGCCTTAGGCTAGGTCTGGTAGATACAGTGGATCCTACAGAAACAGTAGAGCCGTACCTAGTTTGGGGCCCTGCTGTGCTGGTCCCTACAGAGGGACAATAGCAGGTATCTGCTCCCCAGGACTTAAACGAAGACTAAACTGCAGGGGAACTAAAATGCAGGACATCAAACACAAGTAAATGCCTGAGCGAACCGAGCCCAGTCACTTTTGCCACTCTGGGCTCAGACTGCCAATGCAAGGGGTGCAGACCACCCTTTGTGGCAAAAAAGTTGCAGGCAGAAGCGACACTGCAATTTTTCCCAGATTTAAAGGACAGTGAACGCAGGCCCAGTGCATTTGCACGAACTTGGACGTTTGCTATAGCTATTTATTAACCTTACATAGCACCGAGTACAGGCATTCGCTGCTGTGCGGCTGGGTGGGTGCCTCGCAGGCGGTGGGAAGTACCTGCAGGTTGGGCACATTGTGGGTACATGTGAGTCGCATGGCAAGGACAGCGTTGGGGACGTGGTTCCCACTGCCACAGTAAAAGCGACATGAGCCCAGCTGGCACACCACGGGCGGTCCCGACCCGAGACTTTTCCATCCCTGCAACGGGCTGACAGCAGGCTGCCGACGGATCCTCCTCCAGCCACTAAAACCCACATGGCTTCTCCTGGCAATCTTCGAAAACCAAAAGACACCTCTGGCTTTGCTCACTAACAAACCAGCACAAATCCCAACAATCTCAATGCTCCTGTCTTACTCCCAGGCACCTGAGGAGCTTCAAGGGGCAAGAATTAATAAGATAGAGGAAAAAATAGTGACTGATAGAGAAATCCAAGGAGAGAAGGGAAGCAATGGAAAAGAGCACGCTCTGGAGAGCAGGCTGTCACTGGCAAAGGCACGTGTACTGGCAGGCCGCGTTTAACTGCAGAAGAAAATGTGACTGCTGCTCACTGGGTACAAACTGATGATTGTTCTGTCGAGCAATTCATGATCTCCTGAATTCTGCCCTTTGTTCAGCAGTCCATTAAGGCAGCAGAAGATGATGAGCTGAAGAACTTACAGTGTTTCTATTAGGAAACTATAAATAACTTTAACAGCAAAAATAAAATGTCTATTTTTCCCAGCACTTTTTGCCCAAACGATTATTAATCCACTTAAAATGAAAATACTCAAACACACAATTTTGATGATCTAAAACCTCTGTTAATCATTTCCGAGACCATAGTGTGCTTGTTGTTAAGAGTACAAAGTTTATTATTCTGCTATTTTCATGAATAACGCAGTGTCAAGCTCTCGTTAGCAATTTTTCATGGTTTTATCTGCACTTTTTCTGTCAGTATAAACAATGGCTTGAATACAAGTCAGCGTTTAGAAGTTTTTATCAGTGTGCTGGAAACAGAAGATTGTTGTGTGTTACTGTGACAGTGAAACAGGTTGTTTATGTTTGATTTCTGGGTGACGCTCCTAATGGTAGTTTATGCTTCACAAATCTGAATGTGCGTTGGAAATCAGAATGTATATTTTATTTTTTTACAAATAGGATACCCACAAATAACTGTTTTGGTTTGAAACATTGGCTCAGTCATGCTCATAGTTTGATTAATAACAGTGGGAGCATATGGAGTGAAATAGAAATTAGAAATGATGAAAATGCAGGCAAGATCTTACTACGGAGTGTTTAGCTAGTCGGTTACCTTTGGTACTCCATCCCAAATGATCTGTAGGTTACTTTTGCCAATAGTAGTTGCTATAGTCTCACAGCAACTGTACCTAACAAGCTTATTTTTCTGTGTTCATTTTTATATTTTCTACAGCTATGTAATTGTGATTTTGTGTTAACAAAAATTGCATCAACAAAAATACCTGCACTCTTTTACCCAGGAGGTATCCATAAGCAGTGATCTTTCCACCCGAAGGAGGAAGGACCAGAGGTGGTGGCTGCAAGGAAAACTGAAAAGGAAAGTATTTTCTCTGTGTTTTTTAAGCTGGCCAAAAGACTGAATGGATGCCTAAAGACATGAGGCTGCCACACTGCGAGTCGTGAGTGGGAAAGAAATGACATGGGAGGCGTCTGGGCCTCCAGTGGACTGACCCTGCTCCCCTCCTCCCGATGGCAAAACACCGGGCTCCTCGACATAAATGACACCTCCTCACCCGCAGAGAAACAGCAGCTCCCTAAACCTGCTGGTTCCCAGGTCCCACGGGGACGGCGGCGTGGCCGCGCGCTCGCAGCTCAGAGCGAGGCGGCGTGCAGGCTCTTGCTGAGCTAGCCAGGAAAAATGAATGTTTTTGTGGTAATGACACTTTAAAAAATGTTGGGCTGCTTAAAAAACTGAAAACTTGGAAATTTTGAAAGCCTTGCCACTTATGGAGATGACAAACCTTAGTCCTCCTATGTACTTGAATACAGGCACTATGTACGCGAATTAACGCCTTTCTGCAGCTCCCTTCTGATTTGAGTTACTTCAGGATAAGACACATTGATTCGTATCCAGAAAGAGGGAAAGGCCTAAGACAAATCCTTAATTACTTTATACTCTTTATTGCCTATTCCAAAGTCCAAAGCTTTTTGATTTCTCTTCACTGTGTTTTGAACTAAGGCCTAATATCTGGGATAGCTTTTGTACTCAGGATTAAAAATTCAACAACTATTTCTAATATTACCTGTTTTCCTGTGCAAGTCTTACAAATTTAATAGTGAAGGGCACCTCCTGTGATGACAGCTTCGTGGCAGATGGATCCCACCACCCGAGTGCACCTGTGGAAACAGAGTCCACCTGGGTCTGTACAAGCACACCGTGCTGCTCGTGGTGCCTGGAGGGAACAGCGGTACGCGAAAAAGCTGCCAACCCCAAACAAAGCTGTCTTCTGCGGTCTCTGGTGTAAGGGTGAGAGCCACTGCTGACCACGCTGTCTTCTTCTGGCTGGTTGCTTCGGGGAAGCAGCTTCAGACCCTCAGGCCAGCGGCACCCACTCTCAGGGTCACACAGCGCAGGAGTTTTCAGCCAGGAGCACAACGGGGATGGAGAAAGGCTGCAGATCACACGAGAAGTCAACGAACAACAAAATTTGCCACCAAAAAAAGCATTCAGAATGCAAATGCAATGTGCAAACTCGTTCGCACCTCTTATTAGTTGCTGAGAGCCGATGAAAACAAGTGTCAAGCCCTGAGCTTTGGGGCGCAGCCCAGGCTGGGGGCAGCAGCCAGACAGTGGTGCTGCCACCCGCCTCTGCGCCCACCCCTGCCAGAAACGGGTGCTGTAAAAATCTCCTCTGAGAGAAAAACTTTAGTCTGCCTCATCTGCTCCGACTCTGCCCTACAGATTACAAAGGGTGGTTTCTCATTAGCCTGCAAAATCAAGAGGTGCACACAAAGACCTTGGCTGAGAAACCCCTCTGTATTTTTCCATGAGAGCCACTGGAGCAGCCGCAGGGCTCAGCGAGAGCAGGGTAACCGCTTTATGCCATCCTCAGGCTGCTACGAACGGCCTTTGGTCGGTCCCCAGCTCCTCACCCTCTGTCCCCCAGCTTAATTTGTGCATGGGTTTTGTCGGAGTATGAATTCAGAAAGCCTTAAGGTGGCAGCACCGGACAGCCCTCACGGCTGGTACCCTGCAGCGCAGCCCTGGGCTGGGCCAGGTGGTCGGCAGGGACAGAAAGACCAAGGGCTGGGAGGCAGCAGCGATTCAAGAGCGTGCAGGTGAGCAGGCAGGCAGAGGAGGGTGCAGAGAGAGGTCGGGGCTATTAAGAAGGAAAGGTAAACTCCTTCACACCCAACAGGCCAGGGTGAATTTTGCACCGCATAGGATTAGGCGAGGTGGGCTGGGACCTGCAGTTTCCACACAAGGTTGAGATGGTTCACTAGCCTGAGGAGCGCCCGTGCCAGCAGTGATGGAAAGCCGCTGCCGCCTGACGTGCTCCGCGGTGTGCATGGCCTGCAGTTTCTGTCCCGCCTCCTTCAAGCAGGCTAGGCTTGACTGAAGTCAAGCTGAAGACCTCTGGTCTACAGAGTACCAACCTGAACGTCCGGTTTGCTAGAAAGCAGGAAAAAAGCAAGCGGGGAACAAGCGGGGAGTTTCGATTTGAAGAAGTAAGGCTTTGAAGACGGAGGCTCTGATAACTCTTCTCCAAAGGCTTCACGCAGGCAGTGGTCCGCGCTCCCCTTTCCTCCTGGCTGTGGAGGGAGGGATCGCGGCACAGTTCCCTGCAGAAACGGGGTCCAGAATAACCACTCGCTGCTGCCGCAACTCCCCGAGCTGCTCTGGACAGCACCAAAGTCCCAGAGGTGTGCTGGATTTCAGGATTAAAACCACTGCTAAATATTTTCAGGGATCCACGCAGCCTGACTGCCCTAACTTGTCATACCACTGTGAACTGCTGCATTTATAAGCAGGATGGAGCCTGATTCTTCTCTGAACTGCATGGCGACAGGGCAAGAGGCAAGTCACAAGCTGCAGCAATGGGAATTGTGACTAGACACAAGGATGAATTGCTGCTGCTCCAGAAGAACGGCTCAGCACAGGAACGGGGGCCCAGAGAGGGTGTGGAGTCTCCACCCTGACAGTTTTCAAAACTTTGTTGTCCAAAGCCTTGAGCAACCTGGTGTAGTTCTGAGGCTGGCCTTCACTGAGCCACGAGGTTGGACCAGAGACCTTGAGAGGTCCCTTCCAGTCTGTGCTGTAACAGGATTTCCAGATGGCTTTAAAATGTGAATGTGGATGACAGTTCACGTGTGTCCTTTTTGTAATGGTCAGGGTTGCTGGACTGGGATTCCTGATCATAGACACAATTTGAATTCTTATTTAACTCTTGATCTACAGCAGGTATACCTTTGTGAACAATGGAGAAGATTTCCTCAGTTTTGGAAAAGAAAAAAGCAAAGCTGAAGAAGTCTGGAATAAATTTACTGATTCTATTTTTAAAAAAAAAAAAAAAAAAAAAAAAAAAAAAAAAAAAAAAAAAAAAAAAAAAAAAAAAAAAAAAAAAAAAAAAAAAAAAAAAAAAAAAAAAAAAAAAAAAAAAAAAAAAAAAAAAAAAAAAAAAAAAAAAAAAAAAAAAAAAAAAAAAAAAAAAAAAAAAAAAAAAAAAAAAAAAAAAAAAAAAAAAAAAAAAAAAAAAAAAAAAAAAAAAAAAAAAAAAAAAAAAAAAAAAAAAAAAAAAAAAAAAAAAAAAAAAAAAAAGAGAGAAAAAGGCAAAATTTCAGGACTTCTGACCTGCCCAGATGATGAGGACAAGCGATAGGCCCAAAACCCAATTGGAGAAGTTGCTGAAGTCTAACAGCACTGAAATAGCCACCAGATACTAGGGGAGTAACTTTCGGGTGAGCCTGGAGGCGCTGGGGCTTTCTGTGCTGTCTGAGGAACAGAGACCAGCTACAGATGCCCTTGGTCACACCTCAGGGTGAGAGGGAAGGCTGGGAAATGTGAGCTCCTGCATCCCAAATCCTTTGGGCTACAACTCCAAAACACAACCCTTCAGTGACTCCAAGATGAATTATGAAAAACAGGATGAGCTACCTGCAAGCAACACAGACATGCAATACACACATCACCTGAAAGTAATGTAAAAGATGGAGAAATGCAATGATAGAGTCTTACAAAGACTCCCGTAATCAACGGAAACGAGGATGAAAATGTCTCAGCCTGTTCATGCCTGTTATGAACTCTCAGGTGCTTTTTGAATCGTAGTGCCACAAGGCTTTTCAGAATGACTAGGGATACTTGTCTGCTCTGGCAATTACAACAGCCCGAGCTGCACAGGCTGCAGTAGAAATCAAGCTCAAACACTTGCTGTCAGTTGAGGCAGAAGTGAAAACAAAGGGGAGATACAGGGAGTTAGCAGTTTCTCTGTCCTCTTAACGTGAGTTGCCATGTTGTGTGGCTGTTAGAAGCTTATTTCAAGGACGGGCACTTAGGAAGTTGTGGCCTGAAGGTACAAAGCCTGCTTACTGCAAGGAAGGATTTTATTCTTTCACGAACATTGCTTGTTTGCTTGTGGAGAGGCACAGTGCCTTGTGGGAGGCTTTGAACTGTGACATTTAAGTTGCCAAAGCACCTCCTGAACTCATGACAGACCTTAGCTCTGGTTTTTACCACTCCCACCCAATGTCATGGAAGCTGGTCAATGAACATAAACATTTTTTCTCAGCTATTGAACCCTTGTACTCGTATATTTCCAGACGTATGTATATGCTTACAAATCAAAAAGATAAGTACATGTTAGGTCAGAGGGCCGTTGCAAATAGCCAGATGAAAAGGCTATTCAGACAAGCCCCAGACTGCTCCTTTCTCTTGCATTGTAAAGGACAAGAAAGGAAAGTTCCACCAGACCCTTCACTGAACACTGGGCTGCAGACTGGGAAGGGTTGTTTAGGTTTTTGATGAGCTACTCTCAAAGTCCAAGTAACTCCAATAAATGCTAAAAATCAGGGGCGAATCTCTCTCTCTCTCTGCAGAAATGGTAAATACAGGTTGCACAGACCTCTGGTGTCTCCCTGTCTCAAGCAGCTCTTTTAATTAGCTCAAATGAAACCCTAGAAAATGAACATCAGCCTTCACATTCCACAGTTTCTGTGGGTTACTGTTGACTGGAGATAGAAAACCAAGATGAAGTATGTGTGCTTTAAAGAGGGACCAACCAAGCCAGGTGACCTGGCCAACATTCCCTTTTTAAGCACAACGGAGACTATCCTCTATTTGGAACACGCATTTGGTTGCAAAAAGGTTGTTCTACGTTAAAGAGTTGATCTCAGGGCCTGTTGCTGTGTAGTCTAATAAATGGCACAGAATGAGTTTGGTACGGTACCTATCTAGACCGTTCTTCCAAAACTCACACACGTGCAACTTCACACAGAAAAGGTCAGCAGGAACAGCCACCTCCACCAGTGAGGACTTCAGGCCTACAAGTGCCTTTCTGCTGGTCTCAGGTCTCCTCCTCTCATGTCTTAGCATTCCTTAAAAGGAGGCCCAAGAACAAACCTTCCGTGACTTCTTCTACTGACCTGTTATTTCTCCATGGCTCTTTCACACCATTGGGACACTTGTAAAAGGTTCTCTCACCTCTCCTTATTTTTGAGAGGAACTTTGGACCATAAAGCTGCAGTGCTGACCTCAGCTCAGCGGTGAATCCATCAAATGTGGGTGATGGGCAGTGTTTGAGGCCAATGGGCCATGCTCCAAAGCAAGATTCGTCCTAGCTACTGGCAGTCTACAGTCACTGTTGCCAATTATTAGGGATTGGGATTAGTCTTAGTGATTTCTGCTTCTAATTTGTTCATCTTCTAGACTGCAACAATTCTGCGCAGTCCAAAAGATGCACCTTCTTTCCCTCTTCTTCTGAAGCAACAAACCACAAACTTGATGTTTGCTAAGTCCGTCTTTCATGTTTGTCATAAGGAATGCTTACATTTCTGCTGTAACAGCATCTTTTCCAAGTCTTTTGTGTTCCTGTGGCAACGTGCTGCTGCTGTTTTTAATAAAAATGAGTTGTGTGGCTGAAGTAGGCCATGATGACTGCAACCATCAATGCCCTCTAAGGCTGCAAATGCCCACTTCCACCTCACGGCTCTAGAAACTGTTTCTTCTCCCAGCACATTTTCTTGTACTGTGAAGCCAAGAACATTTCATGCTTGGAGCAGAACCGAACACAACCCTGGAAATCTGCTTAGAGTCTGCAAAATTGGTCCATTCTGTATGGCCTCTGCTTTTGGTTGCTGGAAATGTCTTCGTCAGTGGTGTTTCACAAGCTTTGCTTATTTTCTTGCAGAGTGCAGCTCTTTGGTTTCACTTCCAAATGGTCACTTATAGTTTTGCCATCTATAACCTGTACAGGTAGCAATTCCTCCTCAGTTTTAGCCACAGCAGGACACCAGCTGAACAGAGAGACTGCAACATCCATTTTATACAGTAACCTCCTCATCTTGGTTTCCAAAGCAGCAAAGGTATTAGAAAAAACAGAAGTGTTACATTAAATCAGTCTTTGTTCTGCTTATACACACAGTCCTTTCTTGCCTCTTTGAAATCCATTTCCACCTGCCAATTCCTAATTTCATCATACAACACTGAACAATAATTTGTCTGCTTTTCTGTATTTCTTCCAACTACAAATGGGAACTGTGAGATTTGTCTCACTCGTAAGGTACTTTGACACCAGCTGATTAAAAAGCACACGTGAAGAAGTAGATACTGTTACGCCCCACAATCCAGGTCGAGTATCTATTCATGGTAATTCCAACAGTCCCCAAAATAATGTCCTCAAAATAATCTACAATTTATAAGAGTCTAATGATTCCACATCTCTTCTGAGAGGGAAACACAGAACTGTGTGCAGAAACTCAGGTGGAAGTCCAATTAAGTTTTCCTAATACAAATGCTATAAAACGTACGGACTTTTCCCTTTTTAATAAAACCATTAGATGTAGTAATGCTTCTTTGATAAATTGGCTTCAGCTCATGGGACTCTCGCTATACAATGCAGACTTATCTTTACAATACTATACTTACCTTTAGTGTAAATGCAGAGCACCTCCCAGCTCCTTCCCTGAAAACTTCTCTACCATTTTTTTGCTGCTCCCCACTAAAAGATGTGGCACTGAAAATAAATAATTTCAATAAAACTCAGAAAACCATTGTCACAATATACCCCCCAAAGCCAGGGAGCACTGACCTCCAAACCCACTGCGACCTCCGAGTTTGGTTGTTAGCAGGTCTAGCTACAAACCCAAAAGCCACTGATGTAATGCAGGTAGTATTTGCAGATGACCTGGATGTGTTCACATTCAGTAGTACGTGCATGCAGTTTTTATCACGCGGAAGAGTACACAGTCAGTCTGAATCCTGATCCCCAGCTAGAGTGGAAGATTTCCTTCACAAGAGGCTTGCTATGAGCTGAGAGTATTTTTCTTTTTCACATTATTTGGATGGAAGAGAACTCTCTCTAGGGCTGCTAAGAAATATCAGCATTTCTAAAGCTAGCCAGGTAGTCAAAAACCTGAAACCATAGCATTAAACCTGAGTTAAGCGATAAATTACAAGAAATCTCTAGAGGACGAGGAGGAAAGGGAAGCAATCTTGGCTCTCGATACAGCCCCGTGAAAGAAGCCAGCAAACAAGCAATGCTTTCCCTCTAATTCAGGCTCCCTTCTGTAGAGGTAGGTACTAACTAGGATATGGGTCCCATTTAAGAACTTAAATCCTACAAAAAGACTCTGTAAGCAGCACCCTGTTCACTTTTCAGCTGGATGACAGAGCGAACCTTTTGGATCCGACCAAAAGTACAGGCAGAGCAAAAAATTACACACTCACTCAGAGAGATAACGACAGCAACTATTTCACTGACCTTTACGCTATAAGGACAACCTCATTCTTTCCTTTACAGCTTTACATAATCATTTCTAGCTGAATAGCACAGGTCAGTTTGGGAGCTGATAGCGCAGGGTATCCATAGGAGGTGATTTTTCAGTGATATGCATTAGCCAAACTCTTTGGCAGGCAGCAATGCCATAGAGAAAAGTACCGGAGAGTTACTGGTCTCCCACAATTTTCTAATACTTACTTTTGCCCTCTACCTTTATTGACTAAATTCTCTGACTCACAATATACTGCAGTAGCTCCATCTTAAAAAAAACAAACAAAAACCCCAAGAAAACCAAACATGTTTGGCTGTGGAATATGTCTAACAAACAAGAATCTCATCCTGTTTCACAATAGACAGATTTCTAACCCAAAACTAAGATTGTAACTTCACTTTCAACTTCTCATAGGAAAGTCAGTAAAGCCACAAAATATTTGCCACATCTTTCCATTTTCTAGATCTGTAACTGAACCTGGATTACCTGTACTATATTTCTATTCTTTTTCACACAACTTTTAATCACTAAAACAAAAAATCCAGACCAATGATGATTTATTCATCCTCAACCATCCAGATATCCTGTTACACTTCCAAAGGTCTGATATTTAAACTCAATTTTCTACATTTTTAGATAGAGAACTGCTTCTTCCAGTCATTCTGGTAAGCCAGGGACTAGGTCAGACAAACCGATTCTGTGTCCCTCTACCAAGTATTTCTACCATGTCCAGGACAACCACTGCACTCAAGACAGCATAGGTAATTACTGATGTAATAACACTGTTATTAGGCATGCTAATTTAGAAAGTTTATATCCAACTCAGCCCCAAAATGTTCTTCCTGTAACTGTACCAGTTTAATTAAAGGGATTATTAAAGGTATTATCTTTCCTCACATGTTCTTATGTACATTACAGTTCATACTGCACATTAAACAGTCAAAATGCCAGAGCTGTCATTTAATTGCCCATATTTTGACAAACTACTATTTTTTTTTAAATGCACGTTCCCACCAAACATGTTTTTCTTTAGCTTGGCGCTAGCTGGACTCCATGAACTAGATGTACAACATTCTTTGGCAGATGCTCTGCCCTGAACCCCTTCACATTTTTTTATTTCAATACCATTACACATCATCAGTTTGTCTTGTTCTAAGACTGATTCAAAAGGTTCAAGAACATCACAAACGCGGGTAAAATCCCCACCCATACCTATGTGATACACAGATTAGCAAGGATGGCCACCACCTTCTGCAGCGGCAGCCGAGACTGCTTTCTCCTGTGCTGCACAATCTTGCTATAAACTCCACAGTAGTCTATGCCTTGGATTCCCCAGTGTAGATTTCACATGCAATAAAAATCCATGATGAATATATCAATCAGCAGCTCCTGCTATCGAGAGATGCTTGCTGTATGTATCCCAGGGCCTCCATCAGTTCCTGCGGGAGGAGTTCCTTTATCCTCATCTCCAGCTGAACACTGATCAGCTCATATCGATAGACATCCTTTGCATGTTGAATCCACTGCAATATCCTTTATGGAAAAACATCATCTGTTTCTTTGACCTTGTTCAGCAGTGTTGACTCACAGGTTAGTTGTTGGAGCTTCCTTTTTAAATGGCAACCACGCACTTTGGAAACGCTGTTAAACCATCACATACATTTCCCGGGAAGCAGGTGTTAAGTCTCCTTCCTTTCAGAGATCCTGATGGGAGTCAGACAGTGTAGAGAAACACTTTGAAAGTGAGCTGCCTTATCCAAACAGGTAATTCCCAAGTGGCTGGCAGGCCACTCATTTTCTTCTCGAGACAATCTCCGTGTTTTAATGTTCTGCTGCAGGTCATTTCTGCTCCACAAATTCTAAATTAGCCAAGATTTCCAAACCTTTTCTTTCTTTCAAGTTTGGGGTATCCATGATATCAAGCTGTTAATTGTTTTTGCAGGATGGAGCTGGTAAACGTTTTGTATAGCGGCTTTCAGAATCCACTCAAGCACTTTATATCTTCTGAGCCAAAGAAATTTTTATTTCCATCTGGATTTTATGACTGCTCCAGATAATTTCCAGGTTCTCCCAAGAAGCCATTACACATCGTTTCAGATTCCTGCTGGCTTGGTTTTAGAAAATCGTGGTAGCTCTCGTTTCTGTAAAGACTCAACCAACAAAGATGACCAACTTGCAAGACCTCTCTCTACTAGAGAGCACACCCCTTACCTCTGACAACAGCACTGATGAGGGGCTAAGCAGCAGCCGATTTGAAGGTTTTTAAGCGCTCCCCACTGAGAAATATTTCTCATGGAGTCAAGTGTGGTACCATTTATTTATTTGCTCTACATGACTCCCACTACTTTCCAACCATGGTGCACGAGGAGCTACTGAATCTCCACAATTGCTATGAGCACGCACAAGGAAAACCTCTGAGACTCCCTCCCAATTACCCAAAAACCTTCTCCCTCCGCTGCGTGACACCACCCTGAAAAGCCAAAAGTATCAAATTCAGCAGTTTCACCACACGGTCCTCTGCTGTCATAGTACTACAAAGCTGATTCTTCACCAACATAAATCAATGCATAACAGTAACTTTTTTTTTTTCAGAACAGGTAGAATAGAACAGACACTAGGAAAAAAAAAACAATTTTTATTCAGTTGAAAAGAAGTCATTTACTCAATCACATTAACTATGCTAAAAATGATTTTTTTCTGACTACACCAGCAGTTAAATATTTTCAGCACCAATTCAGGACACATTAGTGACATTTATCACAACAGGTCTATTTCTTAATGTAGAAGGACATACTAACTTCAGTAGCTGCTACTGGGAAAGGAGTAAGCAGAAGACTGCCCTTTCTTTCCAAATACTTATCAGTGAGAGTAGCAACTTTTAGAAATAAATAACTGCCAAATTATCTCCCAAATCTTTAAATTGATCTTTTAAAAATAGAGTTAAAATAGATATCTTAATATGAGCTATCATAGATTTTATTTTTTATGTGCTGAATACTCCAAAATGCGAGTAGATGAGCAAGCATCCAGTACATAACTTTTTAAAATAGTTCTTCCCTCCCCACAATATCAACCCCATTTTTTTACCCAAGTCATGCTGGTTAGATCCCTATCTCTAGTGACTTCCCAGTAAACACCACACCATTTGATATCGCTAGGATATGCTACCATCCTATCTATGAGTGAAAGAAGTCAGTGACCTGGTGAAATACCACCAACTCACATGAACAGAAAATTAATCCATTCATTGGCTCGTTATCTCTGAACATCAAACAAATTCTAAGCTTTAATTTTTAAAAGCTTTTGTGGTCTTCCTCTTGCTGGGCCAGTTCAGAATGTCATCACTGAAGGCAGAACTGATGAAGGCAAAGAAACTAAAAAGCAGCAGATATTACTGTCTCTCTGTCCTTTTAAACAAATCAAGTTCGCACAAAACAAAAGGAGACAAGGTTAAAATGAAGTTTATTAGTTTTTTTGGTTTTTTTAAGCTTTTTTTATATAAAACTGTTTGTGAAACAGCTATTTTATTCCCATGGCAGAGTGACCCCTGAAAGATGCACTAACCCCTTTCTTAAGGCCTTAACAAGAAAAAATTATGATTTGTTGTTGTTGTTGTTCCTTAAACCCAAATGTTTTAAAATTACATAATTTACAAAAAACCTCCACACGAAATAACCACATAGTGTAGGCTGTTACACTGACATTCCCTCTTCCTTAGGAAAAGCAAAACAAAAAAAAAAAAAAAAAAAGGGCTGAGCGGATTTTCCTGATCAGTTTGAAGACACATTGACTCCACCAACATTCAGACTTCCTTTCCAGTTCCCCAATCTGGCAGGTAAACCATATCTTCCTCTCACCTGCCTTCAAAACTGAAGGCAGCTTCTTGGAATGATTTGGGGGTGCATGTTGTTGCCACAAAGGGCAGATACTCCTTTCCCCCACATGGTACAGATGTTCCCACACGAACAAGGTGTACGGGATCCAGCAAGCAGCAACTACCTCTTACTTCAAGAGTCTCATGACCTAAGAGTCTTCAGATGTTTTTCAAGCTTCCACTATTAATACATAGTGTTTCTCAAAAACGATGACCTCCCTACCCCACATACACAAGTACTGACACCCCATCACCTGCAACCATCCAAGCCTTCCTTCCACACCCTACAAACAATTTATCATGATTTTATTTGCCTTTTAAAATTGAACTTCCTTGGATGTTGTGAGAAAGAAAGCAAGAAGAAGGGAGACAAGTCCTGTTTGGAGTACTCCCAGTTCCACTATTCTTTCCCACAAAATGTTACAACTCCACGAGCCTTGCTTTGATTTTGGATTTAATATTTACTTTAGCTACAGTTTTATTAATTTATATGGGTTTTTGTTAATTTTAATCAAAAGCATCAAAAGGGATATAGCGCACCTTTCATTTAAAACAAAGTCTTTCAAGACTAAAAAATAGATCTTTATATATATATATATTTATCCCTCCCTCTTTAATTCCCCCCACCTGTTTCCTTTTTCCCCCTCCCCTTCCCACTGTCACTATGGAGATTGTGTCCATGGAAACAGCTGGTTCAGACTCCTTGGTCAGATTCTGTGATGTCATCAGTCTTGAGTGTGATGTAAGAATTTATGAAGGAAGTGCTGGCATTGGCAGGCACGTCGAGAGGGGGCATGGCTGCACAGTGGGAGAGATTCCATTCAGTCACGAATGTCCACCGCTTTTTATCTCAACAGCCTAACCTGAAAAACAAAGTGAAACTGTGATATTGGAATGGTTCTTTCCCTCCGTCTGCCAACACGCCCCCCAGGCTTCGGAAAAACCCACTCAGCAGCCTACCACAGCAGTAACACCAAGAGCTCTTTAGTTTTGTGGACTAAAAACAGATGGAAGCACAACGGTGAGTAGTTCATAAAAGCAAATCCATGTGATAAAAAGTATTAGTTTAACAACCAGCAGAAAATGAAATAAGCCCAGCTACGGAGGAGGTCCAGGATGACAGGACGATCTGTGCCACGACAACAGCACGGCACTCTTACAGAACAGCTACCTCCAGCAGCCAGAAAGGAGCTCGTTTGCCTCATGTTCGCTCCTGGGTCTTGACTATGAAAACTGGAAACAGAGGGGCCAAGCACGTTCAAATGCGATGACAGCTTCTGGGATGCCACGCTGGCCCTCAGGGACTGGACCCAAGTATTTTCATACAGGTCACCACGCTACCATCCGACAGTAGTTGTCAGTGAATATGTAGCAGATAGTGAAACCGGTATCAAAATTACAGGAGTCCAGCTGCAGGAACCAGATTTGGGAAATAGCTAGATTTCACAAGCTAAAGGTAAAAGCTGCAGTTAAACTAATTGGAGGTCAGGTAATATTTCTTTCTGTTGCTTTTTTGTTCTAATTGCCAGATTATGGTGGCAGTGACAGTTCATGGAAGGACTAAGCTTGTGATGTCTTTCAAGACCAACGTGGAAATGTCCAAGTACTTGGCATGCTCATTCTCCCTGTCCAGAAATTCTCTTGAGGTGAGAAAATTAACTTCAGGAGTTTGCTAAGTTGGTGGAGGCTCAGTTCAAAAAAGAAACTGCAGACAAAGTTAAAATTTCACTTCTCTAAGCCACAGTTCTCATTCTTAATCTGCACAACCGAGAAAGCAAAGCTTGAAATAACATATTCCTTTCTTCCCTTCTCCCATAACACAAGTGAGCCCAGAAGCAATTTGTTTATTTTAGTAAGGTTAACCCTTTGATATAACTTAGATAAATCCCTCCCCACCAGCTAGTGAGCTTGGGAAAAGGAAAAAAGGTCGCAACATAAGCGACGCATATGGAAAGCAGTTAACGACATTAGAGGTGTGCCTGGGAACAACGTAACACCCATGTTCATTCATAGCTGGCAATTAAACTCCAGGAACCCTAACTAAGTGTGATACAGAAGTCAATGTTGTTCTGATTATCAGCACACCAATTAGATTACATCCCAGCAAGCCTACCTCTTGGCTGCAAATATCCCCTCATACAGGGGTGCCAGGCTAAGAGTGAAGAAAGAGTCAGGTGAGTACGTATGAAAAACAGACGGGTAATCCATGGAGCTACAGCTAAAGAGGAAAGGAGGGAGGTTCCTAGAGAGTTCAGGCAGCTGACCTTTGTGGTATTCATTACTGTGCAACTGTGAGCCCTTGCTGAAGGAGTGTCAAGGCCATGTTGCTGTCTCTGGCTCCTGTACAACTGCAGCTTGCCCATGCCTGGAATCGGTCCAGAGCATTAGGCACTGCCTCAGGGAGGAAACAGGCTCACTGCACAGACAGAGTCCTTCCCCATTCCTGGACAAGATCCAGAGCACCAGACTCACTCTCACAGTCACTCTCCAGATCTGGATTTGATCCAAATGTTCTAGAGGCAACTGGCTCAGGGAGAGAGAAGCAACAGAGACAGAATACACTGACTTGCCTGGATGTTATCCAGCACGCAGGATTTTTCTTAACTTGCTGGGCCTAGGAGTGAACCAGGACTAAAACAGCCCAATAATCTAACAGCCGAGCGCCCATTCTATCTTACACTAAGGCCAGCAGAAGGGCAGCTCCTGTACTACCAGCATTGCTACAGAATTCCTCTAAACTTCTTTAATTACCACAGTAATGCAGCAAATTTTTTTTCAAGTTTTTTAAAAAATAATTGGATCTTTTAGATTTGCATGGTTTTTATTTTGGGATTCAAGGTCAGGTTGGAGAACTTGATCTTTAAGACATTCTCAGCAACAAAAGGGGGAGGCTAAATAGGATCTTCACACAAGAACTACTTGAGGCAAAAGTGGATATGGAAAGAAATGATGCCTTAGAGAGATTTCTAGAGCACACAGTGAACATGGTGAAGAGATTCCACAGCCTGTAAGGTCTTAAGCCAATACATTCCTATGATATATATATATATATAAAAAGAGTTAGCACTGGACAATAATGCAGGAAACAAAGCTGTGTAAAGATCTCTGGGACATAGTAATGTTCACCAGCACCTTAAAGAAATGGCCCAAAAAATCATCACTGAGAAGACTTCTCTAGCGTTAAACAGTTGTAACAGATGCCCTGGCTGTGAGACTATCATCCTGTTTTAATGTTATGAATTATATTGCCTGTTACACTTTAAGGAAAAGAGAAAAGCTTAAAATAATCCAAATGACCTTTACCGTGGAAGGAAAAAGTTACTTAAATAATGAACTTTAAATGCTGTTTGCATGGTAACTGTTTTAACAACACTCCAAAGCCAAGAAAGAATGCTGTCAAAATGAAAAAAAATGACAGAACACAGCAGACCTAAACCAAGTCAGCAGTCAGTCTACAAAGTGTTTGTATGAAACAGTACCTGTCTTCTGCTATTGCACTAAAAAACATAATTCTCTGATTAATCCCTCATCCTTCACAGAAAACGCCATTAAAAGCACTTCACAATTACTTAACTCAAGAAACAGCTAAGATTTCAAGGTAAGGGAGGTGCCTGGGAAGCAAGGGAACAGCAGTGAGGGAAGGTGATTGTTATAATCAGCTCAGAGAATAGACATGAAAGAGCAGCTTCACCTGCATGATTGCAAGAAAAAGAGAAGCAACTAGCTTGAGTAAGAAATGCAACTGAGCAGTGAAATGAAGGCAAGAAGCCTTCTTGGGCTGCAGCTTATGGGAAAGGGTGCCAATAAGTATTAATTTGAAACCAAACACTTATTTCATTTAGACCTCCCTGTTGCCACCAAATGGCAATGCACTTGGTGGAAGTGAAGTAAGAAATCCCAACCTCATCCCACTCCCTGGGTGCTAACTCCCACCTCTGTGCTACTCCCTCCTTATGCCAGGATATTCGCCCAGCCACACAGTGAACCAGATTAGGAAAATGGCCCAACTCAGATGCTAACATGACAAAATGTAGTTTCAGACAAACTGAATTCCCCACCAAGTTCACATGTGGCTGTATGAATGCTGGGACTAGACAAAGGAGGATGCAGGAAGGAAGAGCAGCAGGGGAGTTGGGGCACGAGAGCACAACTGCTGCTTTCCACAGCACTGCTGACTTACCCTTATCTATGGCAACTACAGCCCACCCTGGATCCAGAGTGAGGGGAGGTAAGGGACCAGAGTAAACATTACAAACTTAGGAAATTGTGGCCACTTGTGGACATAGTTCCACCTTTATCACCCATGTCTGTTTGCAAAATAGAGGAAAATGCTGGTCTGAAAGGAATGTAAGGGGCTCCTGATAAGATTAATTTACTTATCCCTGTATTTACATTTCCAGAAAAACAGGGAATCAAGATTACAACAATCTTGAACTCATCAGTATCATTAACTCTTCCTTACATACAGAATTTAAGAGACTTTGATGAATTTATTTATTTATACAGAAGCTTACTATTAACTACTCTGAAACTTACGGAAAAAAACTTTCAGATCCTTATGGACATGATCATGGCAATATGAAAGGAGATTTCTGCCACTGGTTTAGCTGGGAGAGTAATCAGGCAGTTGTAACAGCTAACAAGCTTTGCCTCTCACCACTAAACAGAAGGAACTGCTGCGGAAATACAAAAAAAGTGAAGTCACTAGCCTGAACAGAATGGTAGCAGGGGAAAAAAAAAAAAACAAACAGTTATTACAAGTTTTCTGAATATACACCAGAGCACCTTGATTTGTCACAGAAATGGGGAAGGCACTGGAGTTAAGGAGCCACAGAAGGCAGCAGGTGGAAACTGGAAACTCTCCCCAACTCACCTGTGCTTGCTTTTATTTCCATTCCCAGGAGTACACTTCCCCCCTCACCCCCGCTCCGACTGCTCTGTGCTGAGGCTGCCTTTCACCATCTTGTTCTGCAAGGAGGGAAGAGAGCAAGGAAGGAGGGGCTGACGAACCAGCAAGCCAAAAGGGAGAGGAAAAAGAAAATGAGGGAGAAAAGGAAGACAGGGGTAGGGAAAGTGAACATACAGAAAGCGAGAGAGAGAGAAAGAGAAGTCAGTATTGGAACCAGACATAGATTTTTTTTCAGACAGAGTCTTCCCTGTGACAAAAGCAGGCAATTCCGCAAAAGTAAAGAGTTTGGGATATGAAAGCCTGGTTAATTTTAAGAAACAGAATTTAACACAAAAAGGTAGAACAAGCTGAGAAACATCACTTAAAATTGCCCCACAGATGGCTTAAGACAATCTAAGACTGCAGTGCCACCAAAAGGTGAGGTATCCCATCCCCTTTATATCCACCTCAGTGCCTCGGCATCCTCATCAGTTCTGCTGCAACAGCACTTGCTGCGATGCAGACACACAGCTATTTGGATTTGCGAGAGGAAGCTAACCCTTCAAAAGATGATTAGTTTTCAGACAGCGTTTTCCCTGTGATAAAAGCTGCTATTTTGCAAAAGTAGCACATTCAGGACATGGATGGTTGAAGCATCAATGCTGACAGAAGGAAATGGGAAAGCTCACTGGGGAGCACAGGGAAAGGCAGGACCAGTCCCTCTGGACTTAGCTTGCTTATGTCTGAAGTGTCAAGTGCAGTTAATGAGGCAAGAAGCACCTTTGCTCTCCAGGAGCCACTTATTATGATGAGGTGTATTTACCGATGCGAGGCATGGACTGAAAAAGGTTGAGGCACTATACTGGGGGACTTACTCAGTGTTAGCGGATTTATAAAGTTAGTTTTTCCACCCATTAACTACAGAACAGAAGAATGAGGTATTAAGACAGCTACTAATTAGCTACTAATGTTAAACTGGTGTTACCTAAAAGCATAGTTTTAAATGGTCTAATCTAAAGTCTTTCTTCCTCTCAATTGCTCATGTTCATATCGTGCAAAAAATTGATGCAATTTGTTCTCCAGTCATTCTAGAGCAATGGTTTTCAACCTTCCTGTTCCTGCCTCACAACTGGCTGGAACTCCCCTTTCCAGCCACTACAATGGAAGGAGCAGGGTGATCCTATATTCTGCCCTGCAGAAAGATTTGGGACAAACCAGTAATGGTCAGTGAACCACAGGGCAAGGGCAGAGTCACAGCCAAGCAAAGAAAACTCTGCTTGACTTCAAATGATTCATGTTTTTACTAAGCAAAAGCCAACAAACTTCAGTGCAAAGAAAGGCTGCTGGTGTTAGATTTCCATTTTCGACACAATACAGAAACTGATCTGCAGTGGGATAGTTTTGAATAAAATTAAAGGTACTTCATGAGGCAATAAAATTTTTATCAACTTAATTGGCAGTTTCCCCCTCCTGCCCCCCAAGATTACTTTAGAAACCAATGTGCCTGCTCAGTATCTTCTCCAGGAGGCTGGATTCTGTAAAATGGTTGTTTCCTTTCACTGTTTGAGCACCATCGCTGCAAGTACTCATATACAGCAGCAGTGACCCAAGCCAGCTATGAAAAGCTTTAACTCTTTGTTTCCCTGTAATACTTCAGGCAATGGGCAGCAAAAATAAAACAGCCTTCAAAGACATAACCTTGCTATTCTCTTTAGTCAAGTATCCAAAGTTGGGCAGAGGTTAGCACTTATGTAGTTGCATTCCACAGTAAGGAGAGCTCATCCTTCCCATTTCTGTTTGGCAAGATCTGCAGGTTCATGTAGCATTAATGCATCAATTTAAGCTTGCTGTACATTTTCAACATTATTCCACAATTGTGCAGAATAATTTATTTCCTTTTATATGATGAAAAGTAGGCCAGTTCTGGATAACAGCCTGAATGCCCCCAGAATCTTCCAGTGCATTTTAAATACGTGTGTATAAATACATCATATTGTGGTAGAACATCCAGAAACGAACATGAGACTAATTCTTGTATGTTTACAAAAGACAGATTAAAGATAATCTGTGAAGACAAAAGACCACCAGATGTCAGTCTAATTCTAGGCAGAGAAGAGATCTGCAGACAAGGACTAAATGGAGGCTAATCCCTGCTAGAAAGCAACACAATTCTTCCCTGTTATCATTTACTTTCCAGCATATGCCATCCACACTCTTGCACAATTCATGTTGTATCCAACTGGCCACAAGAATAGCCATTTTTCTGGATACTTCTGAGCATTTAGAACCGGTGGACTGGTATCCACAGCCTCCCAGAGATGTATCCTCCCTTATGGGCTGGGAGGGGTATTCCCAGCACTGTATCACATTGCTTTTATGTACAAGAGAGTATGTACTGTCTGCCTTGTCTTCTCTTTCCATATGGACAGAGCAACAGCAGTCCAGCTCTTAGCACCACTGTGTTTGCAGGCTCCATGGACATTCAGTTAAGGATGCCCAAACCCTAGGCAGAAGCAGCATGCTGAATCCATCACCAAAAACTGAAAACAATGATGGGTCGTCTGAAGAGTCAAAGATCTACAGAACAACTAAACAGATCTATTGAAGGCTGAGTGGTAGGACTCAGTCTAGTTACTACCACTAAACTAGAACAAGGTGTTTCAGGTTCATCACTACATTGGTTCATGACGTAGTCTAAATGTTTCCAAAAACTGGTTGAAACTTTTCCATGAGCCATTTTTCTTCTTCCTTGCATCCTCAGTAAATCCAAGGAGATAAACCACCGCCATTTTCAATGTAGCACTCAAACAGAAACAGCGAGCAATGTACCGATTCTATCACAGAAGACAGGAAATGAAGCTGGGCTTTCTAAAGAGTCATCAAGGATCTAAGGAACAACTGAACAGATAGGGCAAAAACTTATTTTATCTTCTTAAACTCTCTGTATTCTTCTCAAGTCAATGTTTGCCCCCCCCAAATATACCCCAAGCACACATCACAGAAGAATTCATCTGAAAGCATCTCTGACTACAGATGTTATCCAGGTATAAAATTACTAATCCAAATTTAGATACCAGAAGAGGGCAGCAAAAAACGGGTCTAATCCAGGAGAGGATTCTTACCTTGTGCTTGGGGCACCTCACTGAGAAATTCTCTTCGTTTAGTAAACAATCTAGAGGAGAAGACAGCAATTTATTACTTTTTGAATAAAAAACAACTTGAATAATATATTACGTGTTAATCTCGCCTCACAGATATATATTTTTCATTCAAAGATCTCTTATAGGAATACTACCTTATTAGCACGTTCATCCCCTCCAGCCCCAAAGTTTTAGCAAATAAAATTACTAAACACCCCAAGTGACAATGTTGCCTGGATTACCAAGCCAAGTCCAAGCATCCCCAGTCTCCCCGATCCTCTGTATAGAGTAAGAATCACTACAGCAAGTCTACAAATCCTAGATCACAATCCCCTTCAGCTATTCCAGCCTTCCTTGCTACAGCACAAAGAAGATGGATGCATTCGTCCAATCTGAACAGACAATCCCTGCTTTATACTTCTAGGAAAATCACTGTCTTTCATCCTTACCCCAAGGCCCTGCCAACATCAGAGGGAGAAGGGGCGTGTGTCTCTAGGTATGGGTGTGTATGACAGTTTATTTGCAACCCCAAATCCTGGTGATCAGTTTACACTTTGACACTATGTCTGGTAGTCAGATCGCTCATGCTGCTCTTGGATCTGCTTCCATGATTCGTATATGTGAAGCCTCTATGGTCTAAGAAATAGTTGAATTAATGATATAAGCCTATTACAGAAAGTGGGGCACCTATGTAGAACTGCTCATTTAGGAACAAATTAAGCAATACTGTCGTTTGAAGAGCATTTCTTTAGTGGCACAGCCAGTGTAAGTGTTGCTTCCCCTCTCACCCTCCCTCCCAGATGACGCCTCTAAGGGGTGTCAAGTCAGCAGCTCCCAGAACTTCAGCGCTATGCCCACACCAGGAGCACCACCAGCCAGCTCTCTGCCTTCCACTTGTGCCTTCCAGATACCCTGTATTTCACCCTCACAGCCAAGTGAAAAAGCAGCACTCTCCCAAGGGAATTCAGCTGCCTCCCCTGGGCACCCCGAACTGCAGGGCCACCTCTCAACCTGCCCAAACTTGACACTGTTCTTTCCAACTGCCTCATGCACCGAAGGCAGGCTGACTGAGCACCATCACCACCTCGGTGTGACCAACACCGCAAGAATTCAGCAAGGTGCTTATGACCTCCTGTCTGCTCCAAACTACCTAAATAGCTAGCAAGTAAAGAAGCACAATGGTAAATAAAATGTGCTAATTTAAAATGCTCTTAAGTATGTAGCATAACCAGCGCTACCTGCTGTTTCAATCTGCTGGAAGAGTTTAGCAGACAGCAGGAGACTGCAACTAAAGCTTGAGGGAAAAGCTTTCTAGACACCCAAGCTTTGGCAGAGCATCCCTCTGCTATGAAACGCTTATGCTTCAACATGAATGCCTCTGGCCTGAATCAAAGGGAAACAGCATGCAATAGGCTAAGTTACTTGAAAGATTTTAGCAAAGGGGAGTGAAACCCTTAATCCTGCCACAGATAACAATTTCAAATGCGGTATCAGCAAATAACAGGAAATAAATAAAATGTTGTCTCATTATAAGGGCAGGAATTGTACAGCATGAATTATCACTGCATAATACAGCAATCATCAAAAATATACAGAGCAATCATCAAAAACATACACAGTATGTTAGAACAGGATGGAGTTTTCTTCTTTCTTGGAAACCCAACATCAGTAATGAATGCACTTCTCTAGCTAGTACATCAGAAAGGAAGATCATACGAGGATCAGGAAGAATAGTCAGAAACCTCGTACCTCATGCCTGATCTGCACATGGAGCTCGATTTCTTGCTAAAGCTGGCATTTTTGTTGCAAATACTAATAGCAGATCCAATTAATAGCAATTTTTTTGTTTCTCTTAAGGGACAACTATGAAAAATTTCATCAGTCACTGCAGAAAAATCAGCTGAATACCAATAAGGCAAAACTTGTTCATCATTACAAAGCTGGCCTGGATTTCAGTTAGCAGTTCCAAGCATTTTATATCACAGATTACAATTCATCATGAAGTCAGACACATAGCTATGATCAGTTCATTCTGGCAGAAAGGGAAAAAGAACTGAGACTCGTCCTTGTTTGTACAGATTTTTCTCCATAAAGTAGTCAGGGAAAACCTAAAACATTTTTAATAGAAGCAATTATTCTTCTGTGTGCTTCACACTTTGTCTCGCCCTCCGTGTTCTGCCTGTTACTCATCTTTAATGATACTTGTGAAGACACAGGATTTCTGTTCTCTGAAAATTCATTTTATTTTGCTGCTAGTCTTTCCTAATTTACAGTCAAAAATCTTTTGTATGTGAAACTGCCTACGATATATGTTGTGGGGACAAGTGTGCTGCAACAGTCAGGATCTGACTCCAGGTGGGGAGGAACAAGCAGAGGGAGAGGATACAAAATTTCAGAAAACAAAGATCCTGTTTCCATGGAGACATCCCTAGGACTAAGTTATCTTGAGACATCAGAGGCTCTTCATAAATTTGGACAGACACAAGCCAAACACAGACAATGTTAACCACAGTCATTTCCGTATAAAAATTACTTAAGTGGCACTACTGATCCTGATTTTTATGCAAATGGCTAAGAGGAGTTCAGCTCTCTTGCACCCTATATCGCCAAAGATTACTTTCTATGAAAGGAGATCTAAAGGAAGACTGAATTAGGCTATATAAAAGCATCCATATGTACGAACTGGCAGCTTATGAAGCCACGTGCCTTGCACAGCAGCCAATTAGCAACAGCGGTGCAAAACCTGGCTCCTCACCAGGGTGGGATTGGAAGCCGACCATCAGCGCAGAAGCCAGAGCCCAGGTCGCACCGCAGGGCCAGCCTTCAGTGCTGTAAGTAACCAAAGCCGTTTTGTGGTATTTCACCCTCCGGTCCTTTACCAAAGATGTACTGCCTTTCAAATGAGGCACAGTAACTGACAGGGTACTAACTTCTAATCCACACCAATGCAAAGGTAGAAACACGCTCACGGTGCAACTGCGTAGGAGTATGACATGCATACTTCATCCCAGCTAAGGCATGGTCACTTCCAGGGATGTTACAGTAACTCAGTCAAACACCAACTGTTATGACTTGAGATACCCTAAAAACCACTCCAGCAAGTGTTTTCTGTTTTGGGGTTTTTTTTTTGTTTTTTTAAGATACAAAAACAGTCATATGTATTCCAAAAGCCTGAGAACCCTCATAAATGTCAGCACAAACCTCTGAGGATTCAGGATCTGTCCCAGATCCTCCATAAAGCAAGGTGGCACCATCCTTCAAAGCAGGACAGTCAACTTCAAATGAAACTGCCACAGAGCTCAAGGAACTTGAGAAATATCTGTATCTGATTCACTACAGGAAAGACAGCAGCACTGCATAACCAATAAAAAGGGTTTATAGGCAGACAGCAGGCTGAGGAAAGAGAAAAGAATGCTTATTTGCTTCTCAAGGAAGCCTACATTTTCTGCTTGGGCATAAGTGAAAATCAAGTCCTATTCCATATAGCTTATTTCTTTTATACAGATTTATTGGAAGAGCAGCTATAGATTGAGACAGTTTGATTACACCCACAGATAAACCCAACTGCAAACAAGGTCTTTTACTGTCATACCATCAGGCTGAAATTTTGAATGCTGAGAATGTACTCCAGGCTGAGCTCTTTTATTTGTTTTGGTCAAAAACTTCAGCTAAAGCAGTCAAACCATTTCCTTAAAACTCGTTCTTGGAAAAAGTTATTCTGCTCGTGTTAAACATCCCAGCCAATTTTCTCTGAAAAACTCTTAACATATCCTGATTTGCAGTAGGACCTGAATTTTAGCTATGGCATGCCCTTGCCAGCTTACCACAAAATCAGCAAATGTAACTCTTTGCAAAGAGGGAAAGGGATTTTAATCCGCACATCCTCAGAAGAGGTTTCTTAGATTTTAGTAGCTAGATCATTTGAAAATTCTAACAAACATGCTTTTGTTTGGGGGTGAGCAGGTCTTTCTTGCAAATGAACCTCTGGCCTGAGATTTAGGCACCAGAACCAAGAGCAACTGAAGCTGTCAGGGAACACTTGTAAGGCTCAGGCAGACTGAAGGAAGAAGGTGACCACTTCAAAACTGTAAAATGGGAAGCACAGGTCTAGAAGGCAGCAGAAGTGAAAAGGTTACTGAGAAAGAGAATCTGGAACTGGAGAAAGAGTGGAGGCTAGCAGGATAAGGAGACTAGTGCTAGTAGACGTTAGAGGCAGGGAATTAAGGACGAGTGCCAGCCAAAGGAGGCTAAGACTGAATCAGGATTGATTCAGCCAGAAGACTGGAGACTAAGAACTGGTGGGATAAGGCACACAAAGGTGAAGATCAAGGGCAATATACAAGAACAAACGGGGACTAGCAGGGTTAAGCGTGACAAGGAGCTAAGTTAGGAGAACCAAACAGGAGTAAGAAGTCCAGAGATGAAAAACAGAGCTAGGAGCAAGAAAAGCAGAGGAGGTGGTGATGTAAGAGCAAAGAGGATGAAGCCAGAATGACAGCTAGAAAACCGGGCAAAGGAAAAGCTGGAAAGGAGTAGGGAGAATTGGGTCTTACAAAGAGACTGGGATAAGAAATTTGAGAAGAGGAACCTGAGACCAACTAGATAAAGAGCCTGTGGCTGGTGTGAAGAGCCGGAGTGGAGAACATATCAGACACATACAGACTGAAGAGGAAGAAACAGAAAGGAAAATGTATAAAGAAACAAAGAGAAGTCTTTGTTCTCACTAAATCATAATCTTCCTGGAGTGAAAAGAGAGATTCACCAGTTATGTGTCACTCCGCTGCTATTATTTAAATATGTTTGTGAAATTCTCAAAAGTATCCCATCTCCATGCAGCTCTAGCCCACTGAGTAGCTTGCAATTTATTACTGCCGTATTACTCAAAGGAGGAAAATTAGCTTGGAATGGTGTGCTCTGACAGATGGCCACATGACAACGTGATGTCTCATAAGAAAATTAGAAGAAAATGAAGTAAGCATAGCCTTGCAACTTGAACACAAAAAGCTACTCTAAAAAAAATCTCAAAGCTTGCAAAGTCAAGACAAATGTGAGGAAAAGCCAAATTTAACGTGGCCCACTTCTACATACATGTCTACCATATAATATTACATTTAATATGGACTACATAGTATGATTATATACTAGTTTTTGTACAGGACACTGCCTCTTCCGTGCATAACACAGAACTGCTCTTGGGAATCAGTCATGATTGTTCAGTAAATTTGTCACCTGGAGGATCCTACCGCACTTGCTGGAGTTAATAAGGAAGGTATATCTGAAGAAAAAGGACAATATCTTAATTTTGATACCTGTGTTTAGAACATAGAAAACGCTACATACTGCGCCTAGTAACACAAGAATTCAAATTAAGCACCCCAAACTACTGGGAACATTCACTGTAATTTATTTTGCTTTTTCATGATATTGAAAAGGGCAGGTCGCAAACCAGAAACAAAGTACTAAACACAATATGAATGCAAATCTGATGATTCTGTCTCTCAAATGTACTGTAAATAAAAATGTTAATGTTCATGAAACTCTTAGGCATGACAGAGATGAACATCACAGAAAATTCCACAGTTCCACTTTCAGAACTGAGATGGAATCATATACAGTAAATAAAATACAGAATCAGTGAGGACAACATATGTTCATGAATGAGTACCCTTTCATCCTACAGGCTGAGGTAGGGCCTTATGGAAAAAGATGTCAGTTTTTAATAAGGCAATCACTACCTTGTAAGATACATTCATAAGAGACCAAAATTAAATTTACATGGACACCCTTATTTCTGGCAACTTTGAGTGTGTCATTTTTGCAACTGGAATAATATTTCTTTAAGACCTTATTTCATGTAAAATCAAGGATTCTCCATCTATACTGTGGTACTAGTAGTATTCCACTGTAATATCAATTTCATTAAAAACATTTCTATTAGAATAAAATGTGGTGCCCCAATAGGGTGGGATTTCACAGTGAGAGGTGCACTGTGAGCATACCTACTTCAAATACTGTTAACATTTGAAAAACAGCATAAAATAGGTGGTGAAACAAGTGGGCTGCTGTGAAAGTGGGATGATAAACAGGAAGCTTGCAATTATTTGCCATCAACAGTTGTAATCTTGAATCCTTACCTGCCTGTTATCAGACTAAGCTTCATATGATAGAAGTGAGTTACGGAGGACTGGAATAGTGGGACATTATTCATTCTGAGCTGCGATTTTTTACCCAAGAATAAAGTTTATCTCCATGAAAAACTTTCACTATTGTACACAAAATGCCAACTCACAACCCCAGGCTCATAGCTGGAGACAATACCATCCAATGATGAAAATTGGACCTACTCAAGAGACTGGCTGAAATGCTTCTATGGAGGGAGAAGGAAGGTTGTGCTGCAAGTGGTACTGACGATTCTACAAACACTTTGCACTTGAAATCATTCCTATGACTATCCATAGGAGTGTAACCCTGAAAGAAGAAACACCTTTCTGGTTACTTGCACCCTTTTAACAAAGGGTTTCTATTTTTTGCAAGAAAAGAGTGGTCATTTCTCATATTGCAGCCAAATTTCAGTCACTGTAGCTGCATTCCCCAAAATCAGGCTTTGTCTGCATTTTCAGGTAGATTCTTTTTCATTACAAGTTCCATCTTGTCCCAACGCGTTACTGTACACTGTTTATCTGATGCCATTTCTCACCGTTTATATTGTATCTTCATAGTAGGTGAGAAACTGAGAGGGAATAAATCTGTAAAGTACCTTGGAATTATTTAGTGTCATATGTTTTGAATAAACATGAAATATAGTTAGCAAGTCATTTGTTCTTACCTGCATCGATGGCACATGGGTAATGGTATCGGAAGGAGCAGCCTTTGTTGTAGCAGCCTAAGGTGGCTCCCGGTTCCTGGCAATGGGAACATTTCTGAAAGGCAAACCAAAAAATGGCAATGAAGACTGCAATCATCCTTCCAAATATTTATATTTTCCTGGGAATTTTATCAACCACATTCCAGCACAAATTTCTCGAGTATCACAATGTTAGACTGTATCTTTCCACACCATACAAAGAAAGGCCTTTGGAATAGACAGCAACATAAGCTCTGTCAAACAACAAACTTTTCAGCTGTGCTAACCAGGCAAGTGATACCAAATGTTCAAACCAACCATTCAGAAAGAACTTGAAACACTTCTCAAATCCGTTTCACTGGCCTATGTTTCAGTACCTGACAATGACATCAGTGTTAAAATTAGAGGAAAAGAGCTTTTTTCATTCTACAGCAGCTTTAGAATGAGAATTAGCATGACAAAGAATGATTTAGAAGATACCATTAGCGTAAAAGTAATTTGGTTACATCATTTTCATTATCACTAGCAGTCCAAGAAGATCAAGGCCAAGTTGAACATTTTTTCACAGGTGATCAAAAAGGGCTTACTGGGAGGAGAAGATGCCATCAAGGGAAAATACCTCACCGTCACAGAAACGGCACATCTCCAAAAGAAACGCCTGCAGTGCTAGAAAGATGCTCATACATTTATTTTCAAAGTAGTAAGACTCATCTGATGACCACATTCAATTTTCATTTCTTAAATCCTATTATCTCAACTGGTCAATGATGTATTTAACCATAGTATCAGACAGATGTGAATGCAGCAGAATGAAAGCTACTCACCCCTTTACTTCATCCTGAATGACTTAAGGAAGTAGGCCTATTGTGCATCTCATTCAGACAGCAGCTTTATTTCTTGAATGTATGCAGTAAGTAATTTTCATTAACTAATCTAACACTATGATGAAAGCTGATTTCTGTCAGGTTGACATTTTTCCCTTCTAAAAAGAAAACAAGGCACATGGCAGAAACCACCAAAGGCTAAGAGACCACTACTATTAAAAAATTAAAACACAAAAAGACTACTGACAGAAAAAGAAAAGATGACCTAGAATAACTTTTGAGTTATACTTAAGAAAGACAGGAATTTTGTTTTGCTGATAAACACAACCAACACCACAATAAGGCCTCATATAACTGCTACAATTCACCTTGGGTTTAGGCTATAAGAAGTTGCCTTTGGTCACTGACTGCACACAGAGAGATGATGATATTATCTAAAAACTCTTTTTCTGACAGAAAAGCTAGTGTCAAACTACATGTGCTCTGTTAACACTATCAGCAAGCTACACCTGTACAGCACACAGAACAGATGTGCTCGAACCAGCAGTGCACCTGGCACTGGACAAAAGCATGTTGTTTTTACCATACGGGGAGGCTCATATGCCAAGATGACCACATCAGCTAGACCACACTTCTTCACATCCCTGAATAACATAACACGCAGCAGGGGAGGTCTGCGGAATAGATAACAGCCACAGCGAAGTTCCTTGCTCTGCATAGTAAACAGGGTTTTGGTTACAATATTTCAAAAACCACTAAGAATATGTGACAGTCATTGCTCTTCCTACTATTCTATGCTACACAGAGATTACTATAGTTTGTATTTAAATAATTGAACGAGGATGAAAGCAAAACTAGCTCCAGCCATAAACCAGGTGGTCCTCTCCAAATCAAAGCAGATGCAACTAACAGAAAAAAGCTTGTGAGACGTCAGTTCTCATGACATCTACAACTGCAGTCTTGAATACTGCCTTCTCTTTTCGGTTATGCCAAAGCATCCTGAACCTGATCTTCAGCGCTCCCTATTAAATTGTGTCTATCTTCTAAGCAGTGAATGTGTATCATGACAAACTACGGCAGCATTTATGATGTAAAGAAAGCGTCCCCGAGGCCTAGAGACACCCAAGCAGCTTATTTTTGCTTGTCAGAACACAAATGCTAGTTTCCAAAGGTTAAAAAAAACCACCTAAACCAATATTTAAATGCAGCCCAAAACATACGGACCTCTAGCCAAACTGCAATGTAATTCACTCTCTCACGGGAGTAAAACCAAGTTTCATGTATAGAAAATGTCTTTTCCTGGCTATGAAGTCAATCCTAGAAGAATATTATGTACTGGCAATAGTCCCAGATTCACCTATGCCAAGTATTCACAAAGTGCAGCTTGAGGAGTTCTGAACCAGAGCTCTTTACCTGTATGCTTTATTCTTGCTTTTAGATGTGGCTGACTGAGATTAATTATTCTAACAGGACAGAACCCAAATTGACTGTTCTTTTCGAACACAGATATGAATTTCTAGTTTTGTTCCTCAGAGGCATTCTGTCCTCCCCACTTTATCTCGTCTTTGAAGTACCATCACACTGTTGCAACAGAAGAGGGTATTCTTCCCTGGAACACTGTGTCCTGTACAGAGCAGCCAATAAGAGCGTAAGAACTACAGCAGTAGAGATTAAACTGCAGCTGTGTAAAATATTTCTTAACTCTAAAAAGGCATGTCTTAAAAGAGCGTGCTGTGCAATACAGATGAAAACAAGAAGATCCCTAGCAAAATTTTTGATACTTTTCCAAATGTTAATTTAGTCTTTGAACTTATTCTTTGTTGCATCTAGTGTGGTTCATCTTGCTATTCTGAAACCTGCAGCAGAAACACGACAGGCATTTTGACAAATTTTAAGTATGCCTGTAGTGCTCAGCTGAGAATGGGTACGGAATACTTTCAAATCAGTTGTAGCTAGGACTGATTGGACAGGAAAAGTGGGTAGTTAAGATGCCAGAGCATGAGCATCAAGCCTTCATTTCCCCTTTTTTTTAAGTCTGTCAGACCAACTAGATTATTACCAAGGTTACCTGCAGCTATGCCCACAACAGCAATTCCCCAGTGGACTACAATACCATTGACTGCTCAAGGCAGAGATCATCTGCTGCTGCTGGCTCCCCTGCTGCTGAACAAGTCTCCATTCTGGCAGATGCTTCTGCTTTTCACAAGCCACTGACAGTCTAATGGCCCCATTTCGTCTACCTCCTGGGACCCCCGACCATCTGCTTCTTTCAGGGGAAGCTGGGGGAACCACATACACAATAACTACTCTTTTCTTCCAAGTTCTTCCTTCTTGACACACCACAGAGTGACTGAACAAAGCAGACACCCTACAAAGCTGTACGGTTCTAAAACAACTTAAGAGTCTATCACTTAATCTTTGAAAGAGACTATCATCATGTACTGCCACATGGTTTCCAAATATATCCAGGTGTTTCTAGAAAGACAGAACAAAATGATTAAAAAATTTCTGGATGGTCTCAGTCTTCTTTTGCAAGACATCACTGTTGTGCCTTAGAAGATAAAAAGACGCATAGTTCCTGCTAATACTTTTTATGGCTTTGGTCAGAACCCTTATCCTTATATATTTATGTTTCAAAAGAAAAAGAAAAGATGTACACTACAACCAGAAAACATTCTAGAACGAAAATAAAATCACAGAACTGCATACAGGAAATGTGTGAATTTGGCTTAATGACCACTAATTGTTCTCTTTGGTCCATGAGCAAATTTTCACCCAAACTCCACCATCCTGCAGCCATTCACCAGCAGATGGTAGCAGCCTGCTTGTCACTTGTAAAGGAATTATAGCATTCTTAGCCAGGGAAACAGCACTCAAGCTCTCATGGGAAGAGAAATTCCTCTTGCTCAGTAAGCAGCCTGCTTAACCTCCCCTGCTTGAAGGAGCTGAAGGCTGGTACTTGGAGAGTGCTCCCAATGGGAGGTGCCAATGGACAGTAATCATTGCCAGGCATCTAATCAACTCCTGGCTTAAATTAAAAAAGAAAAAAAAAAGGGGGGGGGGGAAAAAAAGGGGAAAGACGACCACACAGCAAAGATTGATTCAGAGGTCCTATCTCCACAATTCATCTCTGGCTACAAGGCACATATATCTCACTTAGAATAGGCTGGAGAGACTGAAAAGTGCCATTTAGAAGAGACACTCCATCCCTTGAACTAAATTATCAATAGTATTAAAGCCAGATACATTGTCTCTACCTCTCCATGCTATTAGCGGCCCATTTCTTCCTCGCTACAGCTCATCATTCTCTGTCTACCAAAATGAAGTAACACCTAACCTGGAAGTGTGAACAGTAGGGGGACAGCTACCACAGCGGCAGCAAAGCTGTTCCGATTCATTCAAAATACTAAAACATGCACTAGCTATACTTCTTCTGCTTTAAGGTTTTTTTTTTTCCACTGCGATTTGTATTCCTTCATTACTACAAGACTAAACTCTTCTGACAGCACACTGCTGTAAATGTAATAGATAGGGGTGTGGTTTTTGGATACCTTTTTTTGCCTCCCTCAGATTTGTACCCAACTCCACATAAGTGTTATAACATACACATGTCCTGGGCTACCTACCTTCCTCCTCCCAACCAAGCACAAGCTTTTAGGCTTGTGAAAAGAAGTGCCCTAAGCTGCTCAAGTAAAACACACACCTTAACTTTTCCCTTTGGCTCTGCACTGACACAGATAATGTCTTTGTCTAAGAGTACTGGAATCCCACAGTGGACAGGGTTTTGCTGGTGGGAGGACGGGAGGTGCCAGACTAGCCCTTCCAACATATTCTGGGCAGCAGCAGGAACAGTTGCTTAGAAGAAGAAATTAATTGCTTCTGCCTAACGCTAATATAAGGTGTTTTCAGATGATTCCTGCACTATCTTTCTTGTGGAACAATTACCAAAGCAGTTTAAGCAAGGACATTCACAACAGATACAACTGTATCGTATTTTCTACTGTATAATCCAAAGAGTCTTTTCTTGCTGATCAGTTGCTTCTTTCAGTTTGCTCACCTGCACACTACACTCAGGCCTCATTCTAATTTCCTCTCTTCCAAGCACCAGTTTTTCCTTTGTTCTCTGTTTTCTTCCCTTTTCCTTTGCTTTCTAGGTATCTCCTTGTTTTATCCCTTCTTGCATACCAGTGTCAAGAATGCATAAACAGAATAAAATGGAAAGCAACAACTGAAGGTTACTAAAAAAGAAAAGCAAGCAAAAAATGAGATGTGTGGCATTAATTATACAGGTACAAGTCTTCACTTTACATGTTATATGCATTTTTCATACTCTCTCCTTCATCTGTTTAAATTATAAGCTTTTAGGAAAATAATTGCTTCTGTATAATTGCACTGCACAAATGCAGATGTAAGATAATGAGGATTTCAGAGTCAGCTGCAATATTATGAAGGAGGGCCTTCTGACTATTTCTGATTAAACAGTTGGCAGGCTAGGCAGAAGCTCAGATTTAATATCCAGGCGAAAGGGCAACAGAAGCAGCAGGCAGCCGCATTCTCTTTCCTGGAAAGCGGGATGCAGAGAGACAACTTACTCCAGCAAGCTATAAGGAAAGCTAAAAAATATATGTACTGTTTGCTATAGGAGAAAGGAGTAAGTGATTTTGGAAGACTGCTGCAAAAAGCGACTGAGATGAAAAAAGAGAGGGTGGGCAGACATTTTTAGGAAACAGCACTTTCACTCTGATGTGCAGATACTGGTTAATGAAAAAATTTGCTTATGTGACTGGGGCTAGAGATAACAACCAGTACTGAAGGATACAGAATTATTAGTTTCCATTTCCTGTCAAACAATTTAAGTTCTCCAAAAACTAGGCACAGAATGTCAGAAAAATGAACTCCACAATTAAAAAGATAAAAATCCTTTAAACTTGTATTATTAAAAGGTATCTCTTGCCAATGATGATATACTCCTTTAGCAAGCAAATCAAGTAATAATAAAGGAAAATAGTCAATGAAGTAAAATTGGACAGCTATCTTCAAGGCAAGAAACTAAGGACAAATTTAAATTCCAAGATTTCAGCAAACAGACAAAATCAATGATCTGGAAGATGCTATACTAATAAAGCTGCATTAGGAAACACAGTAAAAAGTCAGAACTGCAGTGCTGCACGGGCTACTGAAGCACAAAGGGAAGCTGCAGTTCAAAATGGATGGCATGGAAAAAAAAGCAGAAGAAATACAAGAACTGAAAAATGTCTTAAAAAAGGGAAATCCTATTCAATACATACAAAACTGATTAAAATACAACAGAAGCACTTGAAATGAAGAACACAGCATTCTATTTCCCTCAACTCAAAGGAAAAAGAAAGTAACAAGAACAGAAATAAATTTTGACAATAAGTTTTGACAAGGAATGGTTTGCCAGCAAAAATTTCTAAGGTCCTATGCAGACACTTAAGCTATTCAACTGTACTTAGAGACTCTCGAAAAGGGGGGTTAACAATAAGGTGTGAAAACTTGTGAAGTTCATAAAATTATCCAAGGTAGTCAGATCTCAAACTGATGGTAAAGAGCTGCAAAAACATCTCACAATCCTGGATTACTATGTGATAAAATGGAGATGAAAATTAATGTTGTTAAGTGCAAAGTGATACACATGGGGAAAATATTTTCACCTATGCATATACATGATGACAGATTCTAAATTAGCTTTTACTACTCATGGGAAGGTATTAGTAGTCATCCTGGACAGAAACAACATGCAGTCCCTGCAACTGCAAAAAAAAGACAGCCAGAACGTAAGAAGTTATCAGGAAAAGAAATCGATAATGAAACCCAAATCTCCATTATGTCTATCTGTTACTCTTGTAGTATCCTGACATCTTAATATTGTGTGTGTTGCTGGTCACCCTATTAATAAAGGAATACAACAGATCAGGAAAAAAAAGAAACAGACAGACCACAGTGATAACTAGGAATGTAAAGAGCTTCCATAGAATAAAAGACTAAGTATTTTGGAAAAGAGGTAACTGAAGGGGGATTGAGACCTACAGAATTAAATATGGTGTGTGCATAAGGGAATGATTCTTAGGCATTTCCAAGAAGGAAGAGCAAATAACAGGTTTAAATTTAAAATAAATCTGCTTTTTGTCACACAACAAATAATTAAACTATGCAAGTCATTGCCAAAGAATGCTGCACTAGCCAAAAGATAAGCGAGTTCAAAAACAGATTAGACAAATTCATCGAGGATAGGTATGCCACTGCCTGTTAAATGCAGTGATGCGAAAGAGACTACTCTAAAGCTGTGATTGCTGAAAGGAGGGAGAAAATATGCAAGTAGCACTCTGTACATGCCTGGTTTACTACACATCTCCGAAGATAACTGGCTCCTGGCCGTGGCTGGAGACAAGACACCACAACAAAACACACTTTTGCACCTGCCTGGAATGACAGTTCTTTTGTAGACCAAGAGATTTGATTGTGAAATTCCACAATGAACAACAGAAAAAACCCATGCTTATTAAAAAGAATGTAGGCACCCAGAAATTACACTGTTAGGTTACAAGTTTTTAAGACTCTTCAGTCTTACCTCCGTAACAGGAAGGCTGAGCTAAACTGTAACACTATATATAAAGGGCTGAAATTTGATCTAAGCAATAAATTCATGTTCACTACTCCATACACGCCTAGGTGTTTCATTCCCTTGGTGAAGTGATCAAAGGCTTAAATGTGCATGAACATACTCTAGCAGACAAGACTGGTGAAAAGCTGAGAAAGTCATGGAGGAGGATGAACCCTCCCTGCCTCTCGAACAATGGAAAGAGAAAAAAACCCAGATGAAATAAGGACCAAGCATAACTGAACCAGAATGGAGGTTAGATACCTCAAGAGTAAACTGATGGTTAACTAAAACAGATTTGGCAAAATTGACAAAAAATAGTAACTTTAAATGGTAATGAAAAAACATGTTTAATTTCAAATGAAGCAGGCTAAGTACACACCTTTGTAGCCATTTCATATTTTAAAAGGAGTATTAAAATAATACATAGACTACCAAGTCCAAGACGACAAGAAATGCGTAAGTCTTGTTTCCTTTGACAACAAAGAGCCACCCTAGATGACAGAAACATTTCAGACAACCACTTACAAGTATAGGGATTTGAATTTGCTAAAGTATGCAAGTCTAGCAGAAAAAAAATATACAGTTTATGTTATCTTGGCTATTCATTTGGGGAATTAAACGTGCAACAGTAAGTGCAATTTAGTTACAAAGAGGTCTGAAAGATAGAAGAGCAGACTTAAAAGAGGAAAGAGAAACTCAAATTTTCAAGCAGTGATTACGTGATAAGGACATACAGAGTAGTGGGAACAGCACAGTCAGCAAGAGAGCACATTTACTCCAGTTGGATTTTCTGCCAGTACTAGATTTCTCTCTCAACCATCTTGGGTACTGATTACAGGAAATATCCAAATATATGGTGAATTTCTATTTAGCACAAGGTCTACCAAGTACCGTATAAAACAACAGCGTGCAGTTGCCTTAAAACAAAGTAACATCACCACCATAAGGGAAGAGGTTTTGGATAAACTAAATAATTACCAAAAGCTCTCCCCTGTAAAGCAATACCTTTCAGTATCAATGACTGGAGCGGCATAAAAAAGGAAAAAACTGACATAAACAAGAAAATGCAATAAACTCAAGGAATTTGTTTTCAAGAGGCAAACTGCATGACGGAACCAGTTTTTCTCTAGTCAAAGAAAAAAAGGGAGATGGTGCTTAGTATTTACTAAAAGGCTCAAATAAAAAAGGTCTAGTTCATTAAGGACACAATCACTGTTATTAGTGGCAGTGGATTCAACAGAAACAAAACCTTTGTAAAGGCTTAAAAATAAGGAAATGCTTTTGAGCAAGGCAAACTGCAAACGGAAAAGATTTTGACAGGATATTAAATACCTATGCAACCATGGCAGGAAAAAGGGTGCAGCACAAATCCACCCCTGCCAACAACTCAAAGACTTGTAACGTTGGACAGAAATAAACCATTTGTCATTATTTGTAATAACCTGTGCGAGCCCTCATCATAAACAGAGCCCCACTGTGCAAGACACTTTGGTAATACAGAACAAAGCGTTGGTGGATGCAAAGGGATGAAATAGGAATGGTGAGACTGAGCCAGCAGTGTTGGGCAGAGTCCATCACAGCAGCAGGCTAAGCATATCCAATTGTTCAGCAGAAATCCCAGACAAGAAGGGCTTTGAAAAAAATGCATCAATGAAAACAAAGGTAAACATGCAGGGTTTTGAAAGTGAGGCACTTCATTTAGGAATTTATAAAATTAAGCCAGGATGCACTGATTGGAAGTAGATCATACGTTCTTGAAACTGAAAGAAGAAAAAGAAGCAGGATGAAGGCAGATAAAGTAATGACGAGTAATTTATGTTTGAGGCATAAGAAAAGAGGAAGCCAAGCAGATGAATGTGAAAGAAGTAGGTATGCAAAAATGATAGTTTAGAAAATTTTTTTTGGTAACAGTATTCCAAATGGATGTTTACTCATTAATAAGAATATCAGTTCTTAAATTAAGGTCTAAAGAGCTGCTCCTATTGCCCAGTCAAAATATATTCCACTGCAAGTAAGGATAGGTGAAAAAGGTACAATGCTCATCTTACTGGAAAATGAACAACTTGTCTCTCTAGAAAAAGGGTAGCAAATAAAAATACTACTCAATACTGTTAAAGAGAGAACAACGAGAAGACGACAGCTCCTCCAGAAGGCTGCTGAAGCAGTAGTTGGCGGCAGAGCTATAATAAGGAGTAGCAAAGTGCACAGAAATATTCCTGAGGTCACTGGTGGCTGCTGCTACCACCCAGGAAAAGCAGCCAAAGATGAGCAACAACAGCAGGTCAAATTAATCCAAGAGAAGAGGTAAATGTGCAATGCTTGCGGAAGAAGAAATGCCTGCGAGTCAGTACATCTCTCTTTAGTGATAAGCTGTCAAGTAACACATCAGTGTTAAAAAAAAAAAAAAAGAAAAAAGATACAAGCTCATGAACTATAGCAATGAATAATCAATCATAGTTGAGGAAAACTAAAAAAATTAGTAACACACTGATGAAATTACCTCGGATACAGAGGAGATGCTCTATGTAAAATAATGTTTGCTGGCCAAAAATCTGAATGGGTTTAAAGAGGAATATGTTACTTCACTGTTCAATAATCATCAGGAAAAAACCTACAAATCATAATGATGTGTGCTGCTTAAACTGCCTATTACAATAATAGCTACTTTTCATGAATTCTAAACTGAATTTATTCAAAAATATCTAGGGTCAGTAGGCTTGCCAGAGACACACAAAACAGGAAAACTTCATATGAGCTAGCAGCAGTTTAGAAGTGGCAGCAAATATAAATAGCAGAAGTCCAAGGCCGGATGGCATTCCAGTTGGATATTACAAAGCAGCAGAGATAGTGTCAGTAGTTTCCTTAAAGGACAGACTTAATATTGTTCTCCTGGGAGAAGAACTTCCTCCACCTAAGGATTAAGGAGTGGTTCTCCCCAGATCTGAAGGGGAAAAAAACCCCAAACAACTAATGAAGATCTTTTGGGCCCAGAACACTGCTGAATCGTGGTAAAGGCAATAATATTATCTAACTATTTGCAAGCCACATCTTCAGTTTTTATATATCTAGATCAATCTATACTAAGATAAAAAGGACTGGTATGAGCCATAGACTACTAGAAATAAGTCACTGTGCAAGATCAAAGAGAAATTTCAATCTTTTTTCACCCGAGACAGAAATTGAAGGATACAGCCATTTTTGTTTTGTTTTTCATTTATTTTACACAGTCACACCCTCTTCTCACTTCTTATTCCTCCATTTTCTGAAGGCTCTAGCCCAAAAGCAGAAGTGTAAGTCAGCAGCAAGTCTTGTTAGACAGCTTCAGAGACTCAGAATGGAAAATTATTCTTTTGGCATTACCTGTTAAGCTATTTGTCCAGAAAACTGAATTTATTGGTAACTATTCAAAACTCCTGTTCCCCAGGAACTGCCTCTGCAGATTTCTGCTTAGAGGAATAGTACCATGTGGCATCACTGAAGAATCCTTATTCTCCCCAATGATAATGTGTGACACTTCAAAGGAGGAATAATTAAATTTAAGTATAGGAGTTAAGACTGCATTAAAACATCGTAAAATAGCTTTATGTACCTATAATGTGGGTATTGGAATTTTTCTAATGTAACCTAAACAATCTCTTAAAATTAACATCTAAAAAAAATTTGGTTTTCTGGAAAGCATTGGTTATGCATTGTGTCAGCCTTGAAATTTTAGTGATTAAATTTAACTTGAAAAGTTATTCCCCCAGAAAACACTTAACAATTAAATATAATAATGAATTTACATATGGTACCAGTACATTCAAGTTAGGATCTTCAGCATTTTAATTTTCTACAAGAAAAGAGAAAGCTAACATCAGATGAACATATAACAAAACATTTTTATTATCTTCTGTGGACCTGACTTTAAATGATACATGAACAAACTTTAAACTTAGCTTCCTCCCATTACATCTACACAACTAAAATGTGCAACCTTGTATCAGCTCCCTAATCTTCCAATTTAATTAAGAACATCTGACAATTTAAACACATACTGTACTTTCAATTTTCAAAGCACCCTACAAATTTGTCTTAATGGTCACAAAATAAGTGGTTTTAAAGCCTACTTTACAGAATAATTAACTGACTTATCAAAGGCCATGTAGAGAATTTTTGACAGCGCAGGCATGAAGTCTGAAAAGTTCACAGCTCTCAAACCTGAACTCAAGTACATGAAGTTGCCTTTCCCTCCCATTCCCCCCCCCCCCCCCTTTTTTTTTTCCTTTTAAGTTTTGCACTGAGCAGCAGTGTCCTTTAGAGAAAGTCCCCATTTCAGAGATACATGCCAGGACACCCTCCTCCTTTTTCCCCCTCCCTTAGTAGCAAGTCTTTTATGAAGCTGGACAGTCGTCTTTAATCATCAATAACTTTCTGAAACATAGCAAGCGTGAGTTCTCAGTAAGAATAAATGACTCAGAGGTGCAAGAAAAGCTGCAATTAACAGCAGTATGGTGCAAAGTACCAACAAAACCACATTTTGTGAAATGATAAGCCATGAGAAAAAGACAAACATACAGCTGAGTTAGAACTAAGGGACCTAAGCATAAATCAAAAGAAAATATGCAAGGAGCTAGAAACAGGGGGGAAAAAAAAATCATCAGTAAGTGAAGACTGCACAACCAGTTAACATCAACCTTTAATATTTTCCCAAACAGAAGGAAAGCTTAGGACAGACAAAAATTAGCTGGTTGAGATAAGGCTTAACTGTATCTACGCTATGATCGGTTGTGCAACCAGGCCTCAGGAAGACATACACAATCTATTTTTACCACTGGTAGCTCAGGTACTGACAAACAGCACAGCTGCAGCACGCAGAGCCCTGGGCAGGCTTTGCCACTCACCACAGTCTTTGTGTTTTGAGCAGGGTTGGTATTTTACGCTAAGTCCTACACTGTTATGTCTACCCTTACCAACAGTTCAGCAAGTCTAAAGACAACTTAAGTAGATCTACATGATTAAAGTCACACCCTGAGCACTGCTAGAATTTCTCAAAAGAAACGGCACCTATTTTAATCCTTTTAACTGAAGAGAAATGCCTGCTTTAGGTTACTCCGGCTGGCAAATTAGGCCAGAGGACTGGAGGGAGTATCCAGTCCCTAGTGCCTCTATATCATGGAACAGCAATAATAAAGAAAAACCCCTACTTTTTCATATGTCTAGACAACTAGATGGCTGCACTTGACATCAGTAATAAATGCTGCAAAGCTATATACATTTGAGAACCACCTTAGACAAATTTTAAAATGTACCTTTTATTGAATTTACTAGTTTTTGTAATTAGTAATATCATTCTGGAAAAACTTTCTATCTGTAGTCATGGTCTTGACCAGTCCACTCCTAAACCATTTTAAGACATCAGTTTGTACTTGCACAACCTGCTGTCCCCTCCTATTCCTAGGTGGGGCATTTCCCTGTATCAGTACTGACACTAAGAGCCCAGAAAGCTGGTCCAGCCAAAAAGTTCGCTTGATAAAAATTGAGGGGGGCGGGAGGAGGGGGGGTAGAATTTGCTGGCCAGATCAGCTACCTGACTTGGTTCAGTCACAGAGCAGTAGTGCTGGCAGAAGGGGAGGCGTGGGGAAGAAGAATGGCTTCTAACAACCCTAACTTAGCCTGAATGAAATTACCACCATATTTCATCTTCACAACAGACGACTCAGTGGAGCAGAAGTGGTTTACAAGGGACAGTCTTCGCTCTTTTGTACCTTTAACAGCAAAGGAGCCTTGACCTTTTTGCTATATTCCTACCTCCCTCCACCCTCATCTTATTCCACTTCCCCCAGCCCTTGCCCTGCACTCATCTTTCCCCTAATTTACCCCACTGTGGCACAAAGCAATCAAGGACTGCCATCACAGTAAAAATGGGAATTTCATCAAGCGGGGGGGGGGGACACGACACGGACTCTGAAAAATGAGTTTTAGTTGTAGCAAGGAGTGGGATAAGACTGTGAAAACCAGCATTACTGTAAGAGCAACTCAGAACTTCAAACGGCCCTTTGAGGAAGACGACTATTTTTGGTAACTCCCTACATGAGGGCTAATCCACAGCCAGCCTCTTGACCTATGTCCAGGCTGTGCTGTTTTGGCCATTTGCTCCATTTCCCACTCCTATCTCAACACTGCAGCAGGAACGAACTATCGAGGGCAACTAACATCAGAATTCCCATCCCCATATTCCCCAAACAACTTTGTGCCCACATCTCCAGCTATGTACCTTCTCAACATGGCTCAAGCCACTTATGCTCGCCCATAGCTTTAGCAATACAAGACTGCTGTTAAATGCTAATTGCTTACTAATGAAAACTAATCATCATGCAATTAAACTTTAATCACTAAGCAGCTGGCTGAGATTCAATTCATAACAATGAAGATTCATTAATAACTTTTTTCCAAAGTGCTCTATCCATGAAGACTATCCTGTACTTCACACAGAGTCCAGCTAAGTGTATGAAATTGTTTGAAAAGTATTTCCTCTGCCAAGAAAGAAAAAAAAATTACCCCGAGCACAACACTAAGAGTAGCATAGCTTAGATTAGCTGAAAAGGATGGTTTTAAGATTCAGGGAACCCAAACTCTGTTCCTATCTTCTTCCATAACCTCAGGCAAAATGCACAGCACAGACAGAACCTCTTTTCTCCAATTCTTGTATCTGCAGAGTAACATTCTTCAAGGCAAAAAACTGAGTTTTAATTTTGCTGTAGTTTCTAAAATTATTACATGAATACTCATCATACTTCAGTTTTATTTTTACTCATCTTTCTAAATCTAGGGAAATTAATCTAACCTCTTTCAGAACATATTTCTAATTAAAAAAAGATATTGGGGTTATATAACTAGGTTTATAACGGGCAAATAGAAGAACATTTACTTTTGAAAAAAAAAGTTTAAAAACTGCTTTCTATATTGTATTTTTTAAAAAAATCTCACACCACAATCAGTGTCTCAGTTTTGCCTGCACCATTCCTACCCGAGTCTGGCTACTGCACAAAGCACTATGCTTACATAGCTTTTTATGAACTTGGTTTGCATTACAGCATTTGAAGAGCTTTCCTTTATTATGAATAATAAATGGTAGAACATTAGTATAGTTTTAGCATTATTTTTGCTTATTCAGTGATCAAAGGATTCAGGGTAACGATTTTAAAAATAAAATGGAGAAACTGTAATTTTTTTTTATTTAAAAAGTTTACAAAAGATAGAATGTAATTTTAATAATACATACAATACTACAGGTCATGAATTCTTACCTCCAGAAATTAACCTCTTATCAAACTGAATGAGCAAAGATAGATTAAGTAGTAATATTTTTTTCCAAAATCAGGGAAAATATTTAGGGTTTGCATTTTTCGCCTAGTTGTAATCAAATATAGGCCATTTTAAACACAGAGGCGTGGAGCAGAATAAACTTCCAAAGTTCTTGAATGTCCTTCAACACTTATTTGTTAGTAGCATTCTTCTAATGAAGGGGATACAGCTCAAGTGACAACCATCTGGAATTAGTCTAAGTTAAAATAAGTTCAGTTTAAGTTAACAAAACAAAACACAAACAGCACAACAACCCTCTTCCCCAATTTTAGGGAATCTTAACAACCTTTTTGCCAGCACAGCTTAAAAAGATTCAAGCTAAAATAACAGATAAATGGATTTGTATTCACTCGCTACTGAGAATTTAGCAAGAGTTTGGCATCTTTACAGTAACAGGCAACTTAAATCTTACAAAAAGGATTGTGTGAGCTTGTGGATAGCCAGACAAAAAGCTCTAAAGCTTTGTTTAGAAATCTCCTGCACAGAGAAGGCCCCACTCACATTTGGAAGTGCTTCTTAGAAATTAAAGTTACTTAAATGTATTTTTAAATGAAAATTGTACATAGATTTCGAGGATCCCTGATGCTTTATAGAAAGGCCACAACTGTGGAATGAGCAAGCTCCTCCTTTTTACATACAAGTTTCCAGTGCTCCTGGCTACAACTAACGTAAGTGGTTAAACATCCTATTCTTTCCCAACACTCTATTGTCAGTACATCTATTTTCCGCTTTCCTCACTCCACATGCTAGACAAACAGTAAAATATAAAACCACATGCAAGCACAGACATAATGCCCATACTTCGGGACAAGCTAATGGCAAAGGAGTCTGCTAATAAAGATGCACAGAAATTACTTCCCTGCCCACCCTTCATCTTCTCTTTGCCCCCATACAAAAGCTCAATACTGGAGCAGTCTTTCCTCTTTTCCCAATATCACCTTTAAGTTTGAGACCTCAACTAAACTGTACTTCCTGCCATCTACAATCCATGATCACCAATATGCTGCACCAGTTTTACCTGATTTCTACTCACAGTAAAGCCAAGGAAAGCCAGCTTCATTTCACAAATGTAATTAATGGTTTCCAATCACTCAAGATATTGAAATATATGCATCAGAAATGTAGATGTGGATTCTATCTGCTCACCTCTTCGGCATTTGAGGCTTGCGATACCAATATACAGAGCTGCTGTGAGCTATAAAGTGCTGTAGCGCTAGTCATTCACACTTCTAGGTTCCTACCAGAGGAAGGCAATGAACTGAGATACAACAGGGGCTCCTACCAGGTTCTCATCTCTGTGGCGGCACACTCTCACAGACCAGGAGTCATGACAACACAGAGAGTTTCAGTAGCGCAGCAGATGGCAATGCCTTTCTGAGAAAAGTGAATCTGAACTTCATTATTCAGCCTGTCTTTCAGAATTTCTTCTCCACCCGAAATTTCATGCTTCCTTATTTTTCTAACACTGCTGAAGAATATTAAAGACACTGCCATTTCCTGAGGAATGAAAACGAATGTTAAACTAATTGTACTAAGGACTGTCTTCAAGAAAGAAAGAACACATTTCCAGCTCAGGCAACTAGGTGTTTAGACACAGTCCGTCAATGAAGACCAAGAACTCAACCACTTTAAGGGTAATTGTAGAAGGTGCCTTGAGATTCAGTGGCACTCCTCACTTGAGCAGTTAAAGCATACTAAAAGCTGTTGCCAGAGATAATAAGCAGACAATGTTCTCTACACACCCTTTTTTCAACCACTGCTAACAGGCAGTTTTTAAATTTGTTAGTTTCCCTTTCCCCACGGTGAAAAATTAACAAGCTCCAGTGTCACTTCTTCCTACTCTGGAAATTTCTCCCTACTATTACAGGTATGGACATAAGAAACACAGGTTTTCCTTCCTGTGTTTGTCAGGCATGTGGTCTTTGAAGCAGCAGATTATTATTTCAGCTGAACCCTGACCTGACGCAGAACTTCACTTGAGGGGCTTTTTGGAGGGGAAAAAAAAACAAAAGAAAAAAAAAGGAAAAGTGTCAGGTTCTGCACATTTTTCTTCTCTAAAAAGAAGGATAATGAATAAAAGGTCAGCATTCATCTCCCAACACTTAGAAACAGTAGCACTGTGGACCTAAAACACTTTCACATGGTGGCATCACCTGGGCACAATTTTGTGTTATGGCTAACTTGATCTAATGGTTATAATTACCAGCAGAAAGGGCCCTCCCTATCAGAGACAGCAAACATGGTTCAGAGTAAGCGGATTCAGATGGCTGATCTGGCACAAAGATCCCCCACTCCAAGCTAGTCTTCTGATGGATTAGCTAGCTAAAAATCAACCCACTGTGCAAATGCACAGTTGGTAAATCTAGCACAAGGGAAATAGTGGGAGCAAGCAGCTTGCAAAGAGGATAAAGTAGGATCACCCCTCCTGTTAGCAACTCACTCCTAGCCTGGCTTAGGGATAACAAAGCACACCTGTGCCAAATGAGACATTCAGAATAAACTGACACCTTCAGACTCATGGTGATACACTACTCAGGTTTCTGGGGCTAGAAACTGTTTTGCTTTGTTTTGCCAGAGGTAGCTAACCTTCCACAATTTTCTCAGTTCATACTGATTCCCTAGCTTAGGCATTTGATTAGCCACACAGTTAGGAACCTTTTAAAAGCAATTACTTACAGCGTGTAGGAGCATTTTTGTTAGGCTTTGATTTCCCAAATCTGAGCATATAAATAGCTTAATTCCTAGTGATCCCTCTAGGCACCTTTCTTTACCCAATTTACAGCTAGGGTCCAGAATGGTAGAGGTAAACCAAAGAAAATGTTTCTAAGAAAGCAACACAGTAAACAAAATATTATAGATAGGCAATCCCTATTTCCTCTACAGTACTGATTTCCACAGATAAGACACTCTGGGAGATCAACTAGCAGGAGTCTTAAGTGGTCAAGGACAACTTTTCTGTGCGAAACCAGGTGTTATTCTCCGTGAAATCTGGATAGCATATGTAAACCTACCTCCAGCCCTACAAACTAACAAAGGCACACTCAACATGAGCCAGGAGGCTGCCACTGCCCAACAGTAATGAAAAATTCAAATATCTAAGTATCAATTTGCAAAGAAAGAGACATGCATTTAGGTTCTGAATGTCTGTGAGCCGATATGTGGTTTTTAAGAACTTTCTCCAATGTCAGTCTGACCTTCTGAACAGGCTTGTTAACAGTCCTAAAGCAGGTAGATCTGTCCTCTTCAGGTAAGCAGCAGGCTTTGAAAGATAATCCATGGAGAATCGGACAGACAAAATTCCAGATTGGTGAGAGAAAGCCCAGAATCTCCTTCCATTATACTGTAGGTGATGGGCAGATTTTACCCTTCACCGCTTGTTACTCTGAAGTTCTCCTGACTGAAACCCAAGATGATCCTTTCATTAAGAAGCAACAAAGGAAACAGGTTCCAAGGACTTCTTTCCATGTATAAGGATTAAAAGATTTCTTAAGCTGGGAATGAAGCAGAGATTGATGAGAAAAGCACTAAATTCTTTAGACCTTTTAAAAGAGATCTTTAAAAGGGGGATATAAACAAGCTTTCCTTTCACAGAGCACTGTCAGCGGAAACAAGAGCTAGATTTACCTTCAGCAAGGTCAATTCTGATGGCAGGGCGGGGAGGGGGGACACACACGACAGAGGGATGGACAGACCCAGAAGTAATACCTGTGGCTAGGCCAGAGCCTCTGCCTTAGAAAAAAAGTGTGTTATGAAAAAGTTTCTTGGAAACAGCATACCACCTCCTAGTGAACAGCTTTTTAGAAAACAATAGTAGAACTATCTTCTCAGATTCTGCAACTCAACCTAACACAAAGAATGTTCTCTGCATTGTTCTTCTCTTCACTTACAGCTTCTGAAATTTAATACTGAGAAGAAAGACCATCAATTCTTTTGAACATTAAATCTGCTGACAACTACCAAAGTGACTTCATAATTTTGCCAGTTTCAAAGGTAACAAAGATTTCATCTTGCATGAAAATGAGTTTCTTATGAATAGGAAAACAATGAGAAGATAAACTACTAGGAAACTGTTTCCTTAAATTTGTAGCAAACTGCATGAACTGTTAGTTTTCCAAATCTATAAATGCAAAGAAGTGGTTGACATGACTGTAAGAAGACAGACCAAAAAATTTCCAGAGGAAGAATATGGATATACTTTCAAACCTGCTGCAGGAATACCTTCTTTAAGATTCCTAGTATCATAAGGCAAGGATCGTATGTCAAATCACTTATAATCTGCTTTACCTAGTCCAAAAACATGGTCACCTTCAATATTTGAAAGAAAGCATTCTATAGGCAACAGGATCATCCAGCACTAGGGAGGCAGCATTTTTTCAGTTCAAGATTTCATTAGCCAAAATGAAATTGGAACCAAAAATGTCCAACTGCAAGAAGGCCAGTTAGCACCTTTACTATGGTTTAACAAGCAGTTTAAGAGAGAAAGACAGACTACTTGGCAGGTATGTCCATCTGCTGGGGTAGGTACTTTGAACCTCAAAATAAGGAGAAGGATTAAGTCATTCTGCATCTGAAGCAGCCCAATTCATCTGATCAGCTATTCACATGCTTAGAACCAAGAAGCCCTCTAGAATGGCCAGAGCAAGAGGAACACCTTTTGGCCTTCAAGAAAGGCAGATTCTAGCACTTTGGAAACCAGCTAGATTGCCGCTTAGACGATAATACATTCACACCATTTTCAGTCTAGGGTGAAATCAGACTTTAAGGAAAGCTCAAAGCTCAGGAGAGTCACTTCACAGTTTGATAAACCTTTTTAAGGTAATACCTTCTCATCTCAAATTCTTCTAGAGCATCTGGTGCAAGTCGATCTTTGAGCAACCTCACATACGTTCTAAGCCTTTTGTGAGATTGACTATGGGGCTGTTCTCAAACAACTTCAGTAAGACACAGACATTTATTCATATAAGGAACAGAAAACTTAACATAGCAAGAAAAATGCTTCAAATTCCTTCCTGATTCTGGAAGGCAAATGAGAAACAGAGGTGTTGGGGGGGTGGGAATCTATAATAAGCTTCCATGTGAGAAAAAACAGGTAAATTGGTGTGAGAAGAAGAAATGCAGGGCGTGTTACTTATGCCACTGCCTCTACATTATGGTTCGATGGTTTATGGCCTTTGACTAGAAGTTTAAGCTTCTTATTTCTATACTAGGATTCTGCCTAAGCAACAGAGCCAGATCTCTAAAGAAAATATTAACGGTATGGATTCAGTTTAAATTTGGTGCGCATTTTCCCTTTGTGGGTATTACAAACAGTTTACACAGATTTTGAATTATGGCAGTATTTCATTTGCACACAATGCGTTACATACATGAGTTATTCACTTCCAGGCTCACGACCCTTCATATGCCATAAACTAATGTCTCTCCTTACCCCAGACCAAATTTAAGACCTAGATTCCTGTATGCTTGTGCACACATCTGTCTACTCTCACCTGCTAGCAAGCAGCTACATGGTTTGCACATCTGCTTTTCCAGGACACTAACACTGATGAACTGCATGTCAGAAGGAACAAAAAGAAAATGCACTTGCAGAGCAAGGAAGAGGTAAAGAAAGAGCATACGCAACAAGCATAGGAAAATCAGCTGTCTGAGCCAGGCGGCTATCCTCAGGCAGCAGGGCAAAAGAGTCTAGTTCAACAGAGCCTTTCCACCGCCTGGGAATGGCTTCTGGCAGGTACACCTCTGAATACCCTGACTGCCATCTTTGTGTTGCACGTAACCCTCTCCTAACTGAAGGGGGAAGGATATACTGCTTCCAGAGAAGAATACAGCACTACAATTTGCTACAATAGGATAAAAAGGTTAAGGAAAAAATAATGCTAGGAGAAAACCTATTCCATTATTTGTGACAGAGGTGAAAGAGAAAGATGGATTACTCTTACGGACGTAATGCAGAACAGCCCAGCATTCAGCTAGGACACCTCTTACTGTGTTTGTATAAGACATAACAAAACAAAGCACACACAAGAAAATGGTCCCTGCCTCTGAAAGTTCAGAGTCTTATAACTAGATTAAAAACGGATCCAGACAGAACAGTGGAGAGCACTGAAAGGCTACATATTACTTCTCATACACAGAAAGTAAGCAGTATTTCTTACAGCCTTAAATAGGAAGGATTAGGAAGAAATAATTTTAAAAGCAAATGAGAAGACTGTGAATCTGAGTGACAAGAAAATCAGAACAAGACGGCAGACGATGGATTAAGGATGATGTAGATTAAAAGCCACGTTTTGAAGTGAGAGTCTGAGAATTCACCATGAATTCAAGAACAATTTTTAACTTTGTGGCAGAAGAACGTGAACCTGGAGCAAAAAGGAAGCTCTACAAGACTCTGGAAAAAAGTGACTGGCATGGTATTCCAGGATAAAGGGAAGGAAAGCATAAGCAGCGCTTCAGTGAACCCCACACAAAAAGCTGGGAGTAATGAACAACAGCCTCTGCAAAAAATAGTGGAAAGAAAGGAGGTAATCAAAGAGGACACAGACAAGAAACAATGGTGGAACAACACTTCCAAGAGCAGCACAGCTGATAGTGACAAATGTAGCTGACAGGGAAAGGAAAATGAAGTACTGGATCTGAACCTTAGCTAGGAAGAGATCACCGTAAACACTCATAACAATTGTAGTAGAGCACAATCGAAGCCACAGTGGAGGACAAGAGCCCCAGACAATGCACTCAAAGAATTCTGACATGAAAAAAGGGAAAGGAAATTAAGAGGTAGTTGCAAAGGCAAGAGAGGCCACAGGCATTTTGTACACTTTTTTAAAAAAATGGGAAACACTCATGTCTACAGGTACTATGAGGGAAAAGAAAACCTAGGAGTTGAGCAAGTGATTAAAGGAAAGAGGTAGAGAGAAAGGACACCAGGTTCAAGGGAGGTAAGGAGATGTTCTTGTACGGTGCCATAAGGGCAGATGAAAGGGTTAAGAAGAGAAAAAAATCTATTTGTGACAAGGAGATGATCATAATGGTTGGAAAAAAGTGATAAAGGGTAGACCAAAGTGTGTTCAGTCAGAAAGTCTGACTGAACCTAACCCTAAGATCCCATGCAGAGAAAGAACTAGATGTCAAACAACATGCAAAACCCATATAAAAATGTTGTGGATAATGGGCTACTATTTGTCAAGTTTGATTAGAGCCTATCAGCACAGCATGTTTCTACCGGGCATACCCCCTTTGCAGGTACAGGAACACAAAAAGGATTGCTGGAGGACAACTCAAGTGGTTCAAGAACTTGCAGAAGGCATTTGCTATTGGGAGAACAAGGATCATAAATGAAAGACACACCCTGAAAACAGGAAAAAGTGAAAATCAGGCTGGAGCAATCCAAATTCAAAATACTGGTGAACTACAAGACATGAAAACATGGCCACATTGCGAGTAGAATCCAAAACAGTGGTGGAGATCCCGAAAGAAACCTTGCAATTATCAGAGATAAGAAATTCAGCAGTTGCATCAGAATAAGCATGCAGGCATGGCTCGATGAAAACCAAATGAAATTAACTGACTTTGTTTAATGAGAGGCTAGAAACAAGAATGCAGGCCAAATCAAGTTAGGGCAAAGAAGCATGTAATTACTGTCAAAGAACAGTTAGCAAAAATGCAGAACAAGCCAGGAATCAAACCTGAAGAGAAAAGCTCATGGGGAGGAAATGAGCACACTGTGTGTAACAATACAGAGCGAAGACAGGATAAAAACTGGATCCCAACGCTGTTTAGAAAAGGAAGAATCTGAAGGTAACAGAAAAAGTAGTGTAGTGCCTCTTCCATGGTCTGGCCCAGGACAGAAAGCATAACGCAAAAGGTAACCATAAATAAAGGGATGCAGCATACCGATAATGGCAAAGCAAGCCACATAACTGTGGTTTTAAAGTGCCAGCTTATGTCTCAGAAAATCAAGAATAGCGAGTGTCTCCATCCACAACCAGGTGGTTGTGAATAGATTTCTCCCTTTGTCCCTGCTTAAATTTTACAAATTTCTTCTCATTCACTGTATACTCACACTTTGCAGAAAGTAAATTATAATTATGATCTGTGGTAAAATTCATATTGAATTCATCAATATTAAACCCATCCACGTTTCACTTAAAGCTTACAGACCTCTGTGCGATTCTACTCTACCCACCTTATTTTATAAGGACTGCAAATTTTCCTACAGTTGTGTAATATGTATTACAGTCACAGAATAACTTAGATTGGAAGGGACCCTTGCTTGAAAGCAGAGCCAACTTTGAAGCTAGATCCAACTTCAGAAGTAAAGTGGGTTGCTTAGGGCCTTGCCCAGTCCCATTTGTGCATCTCCAAGAACAGATATTCCACAGCTTCTCTGTCATTCCCCCTCCCTCAATCCAATATTTGACCACCCCACTGTGAAATTTTTTGCCTAATATTGAATTGGAATTTTATTTGTTGCAATTTGTGTCTGCTGCCACTTGTCCTTTCACTGTATGACTCCAAGAAGAGCCCTAGAGAATATTAAATACCTAATAGGATAAAATAAGGAGGAGAAAAAAGATCATTGTAGTCATGAGAAAGCCTTTGGACATCCAGAACTTTTAGTAGGTAATGAGCATCCAGCTTTTTGATGCCTGAAAAATCTGTCTGATCAGGTGTGGCAGAGACTTGAACGAGGCCATCAAAAGGGCATCACTAGAGATTTATTTAAGATGAAAGATGATCGCTTAAGACATGAAGTAAGAACAAGGAAAAAAATGGTATTACAAATGGTATACATATTGCAAATGAAAACAAATCATTTTGTATAGCAAGGTTAGGTACTCACCATCTCTCTTGCAATCTCCACAGCTTCCTGCAGCCCATAGAGCCTGCCACAGACCAGGTAGATCCCATTGGCCCAGAGAATACAACCCTCATGGACCCAAAATTCATTGCTGTCAAGAGGTAGTTCAGGAATTTGTAACTCCAGCTCAGTGCCACCTTCTGAAGTGGGCATAGAGGGTTTTGAGTCCAAAGGAGTCTTTTCACCACCACTGCCACCATCAGTGGTTGCTTTTTTACAAGAAGCTCCCCTTGAAAGTGACCGAGAGGCTCCACTACAGTCCTCCGAGCGGTGCCGTCTCTTAAAGCGGGGATGAGCAGCTAGGCTTCTTTGTTCCTTCTGTTGTTGCTGTTCCTCCTCCTCTTCCGTATCTGTCTTGGAACCATTAGAAGCACTTTTGTGCCGTACCTTGACCTTGCTCTGCATTTCTGTGGCCCTCTTTGGAGGCGGGTTCTTGGGCAAGGTGGCTGCATAATCCTGGGGGTAGAAAGGACCAAAGAGGTCACCCATGTTACGATAGCTGGCCCATTTGCCACACAGGCAGCAAACCAGATGCCCTAAGACAGAAGACTCTGTTACTACAGGGCCCTGCAGCATAAAAGTTGAGGTGGGCAGCACTTTGCTCTCCGCATTGCTAGGAGGGGGTGTTGAAGACCTCTGTCCTTTCCGACCCCTCACCAATTTGTTCTGCTCCTCTTCCTCCGCATTAATGATTGTGCACACAGCGCCTAATTCACACTTGTTTACCACATGAATATAAGGGAAAAAGGACTTATTCTTGGAGTCAGTTTTATCTACAGACTGGGTAGCATATTTAAGCTTGATCTCTGGTTCTTGAGGCTCTACAATCGGAGCAGCCCGTCTAGGCTTCCGCTTCCGTGGCTGTGCTGCAGGTTTTCGCCTCTCCCTCCTTTGCCTCTTCGGTTTTGGCTCACCACCACCTACCCCTTCTGAAGACTGTGAAGGTACTGGTGGGGGTGGTGGGGGTGGTGGCAGTTGCTGCTGTTGCTGTTGCTGCTTCTTCTGCTTGTTCACACTCCCAATTGGCCTCCCCTTTTTCTTTCCAGAGGGAAAATATCCCTTTGGAGGGAAACCATCTGGCTTGGGTGAAATGTTTGTCACATCTCCATCTTTTTCCTCAGACTTCGGATTTGGTTCAGAAGTAAACACACTGGAAGGGGAAATTGTTTTAGAGTCAGAAAAGGTCAGAGTTCCAGCTCCGCTTACAGATCCATCAGACCTTCCCTGACCACCTGACTTCTGAGAAGGTGGTGGTGCTGCACTGGATCCTGCTCCTTCTTTACCAACACTGGCAGTTTCAGGGACCTCTTTCTTGGTTTTATCATCCTCACTGCTTTGCCACTCTTCTGAAGATCTTGGAAGAGTTATTTCACCAGTTGTATCCTGGCTTGCTGGCCCCACTTGATCCGACATCTCTCCTTTTCTCTTCTCAGCCTCTGGTCCATGTCCAGCCACATTTCCTCCTTCAGGTCCACTCTTAAGGGACAAGATGTCATCAAGAGTGACAGTATCTGCACCAGTTTCAGCACTGTTGGTAGAAACACTTCTCCTAATATTGGGAGATGTAATTTTTTGAACAATAGCTTCCAGTTTTAATCCTCGCCCCTTTCTTGGGGGCAATATTTTGGTCTTAGCCGGGTTTGTGAGGGAAACAGCAGGGCAGTTCCTATTATCAGGACTTGGCAGGTCCTTGAAGGAATCTCCCTTTGCAACTGACTTGCCAACATCTTGGCTTTGAGATGAATGAGCATAGGAGTTGTATGTTTTATCAGCTCCTTCTTTTGCTGAAGTCATCAGTCGCCCTTTATCTTCACTGCCACTATTCTTCATATCCTGTGGCTGTCTTTTGGTAGGGATAGGCGAGATGAAAGAACGGACTCTCCTCCTCATAATTAATGGATTTTGAGGAGACTGGTCGTCCTGGCCAGGGAGCCTGAGCATGGCATTACTAGGCTTGGGCAAATCTGTAGATTCCTCTCGTCGATGCCCATCGCTTTCTTGAGGGCAAAATCTTTTTTGGTTGGCTGCTCCAAGAGGGCCACTGCTTTTGGCAGGAGAAGTTTGCCGAGAGAGGTCCCAACCAGATTCGTGATGCTGCAACTTCTGGTTGCCGTGTTTCAGTTCGGTGCATTTGCTCTGAGTACCGTCACTCCCCATAACGCAGCGCCCAGATTCCTGGCTTCCAGTATCGTGGTAAGAGCTACCTTGAAGGTACATCATTCCATCCTTGTCATTTTTTAAGGGACTCCTTACTCTTTCCAGAAACTGCTGTTGTCTTGGGCTCTTCCTTGCTCCTTCCTGCCTGTGCTGAGCTGCAGCAATCACACCCTGAGCAGTGCTGCTTGCCCAATCTTTGTATTCTTCTTGCTGTTGCTGGTATATCTGTCTCTTGTAATGATACTGGGAATTTAAACTCTGGTTAGGGTCACCGAAAGCATGAGGCCTAGCATTTGTGTGATATGCTGAAGCCAAAGACGGGCCTTCTGAATTCTGAGGGTAAGCAGAATGCAAGGAACCCCTGTTAACTCTTTCAGATAGTGTCATGTGTGGGTTCATGTGATGCAGATCTGTCCCTGGGCCTCTGCTTCTGCCTGGTGACATTTTCAGCTTATCAGCAAGATCCTGAAATTGAGAAGGTGATTTACCCCTGCTGCTTCCAGTTCTGCCAGGTGCTCGTCTCATCTGTGTCGATCTGCTGTCCTGCTGGGGAATGTAGTCTGGAGCAGCATCGGAGACTGCAGCTCCAGGGCTAGCGTTGCCTCTGAAAGATTCATGTTTGATGCCAGCAGGATGACAATGGTCTCCTGGTTTTTTATTATTGAGACTAGCTGAGCTCTTTGACTGTTCAAAATCTTCTTCTTTTATTTGCCCACTGTGAGCTTTCATCTTTGTTTCCATGGATACTAAACCACCAGGGAGTATTACTGACTGGCTCAAGCCAGGGGCAAGACGTTCACTCCTTCCACTTCTGGCCTCAGGACCCATGTGCCCCATTGGGTGAGGGCCGGGATCTCTGACAAGTTGCCTTAATGGAGATATGTCACAGATCACTGATCTCCTCTCTGAGAGCGCTCCCGCTTCATGGGCAGAAGACTGAGACTCCACATCAAACTTTCTAGCAATAGGGTAATCAGCTAGATTTATCTGCTTCATGTCAGGAGCTGCACTGCTAGACTTCCTATCCCAGGGACCCCAGTGAGGGCCTTCCAGGAGAGACCCCATGCTTTTATTTAAGAGGGCTCTATTGGTCAATTCATTGGTTTGACTAATTAAGATATTGGGCCTCATGGCTCCCTCCAAACTCCCTGCCATCCCAGAATGCTCCTGTGCATTCCTAGAATACCTTCTGTCTGGATGATGGTGGTACCCCTGTAAGACCTCCTGTAGGAGGCTAGGAAACTTCTCATTCCGGCCTTTGCGCTCACTGTGCCCCGGAAAATCCCCTTTTTCTTGACCAGAAGGATACTGTGGAAAGCCACCAATATTTCTCTGTATACCAGCTGCTATATTATCCTTGTAACTGTATCTTAAACTGCCAGGAGATTTGGAAGGTTCTGTTCTTGCAGGAAAATTTGGCCCAACAACTGCATGACCAGGCTGGCTGTTCCCCTCTCCATTATGGTTAGTGTTATCTCCGCTTTTGCTCCCTTTACTTCCTCCTTGAGTTTCTGGCTGCATCCCTGCATGCCCAGCTTCTTTCGCTCCACTAGCACTAGCTGGTGCCTGAGTGGCTGCGGAGGCATCATCTTGTGCAGGTTTATCTTGTCCACCTGACTTTTCTACTCTTCCTGTCATGGCTTCCCGGGAGACAATCACCCCAACTGCCTTTTCATTCACTTTTGGGGCATTTTCCACAGCCACCACAGCTTCCTTCCCATCAGGGGAGGCCACATCTTCCCTAGCTGCAGGGCTGCTGCTGAGTTTTGATGGCTCATTCTGAGAGCCTTGTGCTGGTGAGGAGTTGGATCTCTCTAAGTTACCCCCTTTGTAAGTGGTGTCTGAGCTGGTGCTCTGGCCACTCAGCTGTCTCACCCTTTCCCCATGATCCTCTGAACTACTGGAACAGCCACCATCAAGGGACTCTGCCAGGGGAGACTTGAGTTGCTCCTCTGCCTGGGAAGAGCCTTCTGAGTTGGTACAGCTGTCGGCCTTCTTTGAAGAGGATGACCTTTTGGAACTTTTTTTCTGAGGTGCCAAGGCATCCGAGAGCAACATGTGCTGGACTGTGTTGGGCAGATTGGCCACTTGAGAACTTAGAGCACTCAGGCTGCTCAGCCCTGGATCTGTGAGCCTTTTTTCTTGCAGTCCTTCCAGCCCAAACCCCTTGAATCCCCCTGCATGAGCATTGGGGCTTGGCATCATAGATGGTGTAGGACTAAGCTGAGGCATCATCTGCAGGATTCGGTTTCTAGAACCCATGGACATGTTGCCTTGCCCACATTGGAGATTTTCTCCACCTGGCATGAGTGGAGAAGGGGTAGAGCTGCAGCTTGGAGACTGAACCACAGATGCAGCAGGAGACGGATTAGAGATTGGACTGAAGTTTTGGTGGAACTGCATTGGTGACCTTACAGGAACTTCAGTCTGGCTGTACTGTCCCACTTGACTTTGAAGAGAGAGTTTGGTGGCAGCATTTGAATACTGCATTACGTGCTGAGGTGGGTGCTGTTGCTGCTGCCCCTGCTGCCCGCTTTGGGGCAGCTTAGACTGCTCAAAGCTTTTCATTGGTTGAGTCTGAAAGCTGTAGTTTGACTGGGTCCCATATGTCTGTGCATTGGAACCCACAGCATGGCCTTCATACTGCGACCCAGAATTCACACTGTAGCTTCCATCATAATTCTGTCCTGACTGGCCAAAACGCTGCGGGGAAGGGAAAGAGGAGGAGGAGGATGACGAAGGTGGCTGATAGTGTTGGCTGAACTGACCCACTCGTAACTGGTACCCAGAAGCAGAGGAAGGCAGGGTGGATGGACGCTGCATTGGCTGCAAGTGTGAGGTGCTAGAAGCAGACTGGCTAGAAGCCTGGGGTAAAGGCTGATGAGATTGATAGATCTGCTGTCGCAGCTGCTGCACCTGCTGCTGCTGGCTAGAAGCCTGCTGCTGATACTGGGCACTCCCTGGAGAAAAAGGACCAGTATAATCCTGTTGATAGTGGGATACACCCCCAAGGGTCGAGTGCTGTGTTTGAAACTGGCCCACATGTCCCTCACTCCCATACTGACTCCCAAAGCTACTCCCTTGAGGGGGCCCATAGCTCTGTACTGGTCCAGAAGGCCTGCGCTGAGGTGGCTGCTGCCCTCCTGATGCCACTGGATCTTTGTTGGCAGCCATATAGTAAAACTCTCCTGCTTCTTTTCTGAAACCTTGGTAGCTCTGATGGCCAGAGCTCTCACCAGGCATTGCTGTAGAGGCTCCTGTTGCTCCACGACGTCCACTGCCAGCACCTCCTCCAAAGCTCTGGAACATCTGGGCCTGCTGGCGGGGGCTGAACTCTTCCAGTCGGGATGAACCGTGCACTTCCTGCGGGTAGCTCTGCTGGTTTCCGTGATAACTACTTTGCTCCCGAAAGGACTGCATGCTGTTCAGCAGCAGAGCAGCAGCTCGAAAGCCCTCCTAAAGGGGGAGAAAGAGGAAAAAAAAAAAAAAGGTATAGCATCCACATCTCCCAGTCACACCAATACCACTGCTCAATTTCACTATTTTAATAGCAATTAAAATTTAGTATTTGTCTCCTACTTTCTGGTACATCAATGTGCATCCCCTCTCCTTACAACTTTCTGACCTTCTAGGTAGTGCAAGTAAGAGGAATCACTCACTTCCAAGAAAATACAAGTTGGCAGCCTACTACCAGTTGCAGCACATTTTCAGCGTTAATATTTCCCCACAGTCATTTACTAACTGGGTCTGTTTATGTGCCCCTGAAGAAACAAATTTCCAACAATATTTTGCAAAGCAAAGGAGAACAATCCTCACCCTCCAGCTATTCTCTATGGCTAATATTGGGAGTAATCAAGTATTTTGCTAACACGTTAAAAGATGCAACAATGAGAAGCCTGCCACACACTCAAACTACTCTTGAATTTACTGTAGGAATGATATCCAAGGCCCATGTTTCACTCTGGGAAAGACCTCTGTTAGAAAACACTCAAGATACAACTGACCAAAGCTCAAACCAAGATACTCCAATGAAAAGGATCCATAGGAACCTGTGAAAGAACTGGCACCGGCATGCTCAAAGACATCTGCTCCATGCTCTGTTCCTAACTACTCCAGTGACACTTTTAGGAGAAAACCAACACAGCAAGACAACACATGGTATTTTTTTCCCCCATCTGCTTTGTTTTAAAAGATGGAAAGTCAGAACAAGTCCACTCTATTTGAGCAAAAAGCTCTACAACTTCATCCCTTATGACTTTTATATTACCTTGAATGAAATTTAACTGAAAACATTTGTCAGCCAAAATATACATTTTGGAACACCATGTATGATCATCTATATTTACATAATCAACTCCTAAGTAAATGCACTTCAAGAATGCTCTCCTATGTACTTCAATCTATTATTCAGTGTGTGCAATCATGACTCATCCTCAAGGACTGGACCACAGCTGCAAAATTGTTTGGGGACCCTGGCCAGCGCCTCTGTAAAAGCCTGACACATCACTAGACACATTAAGAAACATATGGTAATGAACAAGTATATGCATATACACTGTCTTTTTTATTTAAATAAATAAATAAAATCAATAAAAAGATGACAAAAGCATTTCATTTCTGAAACACCTTGTGGTTTTCTCTTCCTGAAAAACTGGATAAAGCCACATGGAGAGACTCCTTCCTTTAAATAAATCTTAAGACAATGCTCACACTTTTCCAGGAAACAGAACCCTGACTCCTCAGATTGGAGACTTCCTGGAAGACTTGCCTGCATTACGTTTTCTCATTTAGCCATGTTTTGTGTTGCCACATTCAACTAAACCCACTCAAAATTAAAGTCTAGTTTTGCACTTAAAAGTTTTGTTCAAGTAGAAGATCACCAGAGTCCCAAGAAAACAGCCATACAAACAAGGAGTTGCAGGTGATGTCTGGCATCATGCTCTCTTCCCATCTGCCTCTCAAGATCTTTTTTTTTTTTTTTTAATACGTATGTTATATACAGAAGGCTCCAAGTCTACCATTAGGGTCTTTCAGAAAGGCACCCTAGTTATATTTGGGTTTCTACTGTTTGTGCATGCAGGCTACAGAACACACACAAAAATACCCCACTGCAATCCCTCTCTGCTAACTCAAAGGCATCTTTGTGTTGCAGCCCTCGTTCATGCAGCTTGATGTCCACAAGAATATTACTGAAACATTTACTAGAATCAGAAGGGAACTTTCAAATTGTTGATACTTCCAATTCTGTCTCTCCCCTTCTAAAGAGAGGTCTGCTGTTCTGCTGAACTTCCACTTTTTTTAGCATTTTAAAGACTACACATATCACATGAACAACACTTCTATGAATGCCACACCGTGCTGATCTGTCCAGTTTGGGCTTCTTATGGATAAACCCCTCCCTTTTCTGAATTATTCCCTTTGATGCTTCATCAGTTTGAAGCTCCTGCCCTCAAAATTGGCATACCTAATGCAAGCTTCTTTCTTCCTTTTTGTATGACTTGCTGTTAGGTGAAAAATGGGACAAAAAAATAAAAGCAGGAAAGAAAACATACATAGAAATAGAAGGAGGTTATCAAACTAAAGGTAAGAGAACATCTACTGTAACTGGCAGATGTTAGAAAGCAGCTTCTCTAGATAAGCAGTTTGGGGCTCTGCAATCACCAACATTCATGTGGCATGGAGACTGCATGCACACCCTGGCAGTCACATGCTTTGCATCCTCTTCTCATTAAAGCAACATTTCCATCCTCATCACAGGCTCAGTCTCTCACAGAATCTCAGACTAATTTTTAAATATGACTTTAATAAACCTTACTTTGCATAGTCTGAACAAGGTCTCAGGAAGCCTGTTTTGCATTACATCATACAAGAACTTTCATCACTGATGATATTCATTCTTCTATAATAATACTAACAAAGGCTTGAAAACTGCTAACATACATTAACAATGCTAGGAAACATTCTTAAGACCTCCTCACTATTAAAAAAGAATCATTTTAATTACATAATGGAGCAGAAACAGCACAAGATGCCGTAGAATACCTTCAGGAACAGAGATCCAGTAAAGGATCCTGAGGCACAAATTCCTATCCTCCATAATCTCATGCAATCACATATTTATTTAGTCCAGAAGATATACACGCTAACTCAAAACAGGGAGAACATGTTTTTCTCCTTCAATTTATTATTTTTTTAATCTTGGATTTTACCCTGACCAATAAAGTTTTCACCAGAAGAACTTAAATTGCTGGTGCCCTAAGCAAATGCTTTCTGTTTTCAAGTCTCCTACAGAACAACACTTGCTTTGAATATCTCACAAGGAGCTTAACTTGGGTAACACAACCAGTAGAATAGGAGAAAAAAAAAAAGGAAAAAAGGCATTTCATTAATAACAGGAGTAAGAAAAGATAGGAGGTGCTTCAGCCCATTACAACATTGATAACTTAAGACATCTTGCACATTTCCTGTCATTAATGTACTATAAATACAGGACTATTACAATTACTATTGTAATAATCTTCGTTAATAATAACAGCAGTGTAAAGTGCTTAGATCTAAGTGCTATGTTCTCAGCAAAACCACTGAGAATAATTCCATGCACAAGCCTTGTTAATAAAATACGTTCAGACAGGTGAGGCCTTCAAAGTCTACCTAGATCCACAGGAAAAAAAAAAATATTTATTTGATTAAATTTTTCTGGAAGCCTTTAAAGAAAACGTTTTCAGCTGGCACACACTCCTCCACATGCAGGAACTCAAGAGAACGATACACCAGCTGCCGACTAGAGACTACAACACAATCATATAAAACTCCATGATGGTGGTACGCATCCATAATCCCCATCCCCAGCAGAAGGGGCAAAGTCCCACCTCCAAAAAAGTGCTCCATTAACAGCCATAAGTTACACACATTTACAATGTTTGCCAACACACACAACAAAAACATCCAAAGCCTTCCCCATTTATTCAAAGGAAAGGTAAGATTCTGGCACAGCTTTTACTACTTCAGTGTCACACCTACACTGTCACTACATGTGCACCCGGCTCTATCAATAAAGCTTCATGATTCTCCTCAAGTATTTATAGCCTGTAGCTGTAGAGCTAGCTAAGCATATCCATCTAGAGATTACAGACTACATTCACTAGGCTAAGCAGTTTCACTCCACTCCAACGCTTCTGTTTCTTTCCCAATAGCCCAGTAATGAAAATTTGCCTTCAACCTGGTAGGAACAAAGGAAGCATATTACAAGCTTGTGTGGCTGATAAAGAAACAGCCTCAGTGACAAAATCACTGCACATAAGTCACGAATAGAGAGAAGCAGTAGGTCCTCTTATCCATATCTCGGACTTATTTGTGAAACATCTGAAGTTATTTCAGCCAGTCTTTCAACCTACCTTCTCCATGTGAACTTATTTTTAAGCACATTTATAATGCAGATTTTGTTTCATGTTTAATCGTCCGAAACAGCCTTGTAGAACAACTTTGTTAACATAGGAGTTCCTCAAAATGTGGAGCTACTGCATTCTGATCCTCCTGTGAGGAAGATTATTAAATGGTAGTCAACAGCATGTAAGCATCTTTCAACAGTTCCTGCATGTATATGAGACTGCCCCCAACCACTCCTGATTAACAGGGTTCATCAGTCCTCCCACACCAAGATTACTGTGTGAAATGATCTTCTGCAACATACTGTGCTAGGTTTTTTTAGATCCATATAAATCTTTAAAACTTTTTTGTCCCAATTATCAAAGACAGGACAAATACAGGACAGCTGCCCAGATTTTCCTGTATAACACTGATGCCAGCATGGTAGTGCAGCACTACAGACAGACAGCTCAAAACAAGTGAGCTAAAAAACCAAAATACCGTGGGGATACGCTTAATTCTTAACTATAAGCCTATGAAGGAGCAAACGAAACCAGCATCACTTAATTCTGTAGGAGGTAAGTGAGCTCCTTCTGCTTCGTTAAATTTTCTTAAGATTTGGGTTAACTACTGCGACCCATCTGTGCAGAGAAGTCTCAGGCAGCAGTCAAATGCAATATATTTTCAGTGATCTGTCAAAGACCTCTCACTTCCTAGCATGCTTATCAGGAAAGCAAATGTAGTTACAGGCAGGTGACAAACAGTAAGATAGCATTTTCCATAGTCAAAAAATGTACATGAACAAGTGGGGTTTTTATAGAGTGTCCAGGCTTCTGATTAAAATAGACTTATTTGCTAAAGGCTATGCAAATAAAAGAGATATACATACATCTCCATAGCCATTTCTAGTCACAACCCATACAAAACACAAAAATTATCATTTTTGTCCTTCCTCACTGTATCTTCTTAAAGTAGCAGAGCACACCCACAATCCCCACTAAGCCAGAACTTGAGTATGAGCAACTCAGTGGCATAATTTGTAAGTAAACAATCCCCAGGATCTGAATTAAGCCTGAAATATAGGGAAAAAAAAAGATTTCCACGTACTGAGTATCATTTCCATTGTCAAGGCCAAGTTGCTAACCCTCATTTCTGCAGGCACACAGTTATTACTTGCACACCTGAGCAATGGCTGGGGATAGACTGATCTTGTTGCAGTTCTGGAAGAACATACCCTCTCTGCTGCTTTTAAGAGAAGGCAAATCAGCTATGCCACAAGTATATGAACTTAAGGATCAAACGTAAGACTGCATTTAACAAAGTAACAGATCTAACTTATTTCTTCTACATTTAATGCCTTTTTAAAAGAAAAGGGAAACCGGTTTTAGTTTTCAACCTTAGGTGTGATATGGAAGTAAACCAAGACAGCCAACACTTCAAAAGGTCACCAGTTTGTTCAAGCAATAATACTCACTGCTCACTTCTTTAAAAAAGTTGTGGTTACCCTGAACTGCAAACAGATTTTCTTCATACCTTTCTATAAAGCTGTTTCAGATCCTGCTCCATTAAAAGTTACTTTTGCATACTACAAACAAACAGAATGATTTAAGACATGAGAAACTCTGATATTGTCTTATTCACCACCGCACTTCTAGAGAAAACTGCAGTCAGATCTGGCTCTCACCAAGCCATTGTCATTTATTCTATCAAAGAAGCCTTACGACACCACTCAAAGTTTAAACAGTATACAATTAATTTTCACTGAGAGTGCCAGAACCTGTTGAAGTAGATAAAGTATCTTGGAAAGTATATAAAAATTGACGCTAAAACCAGAATACTACATTACTAAAAACTGAATTTTACATTCTAAAAAAATCACAACATTATGTCTTAAAAACACCCTTATGTAGTTGTTACACATGCTTAAGTGTCTAATAATACATATTAGCAACATGTCTTGCAAATCAGTGCTAATAGTGGCCTTGACATAAAAACTGAATTTTGTCCTGCCCAATGAAGAACTTCTTCAAAAGATTCCTCAAATGAGTTAAAGCTTGGCCAAGTGGATTGTAACTAGTTTCTATTGTCTCACAGAGACACTATGCCTTCTTTATCAAAATGTCTGTACAGCTTTTTAGAAAGTCAGTATGTATGAGCTTAAATCCAAACAATTAAGGAAATGCTTCTCACAGAATGGGTGAAGAACAGATGAGCATGGCAGAAGGAACACAGTGAGCTTTGTCAGTTGAGAGAGGGGAATGCTCTGGGGATTACTGTGCTAGATAAGATCTACATTCACTTCTTATTTCATATATTTCCCTAAGTGGCCACAGAAAATTTTACTAAGCCTGAGTCATTGCATCTTCCTATCTCACAGGGGAGACTTGAACAGAAATATTCAGAGTATTCAACTGCTATAATAAAAGGCACCATATAAACAAACAACAACAAAATAATCAGAATTTTGCATGTGGATATTATTTGACTGCTGATTTCTTCCCCCACTGTCGAAATATTTTTTCTGAATTATTTTAAAAAAAAATATTTGGATAACACCGAATTAAAAATACCCAATCAGATTTTTCGCAGCTGCAAGTCTTCCTTACTCACTACATGAACAGAACTAAAATACCATCTCCAGTTTAGCTCTGCACTTTTGAGTGAAGTGTACTGTTCAATTCATATTCCTAAACATGAAGAAAGAAGTTTGACAAGAACAAAATTTTGTTGTAAGTTGGTATTAAAGTTGTGGTGCTATGGAAACATGTATTTCTAGAAACATAACTAATGATCAAAGTTCAGCAGAATTTTATGTGATTTCATAGATCTGATTTTATTATTATGTCATTGGTTCTCAGTCTCAATCGACAGCACAGATGCACTTAACTAGCTTTTAAAAAAATCCACCAACCAATTGCTGAAAGTTATCCATCTGAATTTTTAACAGATATCGCTGTTTTAATAAGAACCTATGCAAATCAGTCAGATTCCGTTTTATGTGAAAGATTAAAACGAACATTTTTGGTTTCACATATAGGGTCAGTCCTCTATGCACTAGCTTAAGAGAACCCGCCTCCTCCACGGTGCTAACACAGCCATTCATGCAGCAAGCCAGATCAGGGAACTGATGTGGTTGAGAAACAATTCTGCAAGAGAGAAAAGCCATTTCTGAACTGACAGATCCATTCACTGTATCGTCACACAAACATCTGTACCAGCAAAACGGACACAGCAGGAACTGCTTAAGTAGTATGGCTACTGAAGTGCCCTTGAAATCAGAAGTTCATATTTAAAAGGCTCTTCATCTTTACACAACAGTCAAACAACCCTTCCCACCATCAAAATGAAAATAATACCGAACACTCAGCTCCTCATTTCTTTTCTCCAAGCTGCAGATCAGCTGATTGCATATCCTAACCCAATTCACTAGTCCTCTGAAAAGTTTGGCAACTCATTATGTGCCTTATTGCAAATTCACCTGTGTTCATATCTCCAATGCCTCCATACAGTCAAACATCATGTCTGCTTCCACAGTACAGCAAAATCTGAGCAACCATTTCAAGGACAGCTCCTGATCTGCTCTTCACCTCCTCAGACATGTGAGACACAAGGTTCAGCAAAGGCATCACAGCTCTCACCAAACCTTCACCTTTCAGTTATGAAATTGAAGACAGTGAAAAGACGTGAATTATTAACTGCAAGAGGAAAGCAGGAAAGAGTGAGCAGGGTTGCCAGGTGCTACTTGTCCAAGCTCCCACTTTCATTGCAGAAATGGATCCAGTACCACAAATACTCGGAACTATACAGCAGTAAAAAAAAACCTAACACGTTATTTTTAATTAACTTCTATAAATTGTTCATACTAAGTACTAGCCCCTGCCTTTAAAGTCTTAAATGCATTATCTCTTCAAATTATGACAAGTTGCTAAGATGAATACTTAGGTCATATTTAATATTACCTGTAATACATGTCTGTCTTTTCTGTTCAATGTAGTCTACACAATTAAGTCTTTTTATTCTGTTTTACAATGCCTGCTGCAATGAGCCTGTAACTAAGACTCCTGGGAACTCCTCAAGGCAAATGAAGTAAATTAACATGAAATCTCTATCAGTTAGTGCAAGTATTATTACAATACAGGTTACGCACTGTATACAAGAATTAAATCCATTGATTAGGATAAAACCATTGTTGAGGTTAATACCACCTAGTTATATTATATGCAATAACATTAAAATCAGGTAGAAATATAACCTCGATGTACTTACACTAACAAATTAAAGAATTACCGTCCAATTGGAGAAAAACTGTACTCAAATTTATGTCCTCCAAACTTCTGACAGATAGTTTTTGTTCTTTTAAGATAACACGAGAAATTTAGCTATGCACTATACCACTTTCAAGTTTCACTAGCCAAGGTTATCATTCTTCCTATCAATTTAGCACTTCATCCCCCTAAAGTGACACAGATTTGAGAGCACTTTGGGTGTGGGAGGTCTGCAACTACTCCTGCTATGGAAGACTTGAGACAAAAATACAGCCAAGGCCATATGATACTTACTGATAAAATGTTAGGGGAAAATAAGGTTTTTCTCTAACATAAGAAAGTGGTTGAACTTCCCTCAAAAAAAAAAATCCAAGCATTTTTAAGATTTTCACACAAAAAAAACCCAACAATTTTTCTTTCCCTGACATCTCTCCTTGTCTCCTACAACCTATATCCTCTAAACATCACTTTGCTCATTCCTCCACCCTCTCGGTTCCACAGCATCTGTCTTCAAGCTGGAGCCAAAAGTTGAAGCAGATTCATTCCTACCATTTAAGTGTTGTCTCCTAAGAGAGACTAAGACTACAGCCACAGTTACAGGGAGACAGGAGAAACAGTTCAGATTCATACAAAATAACTTCATACATTTAAGCGATTCAACAAAAAGATTACTTCAGTGGCAGCACTATTTTAAGGAGTTCTTCCCGGCTCCTACCTTCCCATCCCCAAGACTCTCATTCCCACCCCGGCACTGCAGGTTTTCTTTGGATTTTTCAGCTTGGACTGGTTTCTTGAACCATCTGAATGTCCATCCCCACTGTAGTTATAGATGACAGAGAGGGGGCAGCACACTGCAGTGTTGGAGCAAACAGTTAAGAATGCCTTAAGTTCATACTTTTTGGAATTCCTGTATCACTAAGCCTTAGCCTAAAGCACTTAAATTGGTTCATTCTCACCAGCTTCCCCATTCCAGAAGGTCTCTTTCCATGTCAATTTTATAAGGTGATTAAACTTCTAATACACCTCAGTTAAATGTCTGAAATTATATGGTATAAACTCAGGCCACTGTAACCCACAAACAAGATACTGTACCCTGCTACTTTAAATTGCAGACACTTAACTCTGTGCTTCTAAGTTCTGCTGCTCCAGCCAAAGGCACAGTGAATTATCACAGTAGTCAGACCACACCACAGACACAAAATTAACTCTAATGAGCACAAGCAGTTCACAGAAGTGAACAAGCTACAACTACAGATCCTCTCACAACTGGGGTCTAAAGCTTTCTCCTCCCCCAGCAGATTTCAGTATCACCACAGTGATAGTGTCGGGCAGTGTTTGAGGTTGTTGATGGAGACACACTTGGAAAGTTGATGGACGAAGCTTCCACTGCATGTATTCCATCTTGTATCCTAGAGCATATACCCTGAAGAAAGTCAACAGTTGAAAGCAAAGAGGGATGAATTCAACACCAGAGAAGAAAGAACACCTCTGTAAATACAGATTAGTGGAGGATAACAAAGACGCTGCACTCTGAGCACAATTTTTGGAAATGCTAGAGTTAAGATTCCAAAGACAGACAGAGGGAGCTTTAGATGGTCTACTACTCTGAGAATCAGCCCCATCATTCTGTTAAACTTGAGCTCCTGCAGTCATTCATCCTGTACACTGCAGAGAAGAGAAGAAACAAAACCAGAAGACTCCACTGTTTCTTTCTCCATCCTGCCTCCCCTGAAGAGGAGGCTAAATAAAGAGGGACAATTAACATAAAGCATACATGATGGATTACATATAATCATTCCATAATGCTAATGTATTCCTAGAGTTCTATTACAAGAACATAAAGATGAGATGCTGTTTCCTCCCTTGCTCTAACACATCCAAATATTCAATGAAAAACTGAAAAGTTTGCTACTTGTTTCAGCTAGAAAGATGACAACAAAAACAAGTCATTGACTTTTACCTTGAGAATTGCTCCTGATTTAATTCTTTATGTCTTGTTAACCAACTGGGCAAAAGGTTCTCACTCCTTAGCTTACTTCAGAAGGGCAATGTACACATGGAGCTAATCAGGAAAAATTTCATGAGTAAATACAGCCTAACAAAGTCTTTATAAACACTACAGTTCTGTGGATAAGCAAGGAAGTTTATTTCCTAATTCCTCCTTCTGTCCACATTTAGGAGCCTCCTGACCCTGTTTCTCATTGAGCCAAGAGATGCGCTTTCCCCAGTGAGCTTGATCCAGATTCACTCAAGTCATCTTTTTCCACCAACTTCGACAGGCTTTTGATCAGGCTGGAGAGTACACATATAGTTAACCTCTTCTCCTCCCCTTGCCACTTTCAGCAGCTCTATTATATATACACACCTCTGGTTTTCCACAAATTCCACCTTTCAAACATACAGCAAACTATTTCTGCAAGGCAAAAAGACAGGGAAACAAACAAAATGAACACATGACAAGTCAGATTTCTAGATCCTAATTGTAGGATTCTACCATCATTCAAAAAAACACATACTCAACTGAGCAATTCTCAAGAAAGAAAACAGTTTTGTCTCTGATAACTGGAATACGAGAAGATACCAAATGTAGAAAAGTACCCCAGAGCAAAAGGGAAAAAGACCAGAAGGCAAGAATCACCACACTGCTCCCCAAACTGCAGTAAACATGATGCTGACTGAAGTCAGAAGTGCAGAGACTCAGAATACCATGCTGCAGTGGACCTCCCTGGGTCATCACCAAAGCCAATCCCCTACCACAGCTGGCAACCAAACAATTTTGTGTTGGTAAAGTTCTCTTTATGCACTCTCACAGTAAATGGGAGACTAAGAAAGGCAAAGGAAGGATGTTTCTCCATTACAATGCAGTGATTTGGAGGGAAGGGGCATAAGGATAGCACAGTTCAGGTTTTTTCATGCATAACAGTGTCACTTCGGAGCAATTCTCAATTATGCTCCCACTACTTCCACTCTCTAGCAGTACAGAAGAGAATCTGCCACTCATGCAGCAATGCCCTGTGATACAAAGACAATCTGCTACCACCCTCTGTAACAATTTTGCACAACTCATTTAATTCACTGCCTGCTAAGTGTCTATCATAGTTTTTAAGACCTATCTAAAAGACCATTTTTATGTAGCAATATGCACAAGATATGGTCAGGATCAAGAACATCAGAAAATCTGATGAGCACAACATTTCACGCAAATACACTGGAGAAGGGAAACCTCCCCACTTCCACATGCATGAAGAGAGATAGGGAAAACTTACAGTGGCAAACCAAAATGTACACCATATGACAGAACACTGTTGACTTCACTCTTTTTTCCCCTTGAATGCAAGATGAGAAACAAAAGGAAAAAGACATAATATAGAATCACAGAATCATTTAGGTTGGAAAAGACCTTTAAGATCATCGAGTCCAACTGTTAACCTAGCACTGCCAAGTCCACCACTAAACCATGTCCCTAAGTGCCTCATCTACACGTCTTTTAAATACCTCCAGGGATGGGGACTCAACCATTTCCCTGGGCAGCCTGTTCCAATGCTTGGCAACCCTTTCAGTGAAGAAATTTTTCCTAATATCCAATCTAAATCCCCCCCGGCGCAACTTGAGGCCATTTCCTCTCGTCCTATCACTTGTTACTTCGGAGAAGAGACCAACGCCCACCTCGCTACAACCTCCTTTCAGGGAGTTGTAAAGGGCGATAAGGTCTCCCCTCAGCCTCCTTTTCTCCAGGCTAAACAGTCCCAGTTCCCTCAGCC
>NW_008794445.1:4038636-4044451 GCF_000699145.1 Aptenodytes forsteri
GGAAAAATTTCTTTACTGAAAGAGTGGTGAAACATTGGAACAGGCTGCCCCGGGAAGTGGTTGAGTCCCCATCCCTGGAGGTATTTAAAAGACGTGTAGATGCGGCACTTAGGGACATGGTTTAGTGGGCATGGTGGTGTTGGGTTGACGGTTGGACTAGATGATCTTAGAGGTCTTTTCCAACCTCAATGATTCTATGATTCTATAATGCTGATCACGCAGCATTCACTACATTTATCACATAACCATTTATGTTAATTAAAAAAACCCACACATACAGTGTTCCCACTATTCCAGAACTTCTACTCATAGGAAACACTGTTGGACAAATCAAATCTCATGGAAATTCAAATGAATGCAGGCATTTGACCAAAGGTAACAGCAAATTGCAGATATTGAATTGGAAGCTGATTAACAACATTTCATTATGGTGTACAATGGTTTATTCCTTTAAGTTCTGGCAGGTGTGACAGCACATATTTTTCTTTCAGCTAATAAGTTTTAGGTATGTTTTTCATAGTCATTAGCGATGTTGTATATGGACACAAGCCATCTATAGTCAGCTCTGCTAATACCTAGTCTCTAGTTCAGTTAAAAACTATTACCAAGACAGAGTTTGCAGCACATATTTTTACAGGAAAACTGGTATAAACAATACTCCCAATAAACTGTCTTAAAGCTTCTAGCATGCATAGTAGCTCCCCATACAATTTCTAGCTAAGTACTGAGCTCTTATCAGAACTCATCAGAGGGTTCTGTTTACGACTTGCAATTTACTAGCAATTAGATGACTGAGTTCATACTAGTAAAATACTCCAAAATAAATCATCATATTCTAGCACAGAATACACAATGATTCCATATGCAGTTATTTGTATGAACATAGACATGCTGCGTGCTTACAAAGAAGAGGAAAAAAAAGTCATTTTCCTAGCTTTTTTGTATTTGTTGCATCACAACTCAGGCAAGAAATAATGGGCTTCTCAAATGGAGAACAGATCAAATCTCAAAGGGACTGAAGCCAGGACTTTCAGACAAAGAACCTGGTAACACTTTTTCCACTCTTCCAATATTATCACCAGTTATAAACATTGTGGTGAAAAGAAGAAACACAAAGAGCACTGGGAAAAGCACATGCATATTCACAGTCGCCAGGTCGAGCTGACAAGAGAATGCCTGTGCTTTCTTCTACCACTTCTTAACTCTGTTCTTGAGGAATCACTAGACAAGAGGCAGGACAAAACCAGGAGTTTTACTGCAACATGAATGCTTTGTTGTATCCAGGTCAAACCTGGAAGTTTGACTGCTTGTGCTGTTGTTCACAAATGCAGCACAAACAAGTTCAAGAGTTGGTAAAATTTAATTTTCACTTTTTTTTTTTCTTCAAAGGCAAATAAGCAGCATATCACAGATTCTAGAACATCCTGAACTGATCTTATCCTCCAACAGGGCTAAACAGAATCCGCTTTTGATTACACGTCAGCCTCAACTTTTGAGTCTTTGGGTTTGGCTTCCCCCCCCCCCTTTTTTAAATGAAAGGAAACCCATGTACATGCATAGTGAAGAAAATATACTTTTCCAAGTGTCCCAAAACAAACCAATACATAACTTAGTGGTAAGCAGTAGTGGAAAGGCTCAGCTGAAGAAATCAAGGAGTAGTGTAGCTAGACACTAGTGTGACACAGATGCACCAGCAGTGCTGCACACAGCTGCAAGATAGAATCTTCCATTTTTCTAGTCAGTCAAGACTGAAGTCTAGTCAAGAACTGTGAAGGAGGGGACCCAGGTCATCAGAATAACAGTACCAACTTTTTTTTCTTTTTTTAAATAAGAGTTTGATAATAACAGAATCGCACATTAGGATCCCATTACCAGAATACAACAGCCTCTCCTGTATGATTTTAGAGAAGTACAAACCTCTGCTTACATTGTGTTTGTGTCCTCTATCAGTAGTACTAAACAGTTTTCTACAAAAAAAATTTCTATATAGCATATCAACACTATTAGAAGTGGTTAAAAATACTTAAGACTACCTTTATTTTGTATTTTAGAAGTCCAAAAGCTAAATCAGAAATTAAAATTTTTTTGAGAAAGATCTCGCCAAAAGCAGTCAAGAAAAAACACCTTTTGCTATCAGACTGCAGTTTAATTACTTGCTTGGGAAAAGTTGGTTGGTCTCAGTCCAGTCTCTACCAACAAATCAGCACGTTAGGTGGCTCTTCAGAAACTGTTGTACATAATCCTTCCTGTCTCGGAGGCCAATCGCAGGATTAAGTAACACAAATTCTCACACAGCCAGTTAAGGTACACACTGAAGCCTGAGAAGCTAGCACTGCCAAAAACATTTCTGAATCTTTGAAAGTTATAAGAACTCAGGTTCCAAAAACATTAGTCTAATACCCTTCATAAGTATAAAATATAATTGAATAGGGTATGAAAAAATAAATATGTGTTTTAATTAAAAAGCTACCCCACCCAAATGGAGTTCTGGCATACCCTGTGTCAAAAGGCAAGATATGCATACGCCAGCTATAAACTCTTAAATATACCCTTATCTCAAATTATAGGGAAGCCAAGCAAGCAGCATGAAATTATTCAAGTTTATTACATACTATGCCCTCATTCCAGATAGCAACCTGCCAAGCTGGTAGAGTAGCAACAGGAATTGTGCAGTTACAATTCCTATGAAGCGACCCTTCTAAGAGCAGCATTATTGCCATTTTGCTGTGCTTCATGGGTGGTTTAGTTAAACATGACCTAAAAAGGAAGGGAGAAAGGGGGTATGCAAGGATTTTCTTTTTAACATTGTATCAAGAGCCCAAAAGGACTTCTTTGCACACATTTCCACAACAGGAAGAGGGAAGGGGGGGGGGGGGGGGGGGACCCAAAAACATAAAAATTTTCCTTTCACATTTCACTCTTTTTCCTACAGACTTTATGCACGTATCAATCATAGACAGAACCATATTAAGACTGGTTTTACTTATACTGCTTTAAGTCTTTAAATTTAATCTGAGTATCCTTTAAAATGTAGTAAAAAAGAGGTTAGTATCTCCCCAGTTCTTCAGCTGAAGGTTAAGGAAACTTCTTGGGACAATAAGAAGAGGTCTCTGTTACAACTAACATACAAACAAGTTTTCTGTTTCATTTGAATAACCTTCAGACCTTATTTATGCATTATAGAAACAAATTTACTCCTTTAATAAAAATTCACCTCAAGCCTTCTTTATGAAGCATTAGTAACTAAGGAAAGGACCAAAAAAAAAAAAAATTCCTGATCTCCTGTTAAAAGACACCCGCAACCAAGTTGCTCCTAGTGCTTTCATATAGGGAACCATGCTTAACCTGCCCGAGGCTGCAAAGGTGTATTAAAGAATACATTTCAGCAAAAATGCAGGTTTCATCAATCCCAAAGCCTCTGAAATCTGATTTAGAGATCAAAGCCCAAACTGTGTCAAAACACATACTATTCTACTAGAAAGGACGCCAACAGATTTAAAGCTAAGTAGTCTGAAGAAAACCAAACTTGCAAGAAGGTCCAAAAACCTGCCCTAGACATTTAAGTGTATTAATAGAAAGCCCAAAAGCTATCAGCTTGTCTGAGGTCATTCCCAAAACTATAAGCAATAAAAATGTACAGTAGCAAGTCATATTTTTTGATATAAAAGGCGTTGTCATACTCCCACTCAGAAAGCATAGTAACTTGCTAACTTAACCAGAAAACACAAAAATATGCATTTCATGTACCAGCAATTTACAGAAATGAGCAAATACTATTCTCCTCTCCTCATAATATTAACAAAGTTTAAGACACAGATGACTAAACTAATAAATTTCTACTTTTTTTTACAGTAATTCTCTGCAGTACACTAATGCAGCTGCCTTTTTATATGCCAGCAGAACCTAATGCAGCGACAACAGATAAAAAAATACAGCTTCAAACAACTCAAGTTAAAGTAAACTAATATGGAGCCCTATTTAAAGATGTAGATTTAAGGAAAAAAAAACCCAAAACCAAACATTTCAGCCAAATGAAAGTTCACAAGTAACAATATTAAGAAGTATTTATCACATACGCTTAAACAAATGGACTTAGTTATGCTACACAATACCCATCTATAAACCTCAGAAACCAAAGTAATCTAACCAAAAAGCAGCCTAGAAAATAGGTGTAAGAAAACAGCTCTTCCCGAACTGAGTTCAACTGATATGCTATAACTCTAACACAGAGGTTGCTGCATCTCCATCATCCAGCCACTTTATTGTTCTACAAAGACTGGATAAAGGTGAGCCAACTGCTACATGCACACCTATTGATCAGGAAGCACGCTAAAAATCAAACACTCCAAAGAATTACTCATGGATGAATCAACAGATGGCAACCAGTGATACAGATGCGAATAGCTTTCAAAATGCTAACCTAAACACAGAAAACTCTGAAACCGATCCTCAATCCCCTCACAGGTATTTTTTCTTCTGTTTTCAAAGGAGGATTGAAAAAAAGAAAACGGAATGGTACAGGAAACAATGCTGCAATTTAATCAAACTGCCTGCCCTCTTAATGAAGGGGGAAATATTATGGATAGGACAGCATAAACACGAAAATAAAGTATTCTGATGGTGCCAAATCTACCCACAGAGACACTGGATAAAGGTGAGCCAACTGCTACATGCACACCTATTGATCAGGAAGCACGCTAAAAATCAAACACTCCAAAGAATTACTCATGGATGAATCAACAGATGGCAACCAGTGATACAGATGCGAATAGCTTTCAAAATGCTAACCTAAACACAGAAAACTCTGAAACCGATCCTCAATCCCCTCACAGGTATTTTTTCTTTTGTTTTCAAAGGAGGATTGAAAAAAAGAAAACGGAATGGTACAGGAAACAATGCTGCAATTTAATCAAACTGCCTGCCCTCTTAATGAAGGGGGAAATATTATGGATAGGACAGCATAAACACGGAAATAAAGTATTTCTGATGGTGCAAATCTACCCACAGAGACAATCACTTGTTGATTCACATACAAACATGCTCCTATTTTCAACTTAATAACAGAGTCCCAGTATCATTAGACAGCTCTGATACATAGGTGAAAACACTTAAGTTACATAACTTTCTCTTATTCCTTCCTTGAAGGTATGGAAAAATAACTCCCAACTGCAGTCCTAAACACAACTTCCAGCAAAGTAAACTGCATTAACAAAAGACAACCTGATCCTCACAGCAGCCCAAACACATTATATTCTGATTATGTCTGCAAATGAACAACACTGGGTTAACCCTCCAGAAAGAAAAAAGCACTACGAACCTCAAGCATTCGCAACACAGCCTGTCCATCTACTGCCATTTGTGCACGGGGTGCACCCATCTTCTCCGGCATTTTTAATCATTTACCCCTTCAACGGGAGCACCAATCCCCACATCCCCGTAAAAACTTCACTATTGTTGCAAAAGAGCATTCCTTTGGGACAGGAAAACAGGTGGGCACCTCACCACGGAGCACGGGGGCCTCTTTAAACACACATAAACACAAACATTTTTTCTTTAAAGGAAAAAAAACAAGGTGGGGGGAAGGGTTAAATGTGGCAAGAAGAGAACTTCCCAAGAGCCCTTTCACAAGTCCTCCTCGCACCCCACACTCGCCCTCCCAACTCACGGACGAGACCCCCACACAACCTCCCGCGCTACCGAAGGGGCCTCGGCCTCCCCAGCGGGGGGCTGGCGGGCCCCGCCGGGAACCCTCCCCTCCCCAGGCCTCCCCCCACACCCCGACACCCCCCGGCCCAGCCCGAGCGCGGATGCCCCT
>NW_008794445.1:4045555-4055232 GCF_000699145.1 Aptenodytes forsteri
AGCGCCTCGTCGGTTGGGGCACGGGGGGTGGGTGGGCTCTCCTCCCCGCCGCAGCACGCCCGGCCGTGCCCAACGGGATCGGTGCCGCGCACCCCGCAGTGCTCTGCGAGTCCAGTGCTGCTCGGGCAATTAAAAACAGTACTCCCAGCCCTCCCAAGTCCCCTGTAAGCCTCAAATTTGGGAGTTAAGTATGCCTAATTGTACTTCTGCACTGGAGAAACAATTAAGCTTTTTTAAGAATGTTCACTAGTTTTTGGTTTTAATTTTTGAGAGTGAGGGGGACAAGTAGACCGGTGGAGGGGGCAGCTTGAAAGCAAGGATGCAGCGCCTGTCAAACCATCATCTCCTTCATTTAAGCCTGCATGCCAGCAAAGGAAGCTCTGTATGACACTACAGCTTCCTCCATCTGCCACTCAGAGCAATTCACGTGAAAACGCAGGAGGCTGGCAGCCTGAGAAGCTCTAAGTGCTGAGCAGAGAACGCTTGAGCATCGTTTAAAACTTGCTTTGCCAAGAACTTTACTGAGCAGATATGACGGTTTCAATAACTGCCCTGTTTCCCGAGCTTTGTTCCCCAGATGGCCAACAAGCCTTATTCTGAGAGAAGGCCCTTGCTTATAGCTCATCCCAAAAAGCAGTGAACTGCTTAGAAGGACTGTGTTGTAAGCACAGCCAATTGACAACTTCACTGATGGCTCCCCCACAGGTGACTTGCTCTTTATGAAAAATAAACCACTGCATCTTGTACCATGCATTATCTGTCAAAAATAATTTGGAGACTGTCTGAAATTCCATCTAGATAAGACTGCAACGATGGCAATAGTCTGGGGAAAACAACTGGAGCAGACAACAATTACATGTGCTCCTACCATTTGTCTTTCAGGTTAACAGTTCGTGGGCGTTACGGACTCCCCTGCTGCTGGCCGGGCAATTGTGCAGCAGGAGTGTCCAGGAAGGACTCATCTGCTCCTCCGCTCCTCTTTGGACTCGATAGGTAACGGCTCCTTTCGGAGGCAAGCCTTCTGCTGCGGTCTATGCCTTATCTCCTTCAGATGAGATTACTGCATTGTGCTCGGCATCGGCTACCTGGGAATTGCAGCTGGAGCACACAGGCGCTGCCTTATTGCATGCTTTTCCTCTCGCAGTACGGTACGCCCTGCTCCCCTCAGCACTTGTTGCCCATTTGCAAGTAGGTGCAAGGCACAGCACTTCACTTACGGGAGGTGGAGGTCATTGCTTCCTTCGCCTGAAGAAGAGGCTCCGACAGCACATTCACCGTGACAAACCGTGAGGTTGCTCTAGTCGCAAGGAGCCTTAATCTTGTTGACTGCCACAGCATGCTAAGAGCTTGGTTAGAGCAGCATTCCCTCTGGGGATGCAGGACTGTGATAAAAGCTGTAATGGGGTGGGGGAACTCGATAAGGTTTTTATAATTCGATTTTCCATTATCTGTTTTCTGATTTTGAAGTGAAACGTCAATTGAGGTCAATCCTTTATGTAGATTTATAAGGTAGGAGTGCTTAGAGCGCTCTACCTTAAGTTAAACTTAAACTTACCTTAAGGTAAAACCCTTTTGTATATACAAATACATAAGAACAGTAGCTTATCTATATAAGCTTGGTATATCGAGGTATTTTTTACCTGATGTCCAAAATGAAGCTGTACCATAAATAGAAAAAGTTTTGTAAAATGCTCAAAAAGGCACTATAAAACTAGAAGGACAGCTAACATTCACAAGTCAAACATTTCTCAAAGGACCAAAAATAAGTGAATTTGCATACTTAAATACCTGGATCTCTAGTCTGCTGCACAGCAGCATTTCCCATCTCCGCTAATGACTACTTATAGGTGTTACAAGGGAAGTACAAGAGGAGTTGCTTTTTAAAATATTTAAAAGCTCAAAACTATATGGCTGATTTTAAAGGATGAAATGAAGTTTAAAAAAACCTCATGCTATAAATACAGGCAAATGCCACACTATCATCAGCTGTTGCACTACAGTAGGCACCACTGGTTATATACAGGGTCATTAAAAGCACAGAATGAAAACGAAGTTACTAAAACTATTAGTTAAATATCACACAAGCAGAGACGCCATATCCTTTGCAGCTTTTGAAGTGATGTATCAGGCTTTAACGTACAACCCCACTGAGCTTAATGGAGAATTTCATTCTCTCAGAAACTAATTTTTGGCTGTCTGCAGACTCCGGATGAAAAAACACTGTCATTAGTACAACTTGTTCACATCACTGAGTTTTTCTTTGCCACTGAACATTTATTTCACTTTCTTTCCAGAAGAACGAAATTCAACCTTCTGACTTGGCCATTCAGTGACAACTACTTGACCACCATCAGTTACACAAAAAAATCTGTTATAAATAAAACATTGTTAGGACTAATGAAGAAAGTAACCCCATCGTGCCACTAGGACTCTGATCCTGCAAACACACGAGCAGGGTGGGAATCTAACATCCATGCCAGCAGTTCTAGTTCAGGGTAAAGTCATCAGTAGTATCTGTATGCTCTTAAAGCAACTTACAAGCAAATTGCCCTTCAGTTCTGAAAAGAAGAAAAAACCCAGGGATTTAAGGCCAAAAATGGTCACTTACCAAAATAAACCCTTGAAGGATCAATTTTAAAATCAATGCAACAAACTAAACAGGTTTGCATGTAAATTTTCAGCAAATACACTCCATCATCAGAGAGTAGGTGCTATAAATTGAGCAGATGCGCTATACCACAGTCATAAGAAAGATTGAAGTCTCTGCTTTTAGTGCAAGAAAATCAGCTCAGCTGTATTCGTACAGAGCCTCTACGGTACTACCACAACAGAAACCTTCCAAATCCTACCTGTTTCCTCCCAGGCACCCTCCTCCCACCTCCTAATCAAAGTGCTTCCGAGGATAGAGGCACAAACAAGGCAGAGCCAGGCAGGAAAATGGCCTCAAGACTCAGAACCCTCCTCTACGACGGATGGGAGATTTTGGGCGAAATAAAGCCCCCTAAGTAGCCCTCAGGGTTAGTGCCATTGCTCCTACCAGTGCTGCTGTCACAGCACACATGCGAGCAATGCTGACTCTTTTACGGCACATGAACTCTGCAATGGCAAAAGCAAACATTTTTTTCCCCATTATGCCTTGATGTAAGGCTTACCTTGCACATCCTTTTCCCCTCTCCCACAGATCCCGGAGAAAAAAGGTCCTTCTGACCCCGAGACGACTGACAAATGGAGATGGAGAGTCTCCTTCTGTCTTTGAGGTCACCACTTCTGATCTAGCTGTAATTCAGTAATTACTCAGTTCGTGTGGCTCTCCAGAAGCATACATTAGCAGCTTAGGGGGGGGAACAGAAGGATGACACCATTCCTGACCTCAACCACCTCTCATCTCCATGCATCCTCTGAGCTCCCGCTGTCTGGAAGGAGGGAGGACAGCAAGTGACGCAGCCTGGGGGATCGAGAACAAATTTGCAGGTAACATACACTGGAAAGACTCTGAGTGCCCCAGTGTTTCTTAGAGGAAAGATGATTTCTGAATGCAGCTGGTGGGGTCCTCTGAGAGATTTCTTCTTCTTTACAAAAGGTTTCATTGCTGATGAAAAGCACTGAACTAGCAGCACCAGGAGGCCAAAGTCTCCACAGAGTCAGGCACGCAGATTTCTCACAGGCACGGCACCTGACCCCTCAAAGTATTACCCTTATCCTAATCCTTTCCCCTGTTACACAATTTCATGTCATGCACAGGCTCGCCACTGCACTTTTACAGCTTTCATCTAGAGGCACTTAGATGCTATGGGAATGGGCATTAGAGACTAGCTTGAAGATAGATAATACAAAAGATGACAGCAAGATCGGGCACCTACAGGTCACGCAACTGGGGACTGAAACTTATATTCACGGTGGGACAGCTACATCTTTAAGCAAGTGTAAAGCAAGGGCAGCTAGCCTGTTTCTCTTTCTCCAAGAAAGACATCAGCATGGCTGCATTCATTAACATTTCCTACCTCTCTTCCTATCTAGCCCCAGGATTTCCCATACCTTCCTCCTATTTCTTTTACGCTTACTTCAGATAAAAAGTGTTACATCTGACCCTACACAAGGGAGAAGCAGTATCAGACGTCTCCCAAGGAACTGCAGCAAAGACAGGGAGTGCTCTCCTCTCACTAATACACTGATATTGAACTTTTCCCCTTAAGACAGCCAAAGGATCTGTGTGTTTGCTGGAAAGTATTTTGGACGAGCACAGATTCTCAAGATACTGACTGTCATGTCTTCGTTGCATCACTTGGAAGCAGCTCTCCTCCAAACACAAGAAGCATCTCCATAAGCCATAGTGTTAAGTCCTACAGCCCAATTCCTGCAACAGAGTAACAACTGGATTGAAAGACTTTGGAGCATCTCAAAGGAAGGAAAATGATAAAGCAGCCGAAGGTAGGTAGCGTGAATCACAGCAGGAGAAAAATTAAATCACCTATATGGGAGACACTTCTGCTCCATCTTTTAATACTGCAACACTTCTGTCCTCTCATCTTCCCGTTACAAGGAGCTGATTCATGAAAATAAGATCTTTGTACCTTAAGACCTGCTCAGCTTCTTCTGCTTATTCCTTTTACCTCCTGCCAAAAAGCTGCTTCTGGCAGAATCAGAATTAGTTGCTGTGAAAGTGATTGTGATGCTGCAGACAAAAGAATCCAAGTCCAGTAAAAAAAGCGAGAAACAACAGAAGCAGGAGTTTTGAGGAAAAGCGGATCGCATTTCCATGCAGATGTCCAAAGTAATAAAGGTGGAAATTAAAATAGAAAGCCACACAAATATGATTCTCTAGCAAGACTGTCTCCAACAAGGCACAAAAGGCCATCAATAAATCTTCATTATCTGAATTGCTAAACGTATCTAAATAAAAGGAGAAATTCAAATATTAGGAGGACTCATCTTTTTAAATGGTCTTACATAAAACCAACTCTGCCTTGCCTGAGCATGTTTTACAGAAAGGGATTTTTTTTTTTTTTTGCCTTTTACTTCTGCTGGCCTTTTAGAGAGGTTTCATTTGCTGGGGTTTTTTTTCTGCCTACAGGGAAGTGGGAATTTCCAGGCTGAACAAGCTTAAATCCCCATGACATATAGTCCCAAATTTTAGAGGCAACTAAGATTTTGATTCTTACTTTGCTCCCTGTTGGTTTCCTCCCTGATGCATGCAATAGCTGTTTTGAATCTCAGCTGTTCCAACAGGAGAAGAAAAAAAGTCCCTGAAGGAACAGCGTTAGTTCTTCCAGTCACCTTGCTGCTACCACGCTCCAGAATTCAGGCACATGAAACAGCACATGAGAAGGGCTTGCAGCAGCAAGAGGCAAAAGCAGAGGGCATCAGACTGGACGAAAACCAAGAGGTCTTCTAGGTTCATCTGCTAAGAAGGCTATATTTAAATTGGGTAGTAGTAATCTAAGGGTCCACTGAAGATATACGTTGCATGAAATCTCATTAACTTCTTGTCACAGAAACCGACTTCTGCTTTTTCTGTCACGTATAGTGATGTTCTCTGGTACCAATTCATCAGAGAGATTGGTTTATTAAAAATACTTTTAAAGTTCCACCACAGTTTACCTATATACCTCCTATTGCTAACAAAACATGAGAAAAAAACCCCTACTTCAAACACAACCACTTTAATTACTTTGTATCTTGAGACTCATAAAAGTACATTCAACACTCAAGCCCTCTAATTCTACATTTCAAAAGACATTAATGTCTTATTTTAGTGCCCTGCATTAAAGTCACGCTCAAATCCATGTCAGGATAGGGCACACAAGAACATACAGAACTTACAACTTTAAACACAACATACTCAACTATTTATGAGCACTACTGACACATTTGGGGGTGGGGGAAAGAAGCATATTTTCATTCAAGTCACCTAACCCAAGTGATGACAATGCCTTAAAAGCTATCAGGTAATAGAGGTAACCATCCTGGGTTAAGAAAATCAGCATTTAATTTTGTAAAGACTGGACAGACCCATCTTTAGAGAGTCCAAGGCACTCAATAAAATCTTAAGTAACTTGCTTCTATTTCAGGATTCAAGGGACTCTTCCAGTTGCCTACTGAAGTTCAGGTTCAAACTAACAAAACCTCTGCTTATATATTGGGGCTTTCATCATCCCTCTTGAAGAGATTATCTTCTGCACCTGGGAATGCTGCTGGCACTCACATTTGTCCTGAGAGGTGATTAGGACTGAAGGCCCCCCATTTAACTTCTCTGTAAACGTGCTCACAGTAATTAGACCTAAACAAAATACTGTCAGTTCCATCAGGGCTCTGAAAATAACGTAGGCAGTTCTTCTTAGGACATCACCAGTGAGCACAGAAGCACGGACAGAAGCTTCAGCAAGCACAATTCATATCAGCCTACCAACTCAATGAGTCGCTGCTGTTTTAGAGAGTTTTAGCAAGTTTTAGAAATAGCCCAAACCCACAAATAAGAAAACAAGCTATCCCAACACAAACACTTTCATGAGGAGCAGCAGCCTTCGGGGGGGCTGCAGTCCTCAAGGTGGTCCCCTAATAACCCTGGCTGAACCCAGGTCTAATGAAGAAATGCTGCTTACATTGGTGGAGAGAAAACATTTCACCAGAGGAGAAATTTCACATTCCCTGGGGTACTTGCCCACAGCTCAGGGATCCCCCATCAGGGCCAAGCCTTTCTACAGCAGGGAGTGTGGGGTGAGAGAAGGGATGACTACTCCTCTCCAAAACCAGCAATGCTTCAAACTCTTACAGTGTGATTCATTCCACAGGCTGAAGATCAAGGTGTCGGCTTACTCCTAATATTGATGAAAAAGGGTAGTCACCCTATTTATAATCAGCTAGCATTATCTCATCTCGAGAAACATTAAGTCAGCAACTAGCCTTAGGTGATAAGTAGGGGGTTTCCTTAACAGTTCTCTTCACTGAGATTGAAGAGAAGTTTAAAAAAAAAAAAAAAAAAAAAAAAAAAAAAAAAAAAAAAAAAAAAAAAAAAAAAAAAAAAAAAAAAAAAAAAAAAAAAAAAAAAAAAAAAAAAAAAAAAAAAAAAAAAAAAGAAGAAGAAAAAAGCAGTGGTGGTTACAAGAAAGGGAATATCTTAACAGAAGGGGGGGGAAACCCATTAACGCTTTCAGCTCGTTCCCCTTTACCACTGCCTGGAAATTCTCCTCTGATACAAGCATCGCCTGCCTAGGGCTTTTTGAGAGACCCTTGCACATCCTCACTGATTACTTCCCCTACTCAGGGAGACAGACTGTCCTTTACCCTAAATGCTTTTATCCTCTTGATGAGGTCTCTTACCCAGCTGGATCCTGCCTCCTTCTCCCACTGCAATCTCTGAGCCTGAGAGAAGACACCTGGGACCTTCCACTTTGCTTAGGAAAGAGATTTAATCCTTTCATATCCTAGTATGGGGCTGAAGTGATGCACACCTCCCCCCTCCCCTAACACCTATGGTTACAGTCCTGGGTGACGGATGTCCCCAGCTGAAGAGAAATCGAAGGAAGGGGTTTTCTCTCCTGTTTTCTGCTCTTTCAGGAGTCATTTAAAAGCAGGTGTAAAGAACTGAGGAAAACCCTGTAGGGGACAATCCTGCTGTACCCAGACAAGATGATGAGGCTTAAAATCTCTTCCGTATCTAATCTTAGCTAAATCACATCCCTGAAGTCCTTTACCCTCAGTTTCGCAGGGTGAATTTCACCCATCGCCCCCCACCTCCCAGGCTCACATGCAGTGTCCAGTCCCACCTGGTCACCCCCACTTCTGCCCTCCCTGGGGCCAGAGGACCATCCATGGGGTCATTTGACTTAATCCTCCGAGGGGGCTGCGGGGCAATTCCAGGCTTCACTTCCCAGCCAAGCCTGGGTCGTGACTCAGACAAGCCAACAGACAGCACTCAGCACAATGATTTTTATCTTCAAAGTGCTTTACAAACTAACAAATCCGTACTTCCCCTCTGAGAGAAGAAAGAAGGAAAAAAAAATCCCTAAACATCACCACCATGATGGAGCAGAGATACAAATAACCCTGAAAGTCCTTTCATGTCAGAGCAGGGGCAGAGGAGAAGTCCTGCTGTGCAGCAGTGCTTTGAGTTTGGGTTTTTTTGTGGTGTTTTTGGCTTTTACACCAAAGACCTGGATTCGAATCCTGTTTCAGATCACTACGGATGGTGTGGTAGGACAGAGGCTCTCAAGCCGTGGCCAGCAGGTCCCTTCCCCAAGGGCCGTGGAGTTGGGGGTCTGAGAAGCAAGCGGCAGTACATGGGTGTCTTCCAAGAATCCACTTGCCTGTTCAGACTGCAAAAGTGCCGCACGATTAATTATACATCTGTGCTACAAAAGATCAGCTCTATAACTGCAGGGGGTGCTATTCATCAGCCTTGAAACGCATTGGCAGAGGACAGACAGGGTCCAGTAGTTGAAATAAAGAAATAAATAACTACAAAAGCAGGATGCGCTCTGGGTCGTTAGGAGTGAAGTGCAGTGGTGGGACCCAAGTGACCCGGGAGCAGAGAGGAGCCTGGCGCTGCAGCCCGTCGGGATGCAGTGCTCTGCCCAGGAGCTTTGCGAACTGGAGCGGTGGAGAAGCCACCAGTCATTGGGGTGAGGTGCGTAGGCAGAGCGGTGGCAGCAAGGAGCCTGCCTGACACCTGCATGCACTTTTGCTTCCTCAGCCCTCCCCTTTCGAGGAGGCAACAAAACATCACGTTTCCAGCAGTGAGAGTCCAGTCCAAGTGGCTTCACCACAGGGGCAAATTCAGAAGGACCCCCTTTCCGTCATCCCTTTCTTTTGAAGCCCCCCTTTCCTGGAGCAGGCGTTTAGCAAGTACAAATACACCACAACATTAGGCATCCTTCCACTGTCACTCTCCACTATCCTTCCTCCTCCAGACACACACTAACACAAAATGACGGCTTCCTCAACAGACTGAATGAGCAAAGCCCTCGCGCCGATCCTTAATTGTCTGCGCTTTACTCTCTCGCTCCAGTCATATTATATCACAAAACTCAAAGCAGCCCACCCACTGCCCCCGTCTTTGTCCAAAATCTCAAGTGAACGGTAAATTGGACACAGGAAAAAAAAATTGCTGAAGAAGAAGGGAGGGGCAAGCTAACCCCCCCCTTTTCCTCCTCCCCCTTTTTTTTTTCCTTTTTCCTCCCCCCTTTTTTTTTTTGAGGTTGCTCTTTGCTGGTGCACCCACATTGCTATTGTGCGGTTGTCAGTTAAAAAAAACCAACAACAACCAAAACCCAAAAAAGATGGAGATATTAAAGAAGAAATCATATCTCACAGCCCTTGAGAATGTGACCCTGAGGCCCTGCCCTTCTCCCTCCTGATGTACCCACCCATCACGGTGAAATGGCACGCCCCCACCCCATCCACCCCCGTGCTACTCTGAACCTGCAGAGCGAGAAAAAAAATAAAAACGCATCCAAAACCAAAACAAAATAAAAAACCAAAACCATCGTCAACAAGATCTGCAGGGGGAAGGAAGGGGGGGGAAAAGCCCCACACACACGCACATGCATAAGCCCCATAACCCATTTATGTCGGTCTCGGAGCAGCAGACAGACTGCAGCGAGCAGCCAACAGCTGGGGCCTTTGAAAAGGGACAAGGCAAGCGGCTCCCCGCGCCTGGCCACGCCGGACTCCGGCTGCCC
>NW_008794445.1:4055287-4056729 GCF_000699145.1 Aptenodytes forsteri
GACACGCACAGGGCGCCGCAGACACACGGCCGCCGCTGCACGCGTGGTCGGCAAGAGCTGGCCTCTGCAGGGCAATTTTCCACTCTCAACTTTCAGCGAGAGGAAGAGAGAGATAAAGCCCATTTACTGTACCTTTCTGGCATCTTTCTCAGCTTTCCCTGCTGCTTCTCCCCACCCCCTTCCGATTTATCTCAGCTACTGGTTTTATAAACCGAGAGGGTGGAGGGGGGGAGGGAAGAGGAGGGGGCTTTTTTTCTCTCAGCCCCGTCTGCACCTTCTGCCTGAGCCCGCCGGTGAAGTCACAAGGCTGAGTCTCTGACATCACACAGAGCCCACAAACGCCGGATTGTGACTTCACTGCAGGGTAGAACAGGGAGGAATAGGAGAGGGGAGGGGAAAAGGCTCTTATTCAAACACATATCTGCAGTAGTAACAAAGGGAACTCAGGAAATGGCTGGCCAAGAAAATGGCTTTTTTTTTTGTATAAAACATACTCTCTTTTCTTGTTGTGTTTTTTTGTGTGTTTTTTTTTCCCAAATAAAGTTTGTGCCCACGATGGAAATACCTTCTAAAAGTGGTCTGGGCAGGACAGACAGCAAGCGCCAGCCCAGGCACCATCCTCCAGCGCAGCACAGGCTCCCGCAGCCCTTTTGGGACAGAGCCGCTTGCCGCGGCCACGCTGGACCCGCCGGGGCTGGAGCAGGACAAGGTGCTGGGCTGAAAATCGAGGGGCACCGGCTGCCACAGGAGAGGCTCTGGGGGGGACGGCGGAGGGGGATTGAGGGGAAAGGGCCGAAACAGGTGGGTGCTGGGGGTCACGCCTGGGATGCGCTGGGAAGGTAGGAGCTGAGAGCTGCCGGGCAAGTGGGGCCATGCAGTGCGACCGAAGCTCCGTGGCAGAGGTCTGGGAGCTGTGGGCTGGGCTGAGGTAACGCTGATCAGTGTGCATGTGAGGTTTTTTTTCCCCACCTGAGGATCCGAAACCACTTCTAAACTATAATTGGAGTAAAAGAGGTATTAAAGGTCAGGGTTAAGGTAACAGAGTTGTATGTGAGGCCTAAGCAAGGCAAGAGGGTTAAAGAGTGAGGATTTCGGTTCCCTAGCATATTTTTAGGTTTTAGGTGCCCTGGGGAGGGGCAGGGAGGCTGGGGTAGGTGAAAGAAAGGCCAGGAGGCTTTGATGTACTCCCAATACAAGGCAATGCTTGGCTGTTGCTCTGGGAGCAAAAGCTGGTGATATAGACTTCTCTGGTCATTTCTGAAATAAACCCTAAAAGAAAGAAAAGGGTTATTAAGTAGCTATTGGCTTAACATGACCTAGAAAGTTGTAAGGTTTGGGGGTTTTTTTGTTTATTCAGCTGGAGGATTTTTTTTTAACATCAATTTCTCAAAATTTAACACAACCTCAAACATGTTGGTAAACAAGCCACCCCCACCACACTT
>NW_008794445.1:4056839-4061103 GCF_000699145.1 Aptenodytes forsteri
AAAAACCCCCCCCCCCCCCCCAATCTGTTATTTGTTTTTAAAATGGAATAATTTTTTTCTCCTTTTGAAGCAAGGCAGCTCAAACACTTGCACTGTGCTAATCATGCCTGAAGGCCAGGAATTCAGAGGGATAAGCCAAGGGCACAGCCACAGCCAAGTGAAATAAAAAATAAAATAAAAAAAAATTAAATGGTGCTAATTGCGGACAACGTTATATTTATAAAGTTATTTGAACTGCAGAGCCAAAGGGGAGACAGCTTGTGCTCCTCACAGTGTGTCCACTCCTCTCTCCAGCCTCCATCCCTGCCCTCGCTAAGACGTGCAAAGCATTCCCCACCGCCACGCCGACCTGGAAGGGAGGAGAAAACAGCACTGCCATTGCAGCCTGCCCTTCCCACAACCTGCTAGTGCAGCAGGAGGGAAATCTGTACGTGGAGCGAGCGAGAAGCGAGGAGGAAACAATCCAGATCCCTGCCACGAACCGGCTGGCAGGTACGTTCCCGGCTTGCCACTGCTGGATGGTGGGAGCACCCCACGAGTGCCCGAGGTGCCCCAGAGGGCTAGCAGCATGGGCAGCAGAGCTAGAAGCCCGGCAGCAGGCAGGGGTGAGAGGTGCTTGTCGGAAACTTTTGCACCCCGGCAGCTCTATGTGCTTCCAGCCACAGAGGAAGCTTCCAGGCAGCCAGAAGATGCTCTTCCAGATGGGAGCTCCTCCATGGCTGAAGCCTCCATTCCCACACTGACTCTGAATCCCAGCACCTTGGGGCATTGCCCCAGCCCTGGCACAGCCACGACACCAGGGAAGATTTCCCCTGTCGTTTTACGGCTTCTCTGTGCCAGTATAGGAATAAACCAAGCTGCAATGGAAGGAATAAACTCTCCTGCGTCCGCTTGTCAGAGGGAGGGAAAAGGTACGAACTGCAAGCAGGGAGGTCCCCATCCAAGCTCATATCCTTCAGCAAGTCTTGTTCCTTGCTTGGCCACAACATTGCTACCCTTTTTATACTGACTGAATCTCCTTTCATCTTTTTTAATTATTTTTTCCCACCCTGTTGACTGCATGAGGGAAACCTCCACATTTATCCCACTCCTCTCTCAGGGAATCTCTCTCAACCTGCCTGTGGCAGGGAGGCAACATGACTACCAGCACTCCAGGAGGCCAGCAAGGCGAGGAGGTGAAGGGGGGAGAGAGGGAAGCACGGGAGTTTGTTGGGAAGTGGAATAAAGAAGTGGGGAAGAGGAAGGAATCTAACATGCGCACACCGACTAGCACAGGCTTGCTCCAACTTGGCCCACGACGCAATTACCTGACTTGGAGGCCGGCCAAGACTCCCAGGCTAAGTCCCTCTGCACTTGTGCAAAGTGCTGTCAGAGCTGCTGGGACCACAAATAGTCAGGGCTTCAGCAGTGCGTCTCATCCAAAAAGGAGAAAGAAAAAAAAAAAAAAAAAAGAGACAGGGCAGGGACTGAATGGGCTTATTTTCACACAACTGCGATTGTTTTGTTGATGCGGAAAGGTAATTAAAAAAAGTTCTGATTTCAAACGTGCCACAGAATTCCCAGAGCCCGGAGGCTGCTGCTTAGAGGCAGATTAATCACACTGAATTCTCCATCTAGATATTGCATGCACTCCAAACTCCCACCGCTAATAGCTCTAATATTCTCCTCAGCGTGTGCATGCTGCTGGTGTTATGTTCCAGGAATATTAATTCCCCAACTCAAGCTCCTTTTGCTTGCGCATGTACCCTAAAGGCTTGCTGCCGGGCACCGGGAGATTACGGAAAAGAGAAAACAGGGCTAGAAAAGAACCGGGGTGCAAAGGTACTGGCTGGAACTCCTCAAGGAAAGTCATTAATGTTCTTTGGATAAGCAAGCCATCCAAATAAAATCTACCTGAAGGCCAAGTTCTTTAAACAAAGACAGGCAACTACACACACACACAAGATGGTTGAAATTAAAATGAGCTCCCAATGCTGGCTTTGTGTTACCCGCTCCTGCTACCCTGAGACTTGCCCAAAATTTCAGTCCTATTTAATTGTGAGCTCTGAACTAGGGGTTTCGTTTGTGTCTTCTGCTGGTGTCTTCCTCCAGCCCCCTTTACCCCCAAGCAAGGCTGCACGCATCTGAACTCTTGCTGCCACATGCTAGTAACAGTGAAAATATAGCAGGTTGTAGTGCAAGCATCCAACAAGCAGGTAGCGCTTTACATGGCAAGCCTCTTCTACCCCTAGCAAAACCAACAGGCCAGTAGGTTCACAGTCCAGCTCAAGGTCTTGCTGCATGTCAGGGACCAGAAGGTGCATCCCCGGGATCCTCGTTCCACATGGAAAGCAGAAAAGGAGAGGACGAAGGCAGGAGAGAAACGTGTAATTTCTCTTTGAATTCAAATAACTGCCATTCCTAGTAAGCAGTTCAGTGTGTGATCTATATATATGGCCAAAAGGCCGGCTGCTAAGCTTTAAAACCAATGCACACTTGAAAAGTACCATTTAAGATGCCTATGATGTAATTTTCAAAGCTGATAAATGCCCAAAGCTCCTAGTGCCATTCAGCGAAGACTGCAGGCAGTTCAGGTTTTCAGTTCCCTGAAACCGGCCACACCAGGACTCTGGAAACCACCACACAGGAGACACCTCAAAACGGATGGCGCTGGTCATGCTTCCATTTAGTAGGATTACTTGCATGACAAGAAGCTGTCGTGGGCACGATTTTCTTTGTCAAGCAGTCAAAATATGTGTCTCCGTGTAACATAAATCAGCATGCCTATGTCAGCTCTGGAAAATAAAAGGGAGTTTGCCCCTTTTGTTGCAGGCATTTCTGATAAGCGTACCAGTATGGTACCTGAGCTATAGGTTAATTTGGATGTATAGACCAGCTGTTTTCACAGCTCAGAACATCTTACCTAGTCTCCAGACTAAAACCTGTAACACCACGGGTGCATAGGTGGTGGCCCTCTCCACAGTCATGACAAGTCAAAGAGAAATTGCGACATTTTTATGGCTAAACACTTTACAGGGGCCTGTCGGTGGTGGGAGGGAGACGCATTAGAACAGAGACATTTTTGAAGCTTCCTCTGTTTGCTATATATCATGCAGGTCTACAATCACACATGTGCCTTGAACTCTCAGCCGATTCCTTAAACTTGGCTCCTGCTGCAGGGAGGGGGAGGACGGGACTCCAACCCAGGCACCGCCTGCATAAGGCCCTTGGGGCTTAACTCTGCTGTAGTGGAAGGGGAGAGGCACGGGCTTCCTTTGCTGTGATAAACCAAGGCATCGCTCTCAGTAGCTTAGGTGCAAATCTGTGATCCTCTTTCTCTCTTTGTACACAAAGAATGAAGCTGATAGTGAAGCTGACATCTAAATCCTCACTATTGCACATCTGAGATAACCCCAGTTGTTTTTCTTTTTCAAACTCAAACATACGAGAAGGGAGAAAGACAGAAGGATTTCAACCCTTGCCAAACCCTGTCGCCAGCCCCCTGAGTTACAGATCTATGAACTCTTACATGGGATGAGGGCTCTTTGCTTTTATCTTCCTGTGCAGCGCATGTCCTCAGCCCTTTGCAAACAGATGTTTTGCCCTCCAAAAGGGAAAAGAAGAAAAAAGAGAGAGCGCACAGGGGGGAGAGAGAGAGAGCATGAGCAAGAATGCTGTCTGCAGATGTCAGTCAGGACTTCAGTCTAGGTCTAACCTGCCAGTCCTGCAAAAGGAGGATACATGAATTTTCTAGTTGGATAGTCAGTATCATCAAACAAGAAAATTGTGAGGTTTAGATTGTACTGCAGTCTCACGTTCAGTAAAAAGGCCTTGCTACATGGAGATGGTGTGGGACTGAGGAGCCTATTCCTAGCACCTTAAAAATTAAAATTTCACTACAAATTTCCTAAAGAAATGGTCAAAAATAGTACAGCATTTCAGACCGGTTTTGTAGAGCATGGTAATATTGGCAAGGGGGAAGTGATTGTAAGTAGAATACTGTCAGGTTTGGGGAAAGCTTTCTCTGCATTTTAAAAAATTATATGAAAGAAAATAGTCTTGGGAATGAAAAGTCTAATGATTACATGTACATAGAGAGTGTCATCTCTATCTTGGCGTTTAGCAGAAATCAACTCCCCCTCGCCAACACCCTCCCCTCCAGCCACCCACCCTGATATTCTTCTTCACCACTTCCCACCCATTAACCCAGTACCTGCAGTGCAGTGTTCAAGTGGGACTGGCGGAGCTGCTGCCGCTGTCATCTCCTCGGCGCTGGCAGTCACCC
>NW_008794445.1:4061396-4061686 GCF_000699145.1 Aptenodytes forsteri
CACAGGCAACTGCAAACCCCCGCGGGATGCTGCCCCCCCGGCAGCAGGCACAGGCACACCAGCAGGTGCGGGGGGGGGAATGTGCCGCTGGATATGGGGAGGGCGGGGGGGAATTTGGTCCTGCAAGGGTTGATGCGGAAAACTGCTCCTGCAGGACAAGGGGAGGCTCTGCTACACCAGCTGAGGAAGCACCGTCCAGGACAGCGTTTGTTTATACGGCATTTTAAATGGGAACCAGAAAAAAGGGGGGGAGGGGAGAGGGAAAAAAATCAGGCGCACTTCTGTTTGTA
>NW_008794445.1:4061883-4070649 GCF_000699145.1 Aptenodytes forsteri
GCGGCCTGACAAATAACTACTGTTAACTCAATAATATCCCCCTCCAAGGTTTTTTAATTACCAGCCATCCACTGGGTGCGAGACTCGCACATACAGAGAGAAACGGGCCAGAGAGGGAGGCTAGCAACAGGGGATCAGAGAGTTTGGGCTGATGCAGGCTTCACGCCGAGGGACAGGCTTCTTGTCCTCCATCCACATGGCAGGGCTGGCACAGGCAACCTGCAAACCCCCGCGGGATGCTGCCCCCCCGGCAGCAGGCACAGGCACACCAGCAGGTGCGGGGTGGGGAATGGGGGGCTGGCACAGGCAACCTGCAAACCCCCGCGGGATGCTGCCCCCCCGGCAGCAGGCACAGGCACACCAGCAGGTGCGGGGTGGGTAATGTGCCGCTGTATTTGGGGAGGGCGGGGGGGAATTTGGTCCTGCAAGGGTTGATGCGGAAAACTGCTCCTGCAGGACAAGGGGAGGCTCTGCTACACCAGCTGAGGAAGCACCGTCCAGGACAGCGTTTGTTTATACGGCATTTTAAATGGGAACCAGAAAAAAGGGGGGGGAGGGGAGAGGGAAAAAAATCAGGTGCACTTCTGTTTGTACATCTTTACCAAATACATCTATCTTTTCACATATGAAAGGCCTTTTTTTTTTTTCTTTCCAAGACAATAGTCTTATTTTGCCATTTTTTTGCTGAAAATTCATGGGTCTGTGGCCTGAGAGGCTTTTTCTTAGCCTTGTATTAAATGGACACAGCTTACTGAAGTTTCAAACAAGCTTTCCACCTAGTATTTGTTCACACCCATTTACACTCCCTTGATTTTTAACAGGTCTGAATAAGGCTTATTTTTTTAAATAATCAGTTAATGAAGTTTTACCTGAATAGTCATAAGCCTATTAGTGCACGAGTTGTCCATCGAATCCCCCCTCCCCACCAGAGGTTAAACAAGACCAGAAATCCTTTTGTACTTGAAATAACACTCTAGGAAGAAAAGAAGCAAAGAAGGATTAAAAAAGCCCAAGCCCCATATTCGGTCCTTTTTAAATCATGAAGAGGCACTGGAAAAGGGGCATAAACGCAAGGCTTTCCCTCCCCCCACTGCTGCTTCTCCTCCTCTCCCTCCTTTGTAGGTCACCTTTACTATGAAGACATTGATGCTTCAAGTCTTCATTTGCTTAAATCAAGAGAGTAAGTTCAACACCCCAATCAGGTAACTGCCGTACCCCAGGTGGGTGATGAAGGGAAAAGGGCATCCATCCCAGCATTCCGGCACCAGGGAAGGAGGCACCCTGCGCGGGGCAAGGTCCTCTGATGCAGGAGTGGGGCAGGGGGGGCCTCCCTGGGAAGGGGCAGGCACTTTCGGAGGAGTACAAGTTTGAGGGCACAGCACCAAATGTGCTGGGCTCGGGTGGAAGGGGAACAGGCAGACATGTTGTGCTGAGGGATGGCCCAACGCCGGCTTCCACACCCTGGGAAGGGCTGAGGGCAGCAGTCGAGGGGGAGAGCGTGGCAGCCGCAACCTAGGAGCCCTTTGGCAGCCGCCCCTCCACCCCGGGGGAGCATCCTGGCAGGCGAGAGAGCCCCCGCTCCCCTGAAATAAACAGCAGCCTTCCCAATGCTTCATTAAACTAACACAGCTTCCCGCCATTGCCCCGGCAACCGACACAGGCCTCCTGTTTGCCAGCTGGGGGAATTAAAGGCAGCCTGGCAGCCAGCCCCCGGCTCCTCCAAAAGCTCCCCTTACACTGTCAGAAAGCAACCCCAGGCAGGGGAGGGGGCCAGGCGACCCCCAAGGTGCCACCTGAGGTGGGGGGAGTCCTGCCCGCCCCCACTCCAGCAAGCTGCGGTCCCCAAGGAGCCAGGGACCCCACCACTGCCACCAGCGCTGGTGCTGGAGGGCAACACAAAGCTGGAGGGCTCGCCAAAACGATCCCTGGACTGGAAAAGGACTAAATAACCCCCGGATGGTCCGATGGTGCAAAGGTGGACGCTGCTCCCCATCACAGCATCACCTCTGTCCAAACATGATCAATAGTTCACGTTAATTAGCAACACACTCCTCTCGCTGCCCATCCGCCAGCTGAGTAAGCAAATTACATCCTCTTGTCCCTGTTTTTTTTCCTTTCTCTTAAATCACATACGCCACGAGGTAAGCCTTAGCGCGAGCTCCCCGCTCCCATCGCCCCCTTGGTGGACGCGGGAGAGGCGACAGAGGACAAGCTGCCCCGTCCTTTGCGGCTTGCTCTTAGAGAAAGCCATCTCAGGAAGAGCTCCGAATGAAAACATCAATGTTGTACCGGCCTTGAGCGCACGGACGCCCTTCCGCCCCTCCACCTGCTCTCAGCCCCTCCGTTCAAAATGGGTAGATGGTCCCTTCAGGCAAGGCAGAGACGTCCCTCCACACGGCCTCAGCAGAGGAGCTCGTTATGCTGCCCAAATCCCAAAATTAGATCTGCTGGGCTGGTGCGGGTACAACATGCCAGCTGCTTCCAGCACCTTCCTCCCACCACCACCCCAGGCCACCGACACCACAAAGGAGGCTTGCCAAATTGGTGAGGAGAGGAAAACACTTCACTTCACAACAGCGACAAATAAAGGAGCACTATTCACTCGCTTGGGCATCCACATCTGTTTTGTCCTGTTTTCCATGACTACTGGCTGTGAGCAGAGGTCTCACAGGGAGGAGCATTAAGTATTTATTCCAGCTCTTGGTTTTGTCAGCTTCTGATGCCACCAACATGTTTCGATTCTGCTTGGAAAACTACATTGCTTTTTTTTAATCCAAGGATCCCAAAACAACCCTGCAAAGGTACCTCCAACCTCATCGGCAGTACCCTAGCTTTCCACAGCTCTGCAGCACACATTTCGCAACGAACTTAACTCTGTCCGGAGAGACCCGCTCCAGTCCTGCCTCTGAACAATTTGTATGCCCTACTCCTCTCTTATTTTTGATAATATTTAGCTTTCTGAAATACTACTTAGCTACACTTAGCAGAATTAAGGAAAAAAAGAGGGAAAATAAAGAAATTCGTACATTCCAGATCCTGGCCACTACTCTGCATTGCATGAGGAAGTGGCACATGGAAAATGTGGATTTGTTTATAAGCATTAAATAACACTCTCTAGCAATCTTGCAGGGACAAACGTGAAGTCAGCGCGTCCAAGCAACCCTACAAAAATTAGCCCAGAGATCCCACCACAGTGACAGAAGACAGCACTGTAGTTAAGGGTGTCTGAGCAAATCTTGAGCAGAGGGAAATAAAGGGCAGGAAAATATAATCAAACACATTCCTTCAGTCCAAAGCTCCCAAAAAGAACTGTTACAGACCATGAAGGGGGAGTCTTTGAGGTTAAGGGGAAAAAGTATGAACACTTTGACATCATCCACTGTAAATTATAGTCACAGTGGGAAGAATATTGCCTTAGCTTTGATGGGGGATGCAGAGAAAAGGGGATGCTTTCAGCTACTTGCAGGAGAAATTGCGAGGGGAAATTGCAAGGGGAAGATGTCCATGCAGACCACCGCAGGTAATGGCCATTAGACTGGGAAGCCTAGTTAAAAGTTGCAGGCCTGCCAGCGGTCCTGGTTTAACCATGTGTCTCCTACTTTGGAAGTTTCTGATATTCTCATCACCTGGTTCTCTCCTTGTGCAGAACTCCGACCTCTCAAAACATTGCACACACACACAAAAAAGCAGGTTTCCAGTTCTTAAGCTTTTCTTCAAAGCAGTAAGTCATTGAATCCTAGAGACTTAAAACCAAACTCCTTCCCCCAAACAGAAACCAATTTATGTTTAAATCTCCTTTTTTTTCAGGTAGCGACAGGGTGTGGAGGGAGAGGAGGCTGACAAGTCCTGAGGCAAAGGGACACCTGCACCAATTTGGACTGCTCTGTGCCCTGTCCCCCACCTCTCCAACTGGGAAGCATTCGCAGCCTGCTGTTGCCAAACCCACTTTTATTTTTTCCATGCTCCTCGCTAATTAAACCTTCAGTCAGGTCTGCCTCTCCTCCCACCTGGACTAACTCAACTCCCTGCTTTCACATTTTTTTCATTCTTCCTCAGACCCAGGCGATTTAAGTTTCTGGAGTCTCAAAGCTCCCAGAGGATGGGGTGGGTACCAAGCCGTCTCTTGGCTCAGGCTAAACACGGTCCCCCTCTGCCTGCCCTCCTCCGGGGCTGGATTTCAGAGCAGAAGAGATTGCTGTCAGCAAGCCAAAGGCGCGCAGGGGTAGGGGAGGTGCTGGTCTCCATGTGCGCACCGCGTCCTCCTTCCTCGCTGCTGCCATACATGATTAATCATCCCTGAGACACGCCTGCTGCTTCCCTCTGGCTCTCCAACAACCACAACAGCGGCGGCAGCAGCAGTTGAGAGCAGATAGACCTCCTCAGGTTCCCGGCCCCGGCCCAGCGAGCGTCTCCCGGCGGGGACCTCTGATCCTCACACACATCTCTCTCTTGCACGCGCCGGTCTGCCTCACAGCCTCGCAATTAATCGCTCCCCTCCCCCCATTTTCAAACTCGGCTCGTCTCCCACCCCTCCCCCACCCCCCGTCCATCTGTGTCTAATTGCATTTCATCTGTAGTCATTCTCTGGAAAACTCACCGGGAAGGTGTCCAGGAGACTAGCACAAGCTTAAACACGCGCTTGACACGAGGAGCCGGGGGGGGGGGGGTCTTGCTTCCCTGCTCCCAGCCTGGGCAGGGGACGGGGTGCCTGCCAGCGGGCAGGAGGCTGGCAGCCGGGGAGAAGCGACAGGCCAGAGGAAGGGCCGTCAAGAGCCGGCAGGGCAGAGGTGAGGCTGCTCAGATGCCAGCTCGTGCCCCACCACAGGAAGCACTTGCTCCCCTCCTTCCTCCACTGAGCACCAGTGGCCTGCTGCTGGGCTCTGCCGAGGCCAGCGCGGGGCAAAGGCAGGGTCCTGCCAGCACAACCTGCCACCAGCAGGATCCAGGGGCTCCCCTTGCTTCCACTCTCTGGGACGCTGCCCCCTTCCCCATACAGGCGCTTTCCACTTGCATTACCGATGTTCCTGCCTTGTACACGGCATGCTTAAGCCAGCCGCATCCCAGCTGTGTCTGGTGCGGCACATGCAGCCCTGCTGGTCACACAACTCCTCGGTCCCACCCCATCACCTTGCTGCTGCTCTGATCCCGTGGGGCCTCCTGTAAAAACCGAAAGTTATCCAAGGGCTTCTTCACCCTGGGAAGGGGGCAATAAGACAGCCTCTGAACGGACAGCACACTGAGCACTGCACACCAGCTCACGCCGTAGCCACTCTTAGTCGATGCCACTGGAGCAAGCAGCTCAGCTCTTAATTGCATAGGAAAAATGCCCACACAAAATAGTCCAGAACAGCTAGGGAGCCATAAACTCACACCCCAGCTTACTGTATGCTAACTTTCCTGCATAAACAAGCTTAAGTGCATAGTGGTTTTACGCTGCAAGCAAGGTTTCCTCCTGGAGAGACAGCCCTCATCATAGGCTATTTTGAGGTTTTAGACCTCGGGTAGAAGATCTGCAGCCCAGGGGCTGAGCACAGTCCACAGGTTCATTTTGTGTAGGCTGGAGCCACCTGACTTCACACATCACTGCTGGATAACGCAAAGGTATGGGCTAATGTGTGGCTGCCCAAAAGGCCAGCTTGGCTCTCAACAAGAGAAAGGTTCTCCACCTTTACAGCAATGAGTCAGTCTTCCAGCTGTGGGAGGGTAGGAACTGAACTACTAACCCATATAACACCACCTTAAGCCTCGTCCATTTGCTGCTAAAACTTTAAATATAAGAATTCACAGCTCTGATAAGGGTGACAAATTTACTTTAGTAGGCCAGCAACTTAGACCCAGACAAATCTTTTCCCATTTCTTTTCTCCAACCAGACAGCAGCTCTGCAAGCAGATTTGCTTCTATCCAGGCTAGCGGTGAGGAGAGTGATAACAACCAGGTAACTCCCAGGCTTTCCTTTCACTTGCCTTCCATTGACAATGGCTACCCACCAAAATCAGTCCAAGAGATGCAAACACAGAAGTAAGCAATTGAGTTACCATGACTAACAAGTTACCATTTGCCAGCTGAGTCACAGTAACACTGAACCAACCAACCTCCTGATGGTTTAAGCAAACATTTTACTTCTTACTGCAATGAAGAAGGATCAGAGAGTCAACTACTGTAGTCCAGATGACAATTTATAATCTCATCGTGGTAAATCAACTTGCTGGCAATCGTCTGTTCATACATTTTGCTCTGCCAATATCAGACTGAGTCAAACCTTTTGGTTCCACCAAATGCCACAAGCCAAATGCATTTCTGCAGTACAATTGCAATGCTATTCGTGGTGAAGATGCAAAAAACTACTACATTTTTATCCTTTTAAGCCCCTTCTCAAGACAATTATTCTAATGAAAAGTGCCACGTTGAAGCTGTTCATCTCCAGAAGCAGATTCAACACAAACATAGGTAAATATGTCTTTAAATATTGGACACCGAACCGACAATCCCAGAAATCTGGGTTCAGTTCCCAGTTTTGATGCAGACCTTCTGCACCATCTTGAACCACACAACACAATTCTTTATGAGGCTATAAAATGGGGACGCTACTAGTTTTGACACAAAGCAAGGTAGAATACGTGCATCAATGCTTGTAAAAAGCTCTACACAAAAGACAAGGGTTGTATAAATAACTAAATATAAATATACACAACAGATTTACCACTACCCCAGAACTCTGACTTTGTAAGGTAGTCTATAGAGAAGGGTATTTTCCTGATGCTTATCCATTTAATGAAAACAGGTACCTGTGAGAGAACAGAGAGCACTCCATCTGCAGATGAATTTTATCTGCTTTCAATGCTAGTTCAGAGCCAGCACATGCTGGGAGTAAACAAAATTCATTACGAGACAACAATTTGTGACAAATGAGAGCAACACATGGACTGAGGACCACTAAACAAGTCCCCATATGCATCAACATCAGGGAAACTACCATCATCCTTCCAAACTCTTGCACAGGTCAGGAATTGGGCAAGACACAGAAACTCACGTGTCCTCCCGCTGCTAGCGGCACTCTGCTCCGTGTCAACACACATCCTCCACGCTGGCAGAGGAAGTTTTTACTGGCATTGTCTAAACTGTATCGTTACAGTGCAAGGACTGTCAACCCTATATCTTTCATCAGCACAGAGTTCTCCTTATCAGAGAAGAGAAGCACAAAAGGGAGAGAGAATTACATACACACAAGCAGTGTTTCTCCGATGCTCAGCATAAAAATCTAATCAAAATTGTACCAAAATGGTGATGTGAAAAGCACCCTGCCAAGTCAGTAATAAATATAAAATTCATATCTTACATTTCTACAATATATCACCTCTCATCCCGCAGTACTTTACGCATTGTTGGGACTCGGATGAATCCCCAAATCAGAACAGATTTGTACTGGAATCTAACATTTTTGTTGGCTCCACATTCATTCAAATTACACCCTTAAGCGAGAGTAGGATAACAGGCACTTAAAATGGCCCCTTGAATGCAGCGGCAGCCATTTTAAATGGGGCCCAACTCCTTCCAGCCGCTGGACTCATTCCCTGAAGTTTGTCCCCCACCCACCCTCCGTCCCTCTCACTCCATGAGCCCCACACTCGGTCCCGTTCCCCATCGCACCCACCCTGTGGCAGAAGAAAGACAAAGTGGTATTTTTAGGGTGCACAAATAGCTGGTCCACCCCAGTAGGCCCCATCGATGATATCCCAACTCCAAATGCAAGCCATCTAATTCAGGAGATTGCAGCCCCTGAGACCTGAGCAAGCCCCAGCACAAAAGACAATAAACCCCTATCTTCTCGGCTTTCACCTTTCCCAAGCAACACCACGTAACGCCCCGCATAGGTATTATACACAGCATCTGCAGAGACCAAGAACTACGCGTTGTGCAGCCAGCAGTAGTAACAGCTTCTCCTTTTTGTGAAGACCACGTGAATTGGGAGAAAAGTGGAAGGGACAAGGAGTGAAAAGTCATAGTCCACCTCCCTGTGGCTCATTATCCTAATTCCCATTACCGAATCCTTCCTGACAGATGCATTTGCTAACGACTCTGATGGGAACATTCAGCAGTGCTGTTCTTTCTTATCCTATCAATATGCCTATATGACAAACCTGTGTCCATTTTTGGCCCAAAGATTTCACCTTCTGAAAGACAGGCGCATAAAAGATAGGAGGCGTTAGAAAACCCTGAGGAACACCACAAGCATTAATAGCAGTAGGTACCTTAAGACAGAAGTGCTGATTGTAGTCCTTCACGCATCATACCATACCTGATCATTGCAAGTCTAAATAGAGAAAGCATCTTCTAAAAATTCAGCTAAATGCTAAGGTGTCTAAACACAGACCAGTTTTCATGACCGCTCAGGAGCCATGAGCGGTAGGTGTTCAATTCTTCAAAATTCTGACGTTGCCTCTAATGAGCCACAGAGGATCTCAAACTCCTCTGCCTCATCACTAGTGGTAGCACAGCTAACTAGGGATGGCAGCAGTGACATGCATTGCAAGGTTTCCCTTTTGTCAGTAAGGTTTTAGAGATCTTCATATTTTTCACATTCATATCTATTCACTTCTTGGTGCCACTGCCTACAAACCAAGTATTTGGGGAAGAAAAAACCCTTGGAAGCCACAACAATATGAATGATTTAAAGTAGTCCATCCAAAGAAGGAAAAAGGAGCTACTAATCATAGAATAGTTTGGGTTGGAAGGGACCTTTAAAGGTCATTTAGTCCAACCCCCCC
>NW_008794445.1:4070837-4113613 GCF_000699145.1 Aptenodytes forsteri
CCAACCTGACCTTGAATGTCTCCAGGGATGGGGCATCCACCACCTCTCTGGGCAACCTGTTCCAGTGTTTCACCACCCTCAGCGTAAAAAATTTCTTCCTTGTATCTAGTCTAAATCTACCCCCCTTTAGTTTAAAGCCATTCCCCCTTGTCCTGTCACAACAGGCCCTGCTAAAAAGTTTGCTGCCATCTTTTTTATAAGCCCCCTTTAAGTACTGATAGGTTGCAATAAGGTCTCCCCGAAGCCTTCTCTTCTCTAGGCTGAAATACTTGGAGATGCTTCCAAAACGAGGTACATGATAAAGGTAGGAGTCTTCTGTAGTTCCAAGTACATTTATCTGCATCTACACTGATGAAATCAGGACAGTTATTTCACCTCTGGCAGCAGAAACACAGCTGCAGCACACTCAAGAATCAACTCCTGATATTAAAAAAAAAAAAAACACCACCCCACAATGTCATTTAGCTTTACAATGAGACGATAAACTATGCATCATCTGTCTTCCTTTTCCTAGTATAGATAAGGCCCTAGAACAGCATCACCCAAACTGTGGTCCACAGGTCACTGCTGGCCTCTGAAGCATAATAGGTGGTCCGTGCAGCACGTTATCTGCAAACAACACTCAGTGAGCCACGGCACCTAATAAAACTCCCCATCCATTGCCCTGTGTCATTTTTCTCATTATAAACACTGAATGTTTTTATGCCTATATGACAGATAAGCATTTGCATCTAAATGTAAAACATCAACCAGAGTGCATCTATTTTGACCAAAGGGAAGAGACAGTATGAGACCCTTCCTGAGAGACCCAGCCATCACAACTGAAACATCGTCAGCATTTTCTACTCAGTCACTGCAATGATGCAGGCATAAGAGATGCACCCACCATGCATCGGTGGGCAGTCTCCTGGCAAAGACAGTTGTAGCAGAGCTACTTTTATGTGCAGGTAAGCACAGCTGCAAGCAAATTGCGCTTGCTGTATGTGCTTGCAGTATTATTAGCAGTCCCTAGAGCCGACGAGCCTCAAATTGTTTTGGTTGTAACCATACCTGAAAGCCAGTATTTAATTCTGGGCTAAACATGCTCAAAAAGCTCACGACAAAATAGAAGGTTGCAGAAGAGCAACAAGTACATTACCAAGAACCAGAAATCAATTTACAAACACAAGGACTAAATATGAGAGCTTGCTAAGCAATGGCCAATGAGCTGGGAACTGAAGTGTCTACAAACCTCTGACAGGCACAAACAAAAGGGGGGATCGTTCAAGCTACCTGGACTATGCTTAGGTCCAGTGGAAACCAAGAAAGGAAAAACACAGGCTTGTTGTTGCATGGGGAAAAGAGGACAAATCACCTTAACAGGGAGGCATATGGTCTCGTCTTCTCAGGAAAACGTTGGAAATGCAATCACTCGGGACAGCTAAAACTAAATTGAATGCAAACACCAGAAAATGTGCGGAAGGAAGTATCACATCTACTGTGTTTTGATCACACGTAGAGCTAGGTAATCAGATCAGTGGGGTGGGTTTTTTTGTTGTTGCTGGCTAAAGGATATTCAATTCCACAGCTGAATGGTGACTCTTCCCTTCCACCTTGCCATTCTCTACCCAGGCTCCAGCGTGGGATGGTCCCTGTCACACAGGAGTGTGACACACCTGTACCTACAGTACAGTACAGTGCAAGAGGCTTCAGGCAGAACCTCCATTCTTGACTCTACAAGGATAATCAAATAACCATGCTGAATCAGGCTGGTTGTTTGTTTTGCTTAAAATGTATTTACTTCAACAAGTAATTAATATTTTGAGTAGAGAAGGCCTTTGTTAAAGATTCACCACATTCACCCCTTCAATTAAGGTTTTAAATGTTCACATTCATAGATTCATTTACACCTCCCACTTGTCCTTCAGCAATGCCAGAAGAGACCAGGGTTTACATTCTTGGCATCTCAAAGATAAAAGAGAAAGGGAAAATAAAATCAAATCCTCCAGAAAACAACAAAACAAAACAAAACACCAATCAAATTAAAAAAAAAAAAAAAAAGACCAAAACCAAACCTACCAGGTCTTTTATCCATCTCCAGAAAGAAGAAATGGTGTCCAAGCTGAGCTGTTTAGAAATCTCTCCCCTCTCATGTGCAATACTGCAGCTGTAAGATGAATTAGAGGAGCATTTCGGGCAACTGGGGTATCATCAGGCACCAGAGGAGAAGACCTGAGCCTAACCCAGATGTGGGGCTGCTGGCATGGGCTGAAAGGCCTCACCCTGCAGCTCCACACCCCAACACGGACAACGCGGAGAGGGCAGGTGTGAGGTGGGGGGATCCGGCCTCCCTCGTTACCTGCAAGAAGGCCTGGACATTTCTGCTGTGCATGAGGTGAACTCGGTGTACCTCGGCGATGGACAGGTACCCTAGGGTGGCTGGGATATTTGCATACGTTAATTGCAATGTCAAGGTGTTTGCGCCTGCCGCGCTCACTTCTTCAGGGGGAAACGGCGATGGGATCCGACTCTACCTGTGCCGTGCTGGTGACGTCACAGGCTGCTATTTCCAGCCTGGTTGCCATGGAAACCACCAGGCCTCAGCACCAGTTAGTGGTTCAATATATAATTTACTTATTCTTTTTCACCCAACTGATTAGGACTCAAAATACAGAAGCATCTCACAGACCCTCAAATCCTCTGATCGTTTCATAGGAATTTCTTGAAGGCAAAAACTAGCCTGAAATACTGAGCTGTGCGCTCTCCAGGGGAAAAAAAAACAACAGGTAAATAAAAGCCTAAAACAAGGAAAAAAAGCCCCAATCCTCTCCCCCCCGTCCCCTGCCCTCCCAAGTTTCAAGGGAGACAAATGCTGTGACTCCTGGAAGATTTCACAAGGCTGTTACCATCTGAAGGAGATGAGCCGATGGTGAAGGATGAGATAAAAGCCCAACACGGGAGCTGCTGTGTCCGGTGGGGCCTTTGGTCCATCCCACCCGGGACACCACGTCCCACAGGTGGCTGCTGCCCGATGCCACTGACAACGCAAGGAACCCACTCCATCCCACGCCACTGGTGACGGGTGGCAGCAGGACCCCCAAAAAGTCTCCTTTGGCTCCTACAGATGACCATCATGCATTAAGGAACACGTCTCTCCTCTCTATCAATCCTGGAAGCAGCAGTTATGAGTGCTGCTAGTCAGTGCAACACCAACCTGAGCCCTGGGGAAGGCAGTCCCTCTATCTCCGCGCCCTCTTATAGCCCAATATTGCAGCAGTTGCCTGTATTTTCCACAACTTTTTTTAAACAGTGCAACAGTCAGAGGTGAGGTGATTTCTCTGCTTTTCCACTGCCTAATTAGCCACTGCAAAAGCTTGTGCGAGACCCAAAGGTTATGCTTCAATATACTGGTCCAGCGAGAGAAAATACAAATATTTTTACTAGGAGAATTTTCAAGTGATTAATTTATTTTTAAGTAGTTTTAAAGTACTGGTCTTAACATTTCTTATTGTGCTTCATTATTTTTTAAATTGGTATCTTTCAAAATAGGAAGTTTCAAGCATTAATTGTGAAAATCAGCTGCTTTGTGGCTGAACCATGCAGTCCGGCAGAACAATAGGAACAGCAGCACCCCCCAGCCCCCCCGTTTCAGACCAGCATCGGCCACCCCCCTCTTATTTCCTGAAACAAGTCATTGCAAACCATCCCTGCTGCACCCCTTCTCCTCGCTGCTCCTTCCTCACATGCAGAGCTGGCAGTAGGGAAAAGAGGACAACCACCACTGAGACCCAAACGAATAAAGTCAGAGGCGTTATCAGGCACAGTTTTAAATCAGGCACATTTTTCCCTAAAAAGTAAAAGGAAAGTAAATCCACAGACAAGAATCTTTCCATAGTTACTTTTTGTTGATGTTCTTAAATGCTTTACATGTTAGGAAGTTCTCATCTACAACACAGGACAACAATTTGAAAGCCACCAGGACAAATTGGCAGGGGACTGTGCCAAGCCATTAACACTTTCAAGAATTCAAGGGGCTATTTCCTAGGGAAAGGAGGGTGCTATCAGACACCATATGACCTCAGGAGCAAATTTTAGAGGTCCTCCTACTCAAAATTATTTAACATGATAATTTAGAGTGATCAGATGCTTAAAACAAAAGAAAGCATCATTAAAGCAAAGTTTAGAAACATAGGGTAGTGCCTCAAAAGTAAAAATCAAATAAATGTAATTTATAAAGCTAATTGACCTGAATGAACCTTTTTCCTTATTTCCTCCCTTTTCTTTCTTCCAACTTCTTGACTCAACCCACCTTTCTCCAAACCACTGCTTTCATTTGTGCTCCAATTCCTTTCCTTCTTTGACATACAGCATCTCCTTTCCTCTCACCCTTTTGCATAATCCTCCACATTCCCCGCAGCTCAACACCAGCTTCCCTCCGGTAACGCTTGGTCTGAACTTCCTCTTCCTTTTTTTCCGTCACTGGTCCCTTTCTGTCCCTTCATGCTCTCACCCTAATTTTGCTGGGTCACAGGATGCTTCCCTTCTTCTCTAATATTAGGATCTGGTGCACACTCTACCAATATCAACTGAATTAAACAGCCACAAAACCTTTGAGAGTTTACCAGTAGCTACCCTGATTTCAAAGCTAATGGAAATACAAGATAAATTTATAAGTGACTGAGCAAAGACTACATGGGAAGTCAGTAGTATCGGCCGGGATAAAATGCAGAATCAGGCTCATCTGTACTCGGGTCACTTCATCATCTAGAACCGGATCGCACCATTGACAAATCAAAATAGATTTATGCCGAGTCTAAACCAGAAACAGCCACTGAAAAAAATAATGTCTGTTGGCTGTACATCGAGAAGTATGATTAAAAAGATGATTAAATGTTTCTATTTTGGAAGAAAAAAACAAACAACAAAGAATGTCTCTAAAACCCCTTTGCTACAGCAGCTCATTTCACACAGGGAACGAGGCAAGAAAAACATGTTGCAGTGACTTTAGCTATGGGAAAATGACTGATACTTTGGATCGAGTTGACAGCTGACTTAAGAGTCATCGCTAGGGCTAACATCTTCTTTCTCCACGCAGCCTACAGTGGTCTGGCATGTCTCAAAACTTGAAAGAAAAAAAAAAAAAAAAAAAAAAAAAAAAAAAAAAAAAAAAAAAAAAAAAAAAAAAAAAAAAAAAAAAAAAAAAAAAAAAAAAAAAAAAAAAAAAAAAAAAAAAAAAAAAAAAAAAAAAAAAAAAAAAAAAAAAAAAAAAAAAAAAAAAAAAAAAAAAAAAAAAAAAAAAAAAAAAAAAAAAAAAAAAAAAAAAAAAAAAAAAAAAGCTGCTGATTTCATAGGGAAGTAGCCTAAGAGGCTGTTTGGAGGATGAAGTCAACTACATATGGTTCTATTTATTTGTTTGTTTTGGGGTGGGGAGAGGGAGTCAGTGGCAAATTCTCAGCCCTAACAACCAGCTCACAATAAAAGCTTATGAAGTCAAGAGTTCCTCAAGGAAAAGAAACACTCTTAAAGTTTGTATTTATTACATAAATGCCAGTATATTTGCAAGATTCCAAAACTCAGGCAGCATCCAGCTCAAATGATTAAAGAGCATTTCTCCTTGAGGCCACCATTTGAATCCAGCCCAGATAAACTGTAATCCAAAACTGCCTTTGGATAGCAGGTCAATATAGTTTACACAAACCCCCCCCTCTGTGTACGGAGGTGATACAAAACAGGTACACTAGGCAGGTCATATCCTAATGCAGACTTAGACCTCTACACCACAAACCAAACACAGCTGCATTTGAATGCATGACCAAAGGTTTCTGCATTTTCTTTTAGCAGGGGGGGGAGGGGAATCCCCCTAGGAAACACTGTACAAAAACATCCCTTCTCTGTGCTTTATGAATGAGAATTCACATAGAAAAAGGCAGGAAATGAGGTAAGGTTTCTTTTTCCCCTCATTCTCTATATTGTGACCACAATGCACACACACATTTCTAAGTTCAAGACTATAACCGCATACTCGTATATAGCTGCATCTCATCCAAGCGCTGGTCACTTGGGAAAACTTTGAAATTCAAGAATTCTGTGACTCTGATCCTATAACCATTACCAGTTGGGAGCTAACATACATTTCTTTTTTTGTTCATCCTGAAGCTTTGAATTATAATTTGCTCATTAGCCTAATAAATATCTCATCGTTGTGTGGCCTGTAACAGCAGAAACAGCAGTTATTATAACAGTTCCCCACTGCAGCAGAGGAAGCTCGTCTGACCTCAGCATCCCTCAGCACCTTAAGCAAACACGGATCGAGTATAGCCATGATCCTCACAGAGCCTTCCTGCTAACCCAGACATATGCAAAGCAAGAGGTGCGACTCTCCTCTCTCCTGAGCGCGCGCAGGCCCTTCTCCAGTCACAGGAGAAATATCCCATCGCCAGAGGTTTTCTCCATCTGCTCCCGGTAAAAAAAATTAACAATCTATGGCACAGGGGCAACACGTGCTGTAAAAGAGGTTCACTAGCTCAAGTGCTTTGGCTGTGCTGAGCATTTCAGTTGCGACCACCATAATTTCCTGCCATTCCACTTTTCCCAGGTTGCCTCTACATCTGTCCTGAACCTATGTAAAACTCCTGTTTATACTTGATCCAGAGCCTGGCAAAAATTCCCTCTTAGAATGGAAGGGTAAGAAAACCAAGAGGTATTAATAGTTAACAGATTTTTATTTTTTTTAAAAAGCTTCTCAATGCATATAAAAGTGACCCCAAAATAATAAGTCTGGTTTTGGTTGGGGTTTTGTTTTTGTTTTTTGTTTTGTTTTGTTTTTTTTTTTTTTTTAAAGCTGAGATTGTGATTCTGATTCTGTTGAAACCTCCCCTGGCCCATTCCCAAAACATATGCATGATGAGAAGAGTGATGACTCTCCCAAATGGACTAAATAGGGCAATTTTGGGACCTCCTCCAAGATCTCTTGTCATCTGTCCATCTCCTGCCCAGCAATTCGTGTCCCCCAAATCTCTAACTCAACTGTGTTCTCCTGGTTTTTGTGGGTTTTTTTTTTTTTTTTTTTTTTGTTTTTTTTTTTTTTTTTTTTTAAAGCTGAGATTGTGATTCTGATTCTGTTGAAACCTCCCCTGGCCCATTCCCAAAACATATGCATGATGAGAAGAGTGATGACTCTCCCAAATGGACTAAATAGGGCAATTTTGGGACCTCCTCCAAGATCTCTTGTCATCTGTCCATCTCCTGCCCAGCAATTCGTGTCCCCCAAATCTCTAACTCAACTGTGTTCTCCAGCCCCGGCATTGGCTTTCTGATTCTGTTGAAACCTCCCCTGGCCCATTCCCAAAACATATGCATGATGAGAAGAGTGATGACTCTCCCAAATGGACTAAATAGGGCAATTTTGGGACCTCCTCCAAGATCTCTTGTCATCTGTCCATCTCCTGCCCAGCAATTCGTGTCCCCCAAATCTCTAACTCAACTGTGTTCTCCAGCCCCGGCATTGGCTCCCATCTCCATCCCACGTTAATCCGGCCACATCCCACCCCAGAGCAACACCTTTGCTTTTCCTGGAGCTCTCTGTCTCCTTTCACAGACTGACACCAGGGAAATTCTCCAGTTTTCCGTTCCCAAAGCCAGGTGGTCCCCGGGGCACAAAGGGGCATAGCCCACTGCTTGCAAAAGGGAGAGGGGCACAGATCTTTGTCTTCTGCTGCAAAAACAGGCATCAATCCCAAAAGCTGAGGCATCAAGTTCTGCCTCCTTTCTACACCGGCTCAGACTAGCTCCAGTAGCTCACTTGTCCCGTTTCTCTTCGACATTACTTTTCAAGCAAGGATGAACCTTCTAGCATCATTATCAGACCTAATTCAGCCCTGCTGAAATCCCATCATTTGCCTGCACAAAATATGCAAAGAATTAGCACTGATCTTAGACCCCGGACTACCAGTTGTCCCTGTACACAAAAGATTTAAGTACTAATGTTGCATGTGCCCAGAGGAGGTGGCAGAAAGACTCTTCTGCCTGCAGCAGGTGAGAGATGGACCTGCAATTTTCCCGGGAATTGGGCTTTTTCCCTTAGCCTTCTGATTTACAGTGCAATCAATAGGTTTCTGCCCACTGCTGCCACCCCCTTTAGTTTCAGAATTGATGGGCGGCAGCGCTCTGGTGCTATTGTATTATAGACAAACTGCAAAATGCCACCGAGGCAAGTGCTTGGCTGAGTCACGCACGGTCAGCACAACACAACTGGGAAAGCTCTGCGCGGACCTGGCCGTGCCGAGGCAGCCCGCTCCCTCCCATCAGCAGCCCTTGCCAATGCCGTTTCTTGCCCCACAGAGGTTTTGCCAGCGGAGATGATTATCTTAGGTCTCTCTCCCTCTCACACATGTATATATACACACACACGCATGTTGCATCTGATCACTTCACAGCCTGCGATACCCTCATCACACCCTTGTGAAGCTGGGAAATACTATTAAATGGGGATAACAGAAGAGGGCAAAGGGTAGAGGCAGATGAGTTATCTCAATAAGATGAAAACAAGTTGACTGATAACACATCAAGACAATCTAAGTCCTTACTTCTGCTGAGAGGGGCAATCAGGCGCCTCCTGCCTCTTCCCTCCCTCCGCCAGCATATTTCCCCGACTAGATCTGGCTGAAAAATGATGTTTTTACTAGGTTAGTTTACCACAGAACACTTGCAGCAGTAACAAGGAATGTGGGAGGCAACTGGGTCCATTCTATTTTGCAACCATGCTGATCTGTACCTACTTCAACCCATCACAAAGCCATGCCCTTATAAACACCCTGAAAACCCACAACCCAAACCCCAATACCGCCTCATCTCTGAGCCATAGATTTCAACTCCAAATCGTGAATAGTACAGATTAAACGCAAGTCTGCTTCCATTTGGGTTTGTCCATCTGCTTCCCTTCTCCCACCTCAGTCAGAAGGGGTTCAAGCCTTATTCCTGCCTTCCTCGTCAGAAGCCCACAGCCACAGCTTACAAAAGGGAGCCCTCCGGCACATCCTTTTCTGGAGATGCAGAGAAGCTAAACATCATCAGCAGAGGCAAGCTTGGGTTTGAATCATGGCATGTTGAGTCCTTGTTCAGCACCCTCCCTCCAGTGTTATGGCATACCTTCTCTCCTTTCCTTGAGCTGCATGTGTTGTAAATGATACCACATACATGGCACTGCCAGTACAGCTTAACACAAACGTGCAGCTTGACATGCATTTACTTAGTGCATCATATCAACAAGAACCTGGATGATAACTTGCCACCCAATCCTGTCCTTTCACCCTCCAATGCCTTTTGAAGGCATTTTCCAGGAAAAACTTACTGCACACCAACTTCCAAAGTCAAACAGATGTAAGAATGCCTTAATTACGCTGCAGTAGATCACACGCCTTTTCAAAGCTTTAAGGAAACAAAACACAAAACAAAACAAACCTCTCCTCCCCCTCCTCACAGAAGGGCCCAAAGGCACAGCTGGATCCTGGCTGCTAGTGACAAAGCCGGTTTACGAAGCCACTGGTACTCCCTCCATCCCCTCGCGCTGTCCCCAGGCATGACTGGGAAGCAGGATCTGTTTCAGTAAGGACAACCACCAAAAAAACGCTCTGCCCACCACCTCGGGCGCAAAGCCTTGCTCTAGCTCAGAGGAGGGCCTTTAAGCCAGCAGGCTAGGGGATATTCTGGGCAGCTGGACAACATCGCATTCCTTTCCCTGTGAAACTTGTATGAAATGCTGTCTTAGACAGACACTTATTACTGTTTAAACTAACACTTTCCAAAAGAGAAAAAAAACCACATTTAATCAATATTCCCAACTGGCTCAAGCACTCATAGCTACAACGGAAGGAGAAGAGAAATGCTAAGAGGGACAAGAGAGGGAAAAGAGAGTGTTTTCAGATGAAATGAGGAATATGAGAGAACTGACAAAACAGAGATGGTCAGCAAGTCTTTTCCAGAGTCACGCAGCTGTACAGGAGCTTTCTGTACCAGAGGACAGATTTTATAGCAAGCCAGAGAAGAAGTTGCTCTAAAGAAGTGCAAGGTGGGGGGGTGAAGAGAAGGGAAAGTAAGGGAAAAGGGAAGCTCAAGCTGCTCGAGCAGCTGTAATGTTGTGACTGGGACCAGTGGACGATAAGCTATAAAACACATTGGCTGGATGTATGGATAAGCATGAACAGAGGGGTCCCTCATTTTCATCACCAGTGCCTGCAGTTCTGGCATGAGGCTCCCTGGATACTTTGACATGGAGGACAAGTGAAGTTTCTTAGATGCAGGCACCACCTGAGAGAAGGCCTTACTAAATCACAGCCTCTGCAGACACAGGATAGATGCACATGGAGTGATAAAGTTGCTTAGACAGTCCAGAAAAAACTGGCCAGTACCTTAATTCAATTAGACTTCAATTAAACATCCACAGTGGTATCACATAGGAAATCAGTTATAAACTAGTACAGACCCTCACATTTCAAAGTATAATAAAGCCAACTGACAGAGACATAAAGAAGCAGCTTCTGCCTCAGGTTCGTTGCTCCAAACTAGCCACAGTGGAGTTGTTCTTCACTTTCCAACCAACATTTGGTCTCAACTCCAACATCACAGCCAGCTCCAGCATCCAAGACAGCATATCAGACTGAACAGGTCAGTGGTCCAAGCAGCGCGGCGGTGTGCCTCTGGCACCTTACGCTACCATGGGCATGAAGCAAAGACCACGTTTCTTTGATTCCACTGAGACACCCAAGCACCCACCCCATCACAGGAAAGTTTTGGGCGGTGAACCACCTGGTTAAAAGAGATGTTTTTGCCACTGGCAAGAACCCCAAATAGTTCCTTTGAAGAACAGACTTCATCACTAATCTGCCATTTTCACTCTTGCCATAACGGAGAGTTTTGGATTAGGCCTGGAGGCAAAAGAGGTAAGAGACTCTGCTAATTGCTCATCTCTTTTTGACAGCTAATGAAAATCATGCATCTCTGCCAGCTCTTTTGTATTGGTCATCTGCCTGCAATTAGTCAACATCAGTGGACCACAGAAGCAAAAGAGAGACTGCTCTTGAAGGGGACCAAGTCACCAGTATCACACACAGGATCCTAGACAGCAAAACCAACTGTTTTCTCTACATCTCAGAATGTAGCTTACCTTACAGGTTTTGATAAGCAGTTCAATGCCTGTCTTCACGCCTCAGGCAGGCTGGAGAGAAGCTATGGGGTACAGTTGCATCCAGTTTTGGAATTCCACCTCAGGCAACTCATTTATGCTCCTTCTCAGGCCAGGTCAGAAAGGAGAACTAACAGCATCTCATCTCATCACTGACAGAGCAGCGACACACGAACCGTGATATCCCAGTCCTCCCAGCAAGATGCCACGGTAAGAGGCTTGGAAGAACTGCTGACAGTAGACGTGATTCATACAGCAAGTATCTCAGTCAATTTTGTCCATCATTCATGTTTATCTTATGTAACCAAAATAATCATGAAAAATTCAGTTCTGTGGGATATGACATTGAAGTTTGGGCTACCCCATTGCATTGACCTGCAACCTAGGTCTCAGATGCAAGAGAGTCCTATGAGAAATAGGAATAACCCGCAAATATTAGGAGAGCAGATGCTCCTTCCCAATAAGGCTTACAGATTGCAGTCCTCTTGGGCAGAAACGTGGCTTACAACAAAAACTTGGGGGAGGGGACTAAGAAGAAGGATTGAAATGTAGGGCTACATCTAAGATAAAGCTCTTCTAGGGAGACAAGGCAAACAGCAGAAAGACATTTCTGCTGTGCAAAACCCAGCATGGCCCATCTTCATCTGAACTGCCCACCCACGGGGTCTAATCAACAAAAGCACGTGTTCCACTGGCGAGGGACAGGCCAGATGGGTAAAGGCGGACGAAACAGAGGGCCTCTGCAAGGTCTCTGTGACCTCCGCTCTCCCAAGGCATGAGCTGGAAGTCATCGCTCCAAAAAGCTAAAGGACAAAAGGGAGAAGGTTGGGGTGGGGGGAAGAGATCAGACTCTGTATTTGAGATTCTGGGAGCTGAAAGAGAATAAAAGGCTAGTTGAAGCCTAGCAATCCACTCTGCTAAAAACCCTATGTGCAGACACAGAACAATGCTGATTTTACACTAGAAACCAGGAAACGAGGTGGAGGGAGAATGCAGGACAGCGCTGTGTTTCTACATTAGGATTTTTAAGTACACTGCAGGATTTCTGTCTCAGAGTACTCATTGAGTTACATCAGACTGTAATGGCCTGTTGATTTTGAGAGATTATGGCAGTGCTGCTGATGCAGGGGGAGAGGAGATGAAAGGAAAGAGAAGATGTGATGTATCAGCCAGCGTGCGCACACATTTCAGATGATTACCTACGCTCCTGTGCGAGAGAGACACGGCGGATTCACGGTGGGACCAGGACCAGGAGGGGACTGTGCACGGGACCCTGTTAGTAATCTAGGCTGGCGTGGCAGGCGGTTTTGATCCATCCCTGATCCCCATTTCATTCCCCCAGAGCAGCAGATGCCAAAAGCAACATTTCTGCAGGGGAGTCCCATCCAGGGCTGGCAGGACCAGAGCCACATGGCATGGCATGGTACGGAAAGCATAATGGAGGAGGTGAATCCCGTGTGCTCAAGGTGCGTGGCGTGTTCCTGAGATGGATTCAGTCTCACTCTGCCAGGCTGACAACTTTGCCTGCCTGCCTTTCTCTCTCTCCTGTATTTCGCAGAGATGGTATCCTTTCCTTTTCCTTTCTTTGCTCCCGGGCACAAGCAATCAAGAACAAAGGATGAAAGAAAAATGCAGTGGGGGGAGTGAGGCGGGGGAGGGACATTTGAGAGTTAGGGAGCAATCTTTAGCAGAGAGAAGAGAATTAAAAAAATAAAAAAAAGGAGGAAGAAAGGAGATGCAGAGGCTTGGAAAAAAACCACAATATGCAAATGAGGCAGAACAAAAATCAGAGCTGGAAAAAAATAAAATAAAATCACACCAAACAAACCCACCTCTCCATAAGCTCTCTGTCTCTCAGACAGGGAGATGCCATCGGGGTGAGGGTTCCCAAAGCCTTCTACCACCCTCCATCTCCAGCAGACACCCGTGGCTCACTGCAGGCAGGCAATCTGTCCTCTGGGGCATAGCAAGGGAAGGGAAGAGGGAAGAGTAAAGCGATTCTGGAGCAGTGAAAATCCTTGTTTTCTCTCTGAGGTAGGGAGCTGTGGGGCAAACAGAACCAGCCAGGTGCTTCTAACATGATGTTTGTCAAACAATCTGATTTCAAGCTTCACTGGAGTAGTCCCTCAGCAGCTGCTTTAATCTACCGCAGCCTTCTCCCCCACAGCAGGCTGCATTCCCCTTGTCCCTCCTCTACTCTTCCACCAGGACAGAGGTCCTCCAAGAGCAGAGACCTCCACCCTGGCTGGCAGCAGGTTGCCGTGCAGACCAAACCACCTCAGGCCACACCACTAGCTAAGCAGGATCAGGCTTGAACTGGAGGTTTTCAAAGGGCATCCAGCTGCACAAGGAAAAGGGGGATTTTGCCGCTGCACTGCTCTCAGTGCATAGCCCTCACGCTACTCAGAGGTGGGTGTCAGCAATAGTGGCCTCTTCCCACTGGACCATGGAGTAAATAACTCATCCATCAGCTTGTTCATTAGTGACACCGTAGCTGATGTTGTGTTATGACACACCGTAGTGCAGCTACCCTTCTCATCATCATTTATTTCTTCTCCTTCCAAGGTATGGCAAAAGATCGCTGCATGCTCCTCAGCTGGAAACAGTAAGAGGTGTAAAAGGGAACTAGGAAGCAGTAGGATTCCTGGCTTTTAGACCAACTCTGGGGCTGACTCACCTGAAATACCACTTTTTAGCACCAGCAGTACTTTCCTTTCACGTCAACAGCAGCTCTTTTCCCCCAGCTTTCTGTTCTCCTTCCTGCCCACATTTCTACTCCAAATATTGCTAGTTGTTTTTTCAGTTCTGCCTGCAAACACCTGAAGCTAGGGACCTATAAGCTATGGGTTGGTCTTTACAAAACATTAAAAAAAAAATTATCAGTATCAGAAAAATGGATTATTACTTCTACTTACTACCAAGAAGCATCATTTAACTTAGTAAATATTAACTGCCTAGAACCACAAGTCACAGCTGTGTTGCAAGTGCTAGTTAGAAAACAATTTCAAGAAGCTGACAAATTCCACAGCAGAGGTGTCTATGCACTGGTGGGACGTGTAAAGGCAAAGGCGAAACCTTGCACGGTATTTTACAAAGGACTGCCGGATATCAAGGTAGAGCAGAGAAGGGAAGCTGTGCACGTATTGAGGGCAGTAAGTTGTCTAAGGGGAAAACAGCAAGAGAACAAAAACACAGCAGTGAGGAGGGGAGGGAGAAGAGGACAAGAAGTTTTAGCAGAGATCTGTGCCAGGCAGATCAGTAACTGCAACCGCCTGCAAAGGTCTCTCACACCTCCAGCAACCAGAGTGGCTGCAGGCACCGACTGTATTTCCCAGGAGCTCCCTTGCTCCCGAGTGCAACTCCCGGACCCCAGAGACCCACAGGGAGGCAGAGCGGGAAGACATATGATGTCTCAGTTCACATCTTAGCCAGGTCTGTGTCCCCATCAGTAAGAACAGCCACCACAACTGACACTAATTGGTTCTCTTGTTGTCATGCTGCAGAGGTGACAAGGACCACATGGGCACAGACAAGAAGCCTCCCTCTCCCCGGTCCCCTCAGGTCATGGCTAGGTACCCTGGTAGGAACGGTATGCGTGCATAGCTGGTATTGCCACAATGTGTGTGATGCTTACTCCGTGAATAAAGAGCATCACTATCTGGAGCTGTCGAGCCTGCGTCACTCACTGCAAGAAGCAGGGGGGGGAAGACAACTACCAGCTTAAACCAGATTTTACTGGTAGGAGCACCACCACAATCCAGGCTCTCGGGGACTTTACAAGGGAACCTGAAACGTTACCAGCTGCAGTTGCAGCCTCTGTACCCTCCTTCAGCCTGAAAAAACAACAACTAGCACACGTGTGCATTAGCGCATGCATGTGTTTGCATGAGCCTGCAGTGCAAATATATACAATAAACAGAGTGAGGAAGAAAGAGATTGTTGTTTGAAGCTCAAATAAGCTATTTGTAAAAATCAGTGTGCAAGTAAGAATGAAACATAGGCAAGAATTACTTTCATCTTTCTGGGGGGGAGAGAGAGAGAGGGGAGCAGGGAATTAAGCACACACACACCCCGAGCAATGCCCAGGAAGAATTATGCCGCTCATGATAAATGCACTTTTCTGGTTCTGTGAAAAAAATCTGACATAATGAAAGTACCTTGAATGCAATTACCGGCACTTGTTTAGCATGGCAGGGCATTGCACTGCCACTGGGCTCGCTCCTCTCTGCTCCCAATTAGCATGCCAAGTACTCCAGCCACACACATGGGCTCACGGGTCAGGGATTGGCGCGGAGGAGCAGCAACCAGCTACCTGCCCTCCAATGAGGGAGCAAGCGATGTGCTGGAAAGCTCCGGCTTCCTTCATTTTACATCCTCCCATCCCTATCACACTCTTTTCCTCCACTCCTCCAGGGTCTCTGGAGGCAGTGATAAAAACCGCAAACTCTCCCCCTCCTCTCTCAGCTGGTCTCATTCACGGCTCATGGCAGACCCAGTTTCCTCTGGGGACTCACTAATGAAGACGGCCAACGTTAATCTCTTTCCCCCTCCCTGACGGGTCGATTTATAGTTCCACGGAGAGTCCTGGATTGCAGCCAGAGGGCTTGACACATTCTTCTTGTTCCAAGACGGAAGGGGGGGAAGAGACAGGCTTGCGCGCGCACACACACACTGAAGACACACACGCACATTTATGATTTGGATTTAGCTGGAAGATGCAGCTGGAAAAGCTGTTTACCTGTTCCGAAACGGCAGCTGAAGGGAACAGTAACCAACAGTGCTTTTGTATCTATGTGTATACTCCAAACAACTTTGTGTTTCCATAGCACCTCTTTCAGCCCAAAGACCCCAAATCACAGGGATCACTCCCTCATCACCAGGATGAAATAAAGCATCAGTTGTGTGCCAGCAGCATTACCCGTGAGTCATTAGGAGAGGAAGCAAATGATAACTTCTCCAGGATAAACGGCAGGGGGAGGGGAAGGGGAAATTTTAGACGGGCAGAAAGTAATGAACTGGAATCTGGCCAGGACGAGGTTATTGTCCCCTCATCTCATGAAAAGTGCGGTGGGATCTTTAACAATCGATTGATCGAGGCCTCGGCTCTACCTCTCATCTATAAGAGGTTCCAGCAGTAGTTACAGCTTCTCCAAGAGCAATGCTGGTGCATGGGCTCAGGAGCAGCTCAGAGAGAAATGCACCCTTCTGGTACCCCCCACCTGCCTTTCTACAGCGCTGCATAGCATTGTCTACACTGGAACTCCTCGGACCTGTCTTTCCCATGGCTGCACCTTCAAAGTAAACTGCAGAGAAGGAAAGACTTTTTTTTTTTTTTTTACCACTGAGCTATAAGGGATTATCTCTTGTTCCCCACCAGCATTTCGTTTCTTCCCCGTTTGGCAGTCGCTGCCGTAGCCTCACCGCATCCCCTAACTTCACACTATTTGTTTAGTTCAGTTCCACGTCCGCACACCGGACTCGCCCGTGATGACAGCACGGCTCTGCTAATAGGGTCAGTCAGTGAGCTACTGCTGCAGAGCCGCAGGGGAGCACAAAACACTGGCTTTATTCCTGTAAGACCTATACATTACCTCCTCGACCCCGCCCCCTCAGGAACCAAGTGGTGGATTTAAAAGGAGCACTGTCAAGTCATTTAGGCCCATTATTTTGCACTAGAAGAAATGGCCTTTACAAAGCTCAATGGAAGCACACTGTCATTCCATCTTTAAGTAATCTTGAAGGTTTCAATTGCAGGGCTGTAAACCACAATGCAAAAAAGCACAGACAAATAGATCAGATCAGATATGAGACTGCCCAGACACAGAGTTCCACTTGCCAAGCTGACTGCAGAGCAAAAATAGAAATGAACGCTGCACATAATTATAGTGTTTTACATTTCCACTGCACTTTCCATCCTGAAAGATCCCCAAGAGCACACACATGTGCATGCATGTGTATACAGGGAGGCAGGACATTGGGAAAATTCACTTGCTTGTGAAAGAGACCAAGAAATCATAGTCCAGTAAAAACAGCTTGTACTGAACCAAAGCCTTCATTAACACACACACACACACACACACACACACACAAGCTCGTAGAAAATCATTATAATGTGAAACAAGACTAAGCCAAGCCACAGCAATCTGTAGATCAGTGGCTCCAGCACTTCTGCTGCTGCTCAGCATTTCCCCCAAAACAGAAGATTAGAAACTGATCTTTTATTAGCTCTCACCCTGTTTCCCAGTGAAGCCCAAGGTGCCAATTCCACTTTGCTACCGCAGGGCAAGGGCAGCTCTGCAGCTGTTGATCCCCAGCCTTCCCCTCTCCCACTGTCGAGTGCTTCGCAACCTGTAAGCACGCACATCCTCCAGCCCTGTGGGCTGCAATGGCCTCATTTTGCAGACAGCAGAGCATCCGAACAGGGGAACCAAAGCCAGGGACAGTGCCCTAACCACGGTGCTCTTCTTTCCCACCCAACAAAAGAGATGATGCCAGGTACAAAGGCCCATTCTCTACTTGCATGCCACCCAAGATGCTCTGAGCAAGGATGAAAAGAAAAAGGCCAGGAAAAAAAGAGCACTGGAAGATAAGCAGGAGCAGAGATGTGACACTGGCAGAAACCTCCAACTTTCTCAGGAGGCTGGGAGGCAGGGGAGAAAAGAGCAGGCGCTAGCTCGAGCCTCAGCCTAGGATGCTGGGTCCCTCCCTTCTGTTTCCCGCAGGTCTGCGGCAAGTCAGTTTTGTCTTCCACATATTAAATATCTCATAGCAGTTTAAACTCCCATCTGAGCACACAGGCATTTCGATGTTGACTTGTGGCCAAGCATATGAAGAATGGGGGTAGGAAGTTCAAGAGGAGACAGAGAAGGTGGCAGCTCTGAGGGCACTACAAAAACGAACTGATAGGTCAGGAGGAAAGAAGGAAACAGTCTGAGGTTATGAAATGATACAACAGCTGGCTAGATAGACCTGGGATTTTTTTTTTTTTTTAAAATGAAAAACAGGAATCTCACCAACAATACAATGTAATCAGGTGTAGTATGCAACTAGCCGTTCAGGGAAGAGCCTCCCTGCTAGTAGCCTTAGCCCTTACACTAGCGTGAAGCTGATATCTGCTTTTGATGCCCCTCACAGAAGAACCCGTTCACTCAGCAACATGCTGCAGTCATGTCTGAGGCTCAGTGAATGACCGGCACGTGCCCCTCTCAGCCGAGATTTTGGGGAAGGAAGAGATTTTGTCAAGGACACTGCAGCAACACCCTCCCCTATACTTAGGGAAACAGCCATGGGATTGTTAACGTCCAGAGAGGACTCCAGGTTTTAATAAGGTCACATCTGAAAGAGCCCCACATAATAAGCTGCATGGAAGTCAATTTATCGACCTCAGCACACAGGGCTAAGCCAAGCCTGCTGGGATTCAAAGTTGTGGTTGCAGGGCACATAGGTAATTCATACCTGATGCTCGAGGCCATCCCCTCTGGCTACAAATGGAAGACCAATGTGATTTCTTAATTTCATTTAGTTTAATAGTCCAGTGCATTATTCAGGAATGCAAGGAAGAACCTGCTTAAAACAGGATTTTTATTTTGACAATGTCACTTTAACAACAAATAGCTGGCTGCTCAGTTCCCTTAGCAGGCAGACAGCAGGTGCTCAGCTGGCTGATTTAGCAGCAGCCGCAACTGCCACCACGAGCTGCTGGGTACAGTTCCCAGGCTGCAATTCCCTACTCCCCCCAATGGGACTGCAGATTCCCAAGGAGGGGGGAGGGCTAACGGGAGTGAGAGAAGAGGCACGGGGGCAAGCTTGGGGTGAAGGATTATTAAATTAATGAACAAACCTCACTGCCACTTCATTGGGACACCCTCGTCGGACCCCAATGGGCACCCGTGTCAGCTGCCTTCCCCCAGCCTTCTGTGCTCCCCCTCCTACATAAGGGAATTAAACACCGCAGTCAGAAGACTCCTTTCCCCTCCCAGAAATAACATGCCCACTTTTTACCTGCATGCAACATCAGCAAGATACTCCATGGTCTTCTGAGACCCTCCTCAATGGCTTCCCTTTATGAAATCAAATCAGTGTCTTCAGTGCTGCCTTAGTAAAGAACTAGAAAGCAAGAAAACCATGTTGCACAGCCTTGTGCTTGTAAAGCCTACAGAAAAGCAGGGCTATGGCGATACATCTTAGAGGGGATGTTACAGCAAGTGGCTTGTGGCATGAGATTGCTAGAGATGACCTTAGAATAATCTTTAAAATTAGACGGGTGCATGTGACTTCGTGGTTTGTTTTTTGTTTTAGTTTGGGGATTTTATTTTACTTTTTAAAATGTACTACATAAAGAACGTCAAGACAAAAATTCTGGCCATTTCCTTTACCGCCCCCATCTTCCCCATCTAGCAATGAAAATTTTTTCTAGGCTGAAAGACTATGACAATCAGTGGACCAAGAAAATTATGTCCTCCTGAACAGTGAGAAACTGAAAGTTGTGATGTTAAAAGGGAATGAGATTTTACTCAGCCCATGTCAAATTCTGGTTGGTCTTCATTTGCTTTTGCTACTATCTGTACCAAGACTTGTATTTATTCAGTTCTTTTAATCTGAAGACAGCCAGTAGACTCAAAACTCTCTTACCTACAACTAAAGTATTAGAGCTCACAGAAACATCCGTTATACCTCAGCAGCAGTTCTCTAACTAAGCCCCCAAAAAACCTGAAACACAGAGCATGCATTACTCTTTATTGTAGCCTTAGATATATCAGGCTTGATGACAGTACCATTTTTTAAATCCATCATGGCGGGGTGGAGGGGGGAGATAAATTGGTACAAGCCCAGTGCAAAACAAACATTCCCTTTGGGTCATCTTTAAAACTAATCTGGACATGACACTAGCAAGCATGCTTAAGGAGACAAACAAAAATCTTCCAATTGTTTTATAAGCATACTATCAGTGGAAGAGGCCCGAGTAAAAATAATACTATATGACTGTATTAGCTGACTGTTATTGTTGGCTATTCAAGCAAAGTAGGGCTTCAACAACCCAGAATTTACAGGACTGAGTGCCTGGTGGGTCTCTGGTTTTGATTTTGTGCCAATTCACATTCACTCATACTCTTGGATAAGTCACGATGCCGTCAGCAACTCCAGCCCAGCTGGAAAACTGGGTTAAGAAAGCAGTGGACGCTAACTGAAAACTAGGGCTTGCCTGCACAGGGACACACAGGAGAGGCCAGCTGAAGTACTTTAAGCAGACAGGTAAAATGGCATTAAACCCTTGCGTGGACAGATCTATACAGAACACAAATGTGTCCCTGATTTGCCTGCTTCACTACTAAACTGATTTTTACTAAATCAGCTGAAAGTTAATTTAAATCTAAATAAGGGTATGGTCAGATCAGCCAAGCAATCCGGTCAGTGCAGGCTAACAAGTTGCTGTCCTTTCAGTTAGGTATCGGTAACTCACCATATGTGCTTCCAGTCTTCTGTAACGCAAAGAAACTTACAGTATCCTCAGAGAAATCTCCCACAAACTGTTTTTGTGCTACTTAAAAATCAGAGGGGACAGTCTGGCTGGGAGTCAGCAATCTGGTAAGTTGGCAGGGGCAGGCTACAAAGGATGTCCCTAGAGTTGCCAGTCTAGCACTGTTCCTCAGCTCCAAAATTAAATAGACAATCAAACTTTTATTTTTCCCTAAAAAAGACAGAAATACAGCTTTGACCCTGCTGGGACGCCACCTCAGGAACACCCAGAGATGTTGCCACCAAGAAGGGGCATTCATCTGCAGCAGGATGTTTTCCAGCACCACAGTCACTTGACAGAAACAAGAAGCCAGGCGAGGGCTGTTGGCAACTCTCATGCATGCTACTCCAGGACTGGGCAGGGACTCAAGAAAACGACTTCCCAACCTCCTCCCAACAGTGACCCCAGCCGTGCACCTGCCACAAGAGATGCTGGCATGCCTTTATGGCCTTGACAAGAAGATGCCTCTCTCATGCGTTGGCTTCCTCACTTGGAGGAGGCCCCCCAAACCACACGGGCTCAACATTGGGTGGACAGACCTTCTGTGAGCGGACATGGAGAGCTGAACTCGTCACTGAATACAGGGGAAATACAGAGCTGGCACAGTAGCTGTTTCCTGAGGAACAGCAAGTTGCTGGCACCAGGGAAAACACTGTTTTAGTGTCTACCTGATTTTCAGTCCTTCCTGCCCCAGGGTTACATCGCCCTCGATTGGGATTTTGCAAGAATGACAGTGCAAGGATAGAAGAGAGATGCTACTGCTCCCCCAACCCTCCTGCATCAGGAGTTGGCTGGGGGTGGGCTCAGTCCTTCGTACCTGTCCATAGCATAACCCCTTCCAGCCAACCTTGTCAATGTGTCACAAGGGCCATCCTCTCACGGCTGTTCTATCTAATTGGCACACACCAGCACCAGGGCTCCTTGCTGCTTGCTCTCTCCCCCTCTCACCAGGGCTATGCAGCATTAATTCTTCACCGGCAGCTATTGCTCTCCTCGTGCACGTTCCTCCTCACGGCTCCATCAAACACACCTCTGCTCCAACCCACCGCTCTGCACCACAGCCCTGGCCACCGGGCTCCTGACCCCCAGGACCCACAGCTGACCCAGCCCAGCTGCCCCCCAGCCCCAGCGGTGCTCTGCATGCGTTTGGAACAGGAGAGCAGCTAAACCCCCCATCGCCCCGGGGAGCCGGCTCAGACCACCAGCCTCATCCTGCCTGCAGCTTAACTAGCACCTTAAGCCTGGAAGGGGAAAATGCCCAGCGCCCCCCCACCCGCACCTCTCTCTGCAACCCCGCCAGCCCTCCCCTCCCCAGCTCGCCACTGTAGCGTAAACCCTTTTGTTTCTCATCAGAAATACGGCAATTATTTCAGAAAAATCTCTCCCCTCACCACTGGTAGAAATACCACAGTCTGAGACAGTAGCTCTCTTGATGATCGCAGACAGTGGAATATTCCAGAAAAAGAGGAAGATTTGGGGAGGGGAGGAGGTATCTGGGATCCAATCTTCTTCCTCTCCCTGCCAACCCCCCTCCACCTCTAGCAGACTTCATTTGTATCATCAGGATTTCTGTGAAATTTTCACCCAACTCTCCCTCTCTCCCATTTCAACTCCTGGCTAAGCTCTGCCAAAGGTGCACAAGAACAACATGCTGCTCCACTTTTCTCACAGGCTGGACAAATAAGTCTTCAGCTAGCCACATGTAAGCCATTAAAAATATATTAACATACCCAGCAGGGTCTGTCACTTTTTCTTTTCTCCCCCCCCCTCCCCTTTTTTTAAAAAAAAGAAGGAAGAAAAATTGCCATAAAAATATATTAACATACCCAGCAGGGTCTGTCACTTTTTCTTTTCTCCCCCCCCCTCCCTTTTCTTAAACACAGAGAAGGAAGAAATCTTGCCACAGTAACAAGAGGTTTTCATCAAGTCTCATTACCTCAAGCACAGCCACGCACCACAGCCCCCACAGAGAACAGCCTTTGGTTCCCGCTGTTACTAAAGGAACGAAGATCTTAAACAAAAATTAAACCCAGGACAGCATGAAGTTGGGAGCACACAAATGGATAAGGCAGGGAAGGGTGCGTGAAAGCCTAGTGGAAGAGCAGGAGCGGAGCCATCAGACAGTACTCCACTCAAGTGGCTCAGGAGGGATGGGGCAGGTTAAATGTGTCCCGCAGAGTGGGGCAGGGACAAGCATTTTCAAAGTTTCAAGCCGGCATCCAGAGGTATGCTATATTTCCCAGAAACTTAGTGACACAGCAACGTCCTGGAACATTAATAAGGCTCAGGGTAAAACCAGACCAGCAATTAGGATAAGGAAGAAGCTTTTTCTAAGTCTGAGATGTTGCACAACAAGGATGATTTTGCACTCTTTGACACACGTCCATTTTTACTCCAGGGGTCCTCAACCCTTCCAAACGGTGTCATGGTCCACGCTTCCCAGAGTGGCTGCACAGCACATCTTAACCTGCAGCAGCTGCTCTATGCCTGAAGCAGGTGGCTGCTGGTGTTACTAGTTTGGGAGGAGGGTTTGAAGGGTGGGAGGAGCAACTCTACATTTAAACAACGGATTTCTATACCAGGGGGTTGTTAGTCAAAGGGCTATCAAGTCAAAGTGCCCTTAAACTGTAGTTTCTCAAGTATTTCTTTGGGCAAATCACTGGGTTAAGCAGCTTTCCTCTCCACCCTGGCTACTTTAATCCAGATCAATTCCCTGATCCAGTTCAGTGTGCAGCAGCACGTTCAGCTGCACTGGCACAGCTGAACAAGCAGCTCAGGAGCAGCAGCAGCAGCAGGGGCTGCTGAAAACAACGCTCATAAAACTACACCCTCGGATTCAACAGGCATGGCACTTAGCCCCAGGAGAGCAAGATGCTGCATGCAAACCCCATGAAAACAAAGATAAGGGAAGAGGGATACTTCATGCATGGCTAACTGGAAAGAGATGACCTGAGCCAAACAGGATGTAAAAACCAAAAAATCTGGTGACAGTGTGGCCATGTTTTATGCACGTCTAGATGAGACATAAGTTTTATTTCTCCCATGGGAATGGAGGAAAGCAAAAAGCTCTCCCTTGTGAAGCAGGCAGTACAGTCAGGAAAGGCAGAGCTATGTAGAAGAGCCGACGACGGTAAAGCACTGATGAAAGGTGGACAAGGACCTCTGAGGAGCAAGGAGGAGGATGAGAACCCATGGCAGGTGAGTAGTGGGAACTGTGTGGGGACACCACAGAAATAACTCCTGGCAGAGTGGTGAGGAGCAGAAGGGAGCCAGGACATGAACTGGATCACACAGAGGCAGGATGGGGATGTAGAGGGGTCCACCCTGGGCGCAGAGGAGGGGATCAGGAGAAACACTAAGGAAGCTACTTCAGATCTCTGGTGTCACAACCATTCCAGTTGTGAACAGTCATTATCGGAACAGTTCATACACCCTCTGGTTCTGGAGTAATTACATCCATTCTGTAAAAAGACATCCCATAATGAGGTCTACCAATATCACAGAAGCAGATAGGAGAGTAAGCAAAATGTCTGACTGTACTAGGAACAGACCAGAAAATAGCGCTGATTTCATAATGATATGATACAAGTCAAAGATATATTCTCCTCTGCAGCACTGAAACCTGCTCAACTCATCCTACCTTGGAAAGGGAATACAAGGAACAGAGGGGGTTCAGCAAGCGGCAGCAAAGAGAAGAGACTTGGAAGACAGCAAATGCTTATGTGAAGTCCACATGTGCAAAACAACAGCTACGTGCTGGGGGGTGTGTGTGTGTGTGTGCGTGTGTCTTCTAGTGCAACCAGACTATTACTGCGTACCAGGGCTGTGACAGTGCACACTCCTCTCCCTAGGAAACCCATCCATCCTCTCACAGCCAGCCACCGCAACCTGGCAGTAATTGCCATCAGCCACGGGAGAGAGCCATCCCTTGAACAGATAGCAAGGCAGACTCTTTCCCCACGCCTGCCAAACTGGATACACTGCACACAGAGTCTTCACTGCAGAGCCTCATGGTTGGTATTTCCACAGCCTCGCAAACAGCTTGGCTGGGTTGCTCTCCCTACCCCCTTCAGCATAGATGGCCCAAACTCTGTCATGTAAAAGAAATCGAGACACCTGCTTTAAACCGATTGCAGGAATATACTGGAGCCTTACTCGCACTCCCGAGTTTCACAGCAACGTAATTAGGTCAGGGGATAGCTATGCTGTAACAGATTCCTCGGACTTGGCTTTATCCAAGGTAGAGACGCACATGAATGCTGCTTCAGCTTGTATCTGCACACTTGCCAGCAGCCTGGATTCTTGAAAACCTACTCCAAGTGACTAGCCCATCTCAGATCACAGCTCAGGCCCTTGATGTGGGCTCCCAGCTCCGTACTTCTGCAACGGCCTCCAACAGCAGCGCTAAGGACAGCAGAGTTTGAGCCAAGGTACAGCTGCCTGCAGCTGAAACAGGTCTCCAATAAATGCCAGAGGAGAAGGGGGGACAGGCTCTAGGCAGCACATGCAAGGAAAGCACTTGTATTGATGCTGGCTAAGGTCATCCCAGAGACCAGGAGTTTGACACCCATGATTAAAGCATAATCAAGAAATGTTTCCTGACAGTGAAGTCTATTAGGCTGTGGAACAGGCTCCCACGGGAAGCCTCATCCCACCGTCTCTGTAAGGAGTGATGGGGCAGGCAGTAGAGAATTGAGCCCCAGGACTAGCGAGATGGCCTGATGGGGCCAGTTCCACAAGACGCCTCTTTCAGGAGCAACACCGACTTAAGAAATTCCCTTTGCCCCTCCTGCAACATCTCCTCACCAGTTCTGTCAACACTGCTGCTTGCAAGGCAGCACCACGGACTAGATCATTGTAGCCTGGGTTGTTTCACATATTTGGAGGGATGGGGCTTTTGACCCACATCAGGTCACTGATGTATTTTACACCACAGTCCTACCAATGGTTGCATCCGCACAACCAATGGGATGACAGTGGTGATAGAGGACAGGAATGTGGAGGTGAGGAAACAGGAATTTCTTAGGCTGTGCTATAGGTATCTTTGTACTAACCCTGTGTGCATGAATTCAGGCAAAGAAAGGCAGTGGAGGATGCAACCAAGGTAGAGGGCGTTAACTACACCATGATTTAGTATGGTCAGACTTGTGTAATTGGACATGACCTAACATATATGGAAATTATCTTAATTTACAGCAGAGAATGTCCCTGTTAATAATATATATGGTATCAAGTAAGTTTCTGACACGCTGGGCTGGCACTAACTTAGTGTTTTAGGTCTGAAAGACTGTCTCAGTTTCGACTTTCTTTAATGTTTAATTGCCTCCCTTAAATGTTTCCTTTTTATATTTTTTTGAATGGGGGAAAGATCAGCTTGGTTTCGAACTGTGCAGATCGACAGGAACACGTATTTTGCCCCATTTAAAGCTAGCAGACGCCTATCTCTCTTTTTGGTTTGGGTTTTTTTTTTTTTTTTTTGGTTTGGGGATGAGGGGGAAAAGGAGGTGTTAAGAACATCACAAAGTTCAAAATTAATGTCTCAACTTGTAACACATTTCCCCCTCTCCCACAACACTGGTTGCAGAAGCTACCCACGGCTGACACTACTCATGGAGCTCCATATGGTTCTGCTTCCCTTCATTTTTCCTCAGCCTGACAAACTTTGGCACTGCTCAGGTTTTCCTGGTCCTTAGGAAACAGAAGAGATTCCAATAATTCCAGCTTCTCCTTCCTTTGCTTTTACAAAGCTCCCACGGTGCCATCTATGAAAACCTATTGTAATGGCAAAGCATAAAGGCAAATTTGTCTGAACATCACTGGTGCTGTAGAATTTTTCATACTGCACTTAGTATTGCTAACAATTACTTATACTGCATTAGAGCTGAAGGACTTCAGTAACATCAGGATCCCTCATGCTCAGCACAACGTACACATACAGCAACAAGCATCTGTGCCTGACTAACAAGCTAGTAAAGTTATTTTATTTAAGGTAGAAAGGCTTCAAAATGAGGTGTCATTTTAAAGCACCCGTGAGTTGTACAATTGTACAACAACAATTTGTACAATTATCACAAACTACTCAAAGAAAGCTTCCAGTACACCCAGGAAGCAACCATGTACACAGTGAGTACCCTGTACGCACCATAACTCAGCAAGTGCTTTTTGCAGCTCCCTTCTACACTCAGTCATGAAGGATATATATCATTACAGCCTCCAGCTATAGAGCTTTAGCTCACAGAGTAGCAGCTCACACTTTTAGCTCTGGAGATCCCCAGTTCAATCTGCTGCATGTCAGCCAAGAGGGCAGCTGTCATATAATTACAGCCACAACTTTGCATGTGAAAAAGTAGGGAGAGCGAACAGAGATCTTATTATAGAATTCTGGTTGCAACCTGCTGAGGTCCCTATTTAAAGTAACTTCTTGTAAAGAGGAGGGAGAAGGGGTTGGAAAAAAAGAAAAGAAGGGAAAGAGTATTCCAACTCAGCTTCCCAATTCTCTCTGTTTTGCAGAAGAAATCAGTGCTGCTTTGCAAGAAGTCTTTGATTACAAACGCATATGTGTATTAGACAAAGCACGCAAGTGCAGAGCCAGGAGTAAGGCTCTAGCCCCTTATCAGTCCAAAAAAAAGAAAAAGAAAAAAAAAATTCTCATTGCTGCAACCAAGACATCTGAAGTCCAACAAGGCATCTCAGTTTCTTTCTGAACTATAACCATTCACCAGCAGCCAAGCCATTTGGCTATGCAATTTAAGTATTAAAGTTTAAGTTCAAGAAATCTTAACTCAGTTACATCTTGTTTTCTTCAAACTGTACATACAAGCTCTCAGGCAGACTTAACAAAACAGAGAATCCGGGAGGAGAGTATGCTTGAACTACAAAGGTACAAACCATGGCAAAAAATTCAGTCTCAAATGAAAAGATCTTTTAATGAGTGCAACACAAAACAATTAGACCAAGTTTCTTCTTATCCATGAATCTTTCTGCAGATCCTTCTGCACACACAGCAATTTTTGAGCCAAACTTTTTTCCAAGCCAAGATGCTCAAAAACAGAATTTGAAACAATGTAATCCAGTTTTAAAGAAACATTAGTTTTCCCCCAACAATTATTCTAGAAATCTGTCTTTCCTCAGTAAAGCTATTTCAGGCTTAAGATACAGATTAAATTCTTTGCAAAACATTCTCCTCTCCTAGACAGTCCCAGCCAGCCAGCCAGCCATCCGTGACCCAGCAGCACAGAACCCCTGGGTCCCCCATTGCCTGGGGTGAATCAACCACTTTGGACCACAAGCAACAGATGGGAGCTAACTCTCCAACTTCCTGCAAACTACTTACCCGCTTGCTAAATTCCACTTGAAGTACACCGATCTGACTCAAACTGTTCAGTACCTGCCTGCAAGAGCACAGACTCGCTGAAACACATCAACTAGTTCATGCACGCTACACCAGTGGCCCTTCAAAACTCCCTGAAACACAGTGCCGTGCTTCCAACAGGATTTGAAGAAGTACCTAGTAGACAGCCAAGCTGGAAGGTGTTCAGATGACTGCTAACACCAAGCACAAGCCTGCAACAGTTAACTCCAGAGTTCAGTAACACTTTGTATTTAAACCAGCTGAATTCTCTGGTGACATCCTCTCATCAGCCTTGTTTCTGAAGACCTGTTTTCATTTGGCTCAGAGAGTATTCTGCTCCTCACCTCGAGCAAGACCTACTCAGGAAACACACAAACTACCTGACCATCTCCCTCCCTTTAGATGAGGGTGAGGGAGAGAATCGAGGACACAAAGCCCAGTTTTGAAGAAAGCTACGTGCAGCTGCAGCAGCACAGAAACATTTGGGGCTGATTATACACACGCAGCAAAACCCTGGCTGGGCTCATCCCACAGAAGGGACCCATAAAAGGTTCACCTCTCCCTCACCTACTGCAACCAGGCAAAGCTCACGAACATCTGAACCACACTTGTTGCAGACGTCCAATGAAAGCAGTACAACCCTATGCAGAGATGACTGAAATAAGACACTGTTATGCTATTTTCTGGTATTATTTCTGTAAATTTAGCACTGCTAAAAGGTTCCAGATAAACATTCTCTGGAGACTGAAATCCTTTGCCTACCCTGAGAAGATATGCAGAGAGAACAGCAGCAAAACTTATATGTGCTTTTCTCATCTCTCCCAGCCTGCCGAGGCTGAAATGACTGACAAAGGTCCAAAATGAGGGACACACATAAATTATTAATATTGCACTAGTAGTCTCACTGTTGCTGTGACAGTCTAAAGACTTAACAGAGGCAGGCTCTGCAGGGAAATATTACTTTACTTCAAAATCATTCATTCAGGAAACTTACATACTGAGGAGAAAAGAATCGTTCTGCAGCACACTCTGTCAAACCCCTCAGCTTTAAGACCCTTCGTTTCTAAAGCAAAAGCAATTTTAACAAGAACAGGAAATCAACATGAAGCATAAGGCGCTTTGGATTTCAAGTGAGCAACACTGGAACAGCATTACTTCTGGACACAAACCCTAACACACATCTTCTCATGCCTGACCTGGAAAGTCCATCCCACTTCTGGGAGCCAGGTAAGTGTTTTGTGTCTGCAGCTGCTCTGCTGAAACAGCCAAGTGGCATACCAGTGAGAGGATAATGGGTAGCCGTGCACTAGCAATTGGAAGGGAGCCAAAAAGCCACTTCAGTTTGCCACTTGGGCTGCAACCTGTGCTTTAAGCCCGTGTGAGGCTCCGGATTCACATTCTCTCCAACCTTTTATTTCATTCCAGGTCTCACATTATACCTGCTGCCACAGTAGCCAAGTACCTGTAAGCAGCACAAAAAGAGATGTGGCTTCCTACTGATCTATTTGCTTCCTCTCCCCTGTTGCAAGGGGAACAGTTTATGCAGAGGTATTAGTCCATTTGACATTAATTTCTAGAACTGGGACAAATGACCTGAACTTTGACATTTCTGAAAAAATTATTTTCATCTTTCTTAGTAATCAGAATAGATTTACTTTTCCTTTAAAACACCAAATTTCCCTCCCAAAATATTTGAAGTAGTTACTGAAATGTTTTCTTTACCAAAGCCCTGCAAAGCCTCAAGATTATTAATAACATTTTGAATATAGAGGCACAACATTGCTCCATACCAATAAAAAAAAAAGCAGTCAAATTTTCACACAATAAAGTAATTAATTTTGAAAACTAGTACTTTCTATTACAAATTCTTGCATTTAAAAAACAAAAAAAGGTTTCCACTAACTCTAGACATTGATGGGGGCAAAGAAAAAAATAGACCCTACCCCCAGCTGGATGGCATTCCTCTCTTTGGATGCAATGTGGTAACATTTGATTGATGCATCTGATCCATTCCAAAACTCCAGGCGATGTTTTAATCATCAATGGGCAGAATCCTATTAATTTTCAGGGGAAGAAAAAAAAAAAAAAAGAAAAACAGAGTAGAATATGGAGGCAGGACACAGAGCACCTGGCATTTGTCTAGCAGATCCAGCTGATTTAGCTAGGTCCATAATAATCAACAGATTAAAGACTGAGTTGATGGCAGAAACTCACATCTACCAGTATAAGCCCCTTCCTCCCCTCCACCCTCTTTCTGCCATCTCAGCTCAACGCAGTCTCCCAACACAACCTGGAACATTAGTCCCATACCAAAGGAAATTAAATAGGAATAGGGAAAGGAGTGGGAAGAGATAAACCAGGGTAAATAGGGGTAGTATAAAGAGCCCATTGGTATGCAACCAAGAGCCTGCACAGGCCCTTGCTACGGCAGAAAACAGGAGATCAGGCACGTACGAGGAGATGGCAGGAGAGCAGATGCGAGAAGGTGAAGGTTCAAGTGGTCCCTAAGCTCAGGGGTTAAGAAATGGCAGAGTACAGAAGTGAGCCCCAGCATGCACAACGAGTTCAGCCTTCAGAAGCAGCAACACACCAGGCGACCGGCTAGCTTGGTGTCTGCTGTGATAGGCATTTTCATTATCGACGGGCATGGTACAAGAAATATAGTGTGAACCTTCCACATTAAACAAGGCTTCTCAGTCTGCCCATAAATTCATTTTGCTATCAGCCAAACCCAGATCCACCAATATCAACCACTTTTGCTCTGAAACAAGCCTCCACTTACAGTCTTGCACTGAACAGTTGCTGCTGTTTCATTTCAGCACTGACGAGCACCGCAAGCTCTCAGGACCCGCCAACGAAAGAGGCAGCACAACCCCAAGAGGAATTGACCCATTCCAGCGGTGGCCAGAAAGCCAGCATCATCAGTGTGACCCTTCCAGCAGGCCAGCTGATGGGTCAGACCAGCCCCTGTCCCAGTCAACTGACCTGGAGCTGGGCACCTTCCCACTAGAAGTGGAAACGTGGCTGAATGGTCAGCAGGACAGCTGGGAAATACCCCTGGTCTAGCTGGCCAGCCACCTGTTTGGGAATGCGAGCTGCACATAGGTCTCCAGGCACATCAGTCAGTTGCCTGGTTGTTCCTTACATCTGTTCTGTGTTCCCAAGTCTTGGGAGGATTAGCAGCGGAGACGAGCTGGATGGGGAAAAGTAGGGAAAGCAAGAACAAGCTGACGTACTGCAAAGGGAAGGGAGCAGCAGGCTGAAGACGGGATCTTACAGTAGGAAAAGTGGTTGCTACAGTGCAGAGCAGGAGCTGGGGGAAATAGGAGGGAGCTGTTAGCAGAAAGAAGGCAGGCGAGGGCATGCCACCACGGGGAACAGAAAGGGCGCGTAGCCCAGGTCTGATAAATCAGGTATCGCTGCCAGAGACTTACACCAGCCCTTAAAGCCTCTACTGCTAACTAGGGGGCTCTAGGCTCAGCAACAAGAAGGATTTGCCACAAGCGTGCCCGCCTGGCAGCTTCAGGTAGTCATTTAAGGCATCTCAGGTCCAGACCATTAAGTACCCAAGAGATAAGGACACAGACCTTGAATTCGACATGACACAGTCACGTGGAGCTCGCACAATGAGAGAAGGATACGCTCATAGCCCTGACAAGGACTGCACAGCTGCAGCTCGCACCTCCCTTAGCCTCCTCAGAGCAAGCGGTTGCATACCCAGCCAGACTGCCTTTGTAACCAACCCCCCCAGCCAGTCAGGAGGGCCTGAACCCTGGACCATCAGCAGTGAAAGCACAAACCTCCACCTCACGCTCTAAATAATTAAACTCTGTGGGAGCAGCAGCAGACTCATAAAACTCTTACACAGACCAAGCCAGCCATTAATGGGGGTCAAAGATGAACGCTCTATTTTTTTTAAGTGTGCTTTGATGCGTGGGGAGAGTGGTGAGAGGAGATCTTCATTACCCTCTCTGGTACCTGATGAATTTTTTCTTTCCTGGCTATCAACACCTCCTACTTCCACCCAAACCCCATACTGCTGGCAATAATCCGGACAGCCAGAGACAATTAGAAGGTGTGTTTGGACGACATCTGTGCTAGCCAGTCACCTGCAGGTAGGGAAGCAAAAGGCCTCGCTGAGCAAAGCCAGGCTCTACCAGAGAGGCTCAGCCGGTGCTTATTACAAGGTTTGGGTTTCACACAGATGCTGCCGGGTGGAATCCCAGGGCCAGCGTGATGCTGAAAGTCATGCAAACCACAACCTCGCACACCATCTCCCCTACAGCAAGGCACGGAGCAGAGCACAAGCCAGTAAAATCTGTCGGGATTATTAGCTTGGGCTCGGAGCCAGAGCTGTAAGCTGCCACAAGGGCAGGGAGGCTGCCTGCAGCCCTGCAGGTCAGCAGGAAGGAAGTGGAAGTCCCCTGACAGGCAAGGAGAGGCAGCAGGCAGGAAAGGCAAGACACAGTTGAGAAAAGGTCACAGAAACACTAGTCTGACCCGCCCCTTCTGGCCTTAAAATACATCTATATACACACACATGCGTGAGCTTCTTACTACTCTGCTTTGTTCAGACACTTTAAGGAGAGCTCTGCTCTTCCCACTGCCTTTGCATTCCCCCAATCCACACCAGTTCTGGAAATAGTTATTTAGGCTTTCCATCAATGAAAACATTGGGTGGAGAGAAAAAAGAGCAGCTTGTTTCAGGGAAGGAGTCACCACATTGACACAGAAAACTCCCCCAGCAGCACGCAGGGATGTTGGATGCTCTATCGGCAGTGCCAATTCCAGCCTGCACTGGCCGAGCCTCTGCCAGCCTGTTTTCTCTGCTGTGTTTGCTCCGTGTGGAGGAGAGGCCACAGACTGGAAGTGGCTCCAGGATCTCTGCTGCTGTGCTGAGAAAATGGCTGGTGTAGCAAAGTCAGCTTTTATTTATTATTTATAAGTAGTCCTGATAGATGCCCCTTTTTTCAGGTCACTAGGAACCTTCTCCCAGCAAACCCCAATACTTGCGCTTTCAGAGGGAAGTTAAGAGCTTTACACGCAACACCAGCACTCATCCTTCACAGCATGGCAAAAGCAGCAGCTGTTACTTCCATTATTCTTGGAAATAAGGGGGAAAATAGCTAGGACTCTCGAGCCTTGGCACCTCTTCCCTCCCACCGTTTGGCTACCAGAGCTACAGTTACTATTCAGGGCAGAAGTGCTCAGCAGGGCACACATTCCAGGGGGCTGAGCCATCCCGCATGGCCAGGCTCAAAATGGCAGACAGCGATGAACAGGATAATTAGAAAGTACAACAGAAACCGCAACATAAAAACAAGCGGCTTCTATTACAAGAAATGGTCCTATGGCATGGTTAGATCCATCACCCCATATGCTGGGTCGTGGTGGTGCCTCAGGAGCCTGCTGCTATTATCTGTTTGCAATCACATTTCAGCCCGTCTTTCTGCTTAATGCATGAAAAGCAGAGCTAATCAGATTCGCTCTCTCTTTCCGCTTAATGTCTCCAGTTCCCAAGCATGCTCTGTACTGCTTCAATTGATGTTCAACTAACACTAGCCAGGAGCATGCGGTGCAAAAAAAAAAAAAAGGAACTACCTATTAATTTTAGTCCTTCTTTCCACCTATTATGTCTAAAATTCCTTCTACGCTTAAGCTTTGCAAACAAAAGTCAGGAAATTCCCGTTTCGGAACTACCTATTAATTTTAGTCCTTCTTTCCACCTATTATGTCTAAAATTCCTTCTACGCTTAAGCTTTGCAAACAAAAGTCAGGAAATTCCCGTTTCCCTCTCTACACCGCACCCAGCTCACGTATGAGTTCCCTTCTCCAAACTGCTCCTCCAGTGGTATCTGGGCAATTAATTATAGCACAGATCTATCAGGCTTTCCTCTTACTCTCTGGGACAGCTTTTTTAAATATTTCCTGGCTAGGAACTTCCACAGAAGGATGTCTTCTGCTGGCACCGTAATAGCCCCTCTTTGTTAATCTATCTGAAGTGACCATCACATGCTCTCCTCCCCCCTCTCCCCCCAGCACTATTTAATTATTGCAGTCCTGCACGGGAACTCTAACGTGCCCTCGGCATTTCCAGTCTGAGGACAAACAGGGCCCTGGAATGGCTGCTTCTTTCACTGCATTCCTTCGCACTTTACAGAGCAGCTGGAGCATTGCTGGAGTCAGCTACGATACCTGAATCTTCGCTAGAGCGACCAACACAACAGCAGAGAAGGCCCCAGACTGGGCAGACTGCATGAAAATTCAGCTAAGAGATCCAGGAAAAGACTAGCTTGCGGGAACACCCATCATCATAAGCCAGGTTAAGCAGCGCAGGAGGAGAGTCACCCATTACAAGCACAACTGAAGATTTGCCAGAAGACCAACAAAAAAAATCAGCAAGTATTTACAGGAGATGAGAAAGAGATGTAGGTGGAAGACAAAAGTGCCAGGATACATATCTCTATCCAGAAGGAGTAGGGGAAAAAAAAAAAAGGGAGACTGCAGAGATGAAACCCCAGACAGCCTCTGCATCTGTACACATCCCCCAGCTAATACCCACTACATCAATCAGAACAATGGCAGCTCCGGAGAAGACCCCGATTATCCAGCTCCTTCACTAACATCTTCCCCAGAGGCTGCACACGTGTGCAAGGGGATGGAAGAAAAACGTACTTCTCAATGAGATTACTTACAGCATTTTCTATATTGCCCACTCTCTTATAAATGTGTCTTTTTAAAAAAAAAAAATATCGCAGCTGGCTTATAAGTGTGTCAGATTTAAAAAAAAAAACATATCCTTGAAAACAAAGACACTTTGTGCTCAGCATATCCAGTGGCACCATTATTTAATATCAATACACTGGTTCTTTCCTTTATTCACTTCATCCTTGGAACACAAATCCACTGTAACAGCCACCCAGTGTATAATCTTACCGTGCAAAGCAACACAACCCTACAACAGTCTTTCTCTTGCCATAATATCTTCACATACCAGCGAGAAGAATTTAGGCTTAAATGCTCAAAAAAAACCCCAACCAACTGCAGTACAGCATGAAACAAATCTCTAACAACTCTCAAGTTGGAGCAAATTTGCTTGTCCCTCTCTACTTTCCTCATTTGAAAATGGCTGCACAAACATTTCTAATTTGTGCACCACACCGATTGCAACCTGCCCCTCCCACCAGGTATGGCGGCTCGGTCAGTCCACACATGCATAGGCTCACTGCATCCTGCTGCCTCTGGCACACTACTCTTCACTGACATCATCTTCACCTTCATGCTGTATAAAATTCACCAGACAGACACAGTATCTGCTCCTTTAGCCATAAAGCAATCCCTGCAGGCCAGCAGACGCCTCCATCTAGTCTCTCAAAAGCACACTCTGACCTGCACCGTGCCCCTGCTAAGTAGACGCTGGGGCATGCATCTCGTTAGGTGACACATCCCTCCTTCCCTGCAGTCAGCAAGGGCTAATACAGACACACCGATATATCAACAGCAAAGCCAAGGCAGAAACACTGTTCACACTGGTCAGCAGAAGCAAAGTTCGCCTTGGCCAGTTCCCACGGAGTCTGAGCTTCGGCACACCCCTGGCTTCATCACATCCCCAGAGCAAGATGGCACCATTCTGCAATACCACAGCAGTGTCCCACAAGGCCTTCCCAATTTCTGCTGGTGCCTGAAAATTAGCTAGGCAGTAGGACCTGAAGCAACTGCAAGTCACAGTTCAGAGACTTCCTCCTGGTGCCATGGTACCCAACTTCAGGCCTGGCTCACCATGGGCGTGCAGAAACTTCTCCAGATGTTTCCCTGCCCTTGCCATTTATCCCAGGCCTCAGGGACCACCTGATCCCACCAACTCCGAGGCCTCAGTCCAAATGGCTGCCATCACCATGTTTGGGGAAGCTCTTTCATGAACTCAGCCTACAGCTATCTCCTCAGGCAGCTTCCTTTTGCCCTCTCATAAGGGGAGGGTTATGGCTACTATTTTTTGAGCCCTTTAATAATAATATATGAGCCTAATAATAATAATAATAATTCTTAGGCTCATAGCAGTGGGCTGTTAGCAATGGGCTCTTGGGAATGACAGTATGCCTCTTACTGCAGAGGCAGTGAAACTCAACCTGTTCCCTTTTTTCCCCCCTTTTGAAAACACTGCTTGGGAATGGAGTCAGCATCTGGACGCACACAAGTATATCCCAGGAAAAGAATGAGAGGAGCAGAGGGGAAGGGAGGGACCTGAAAATGAAGGCTGAGGGCAAGGTTTCACATTACAGATGAACCAGGCTAACAGTTCACTGCTGCCAAAAAAGGGGGGGGCCACTTCCACCTTTCTTTCATTCCCAACCTTTCACTGCTGGCAAAACAAATCTCGCCCCTCCTGCGCTGCAGCTCTGATACTAGCCTGAACCTGGTGAGCAGGTTCAGCTCTCTGTCCCAGGAGAAAACTATTCACTCTTTTATATTTTTGGGCAAGTCAGCTTTCTGAAAGCTGAACAAGCTGAATCCATTTAGCACCAGAGTGGGCACAAGGCAAGGAATACAGCACAGAGCCACGAACAAGGCATGACCAGCCCTCTTAGAAGGAGCAAGTGGTTAGATTGGTCCAGCCACAGCAAGAAAATCCATCCTTACCCACATGAAACTGAGGTTTCACCCAACAAGTATACTGGTCAGCACAAAAGAAAGGGCCTAGCTGAAAAGCCTGCCATAGAGGTGTTTGCTAATAATCTTAAACCAGGGAGTTTTACCTATTATTAGGCTCTACCTACCAATAGCATTTCTGAACTGGATGATGAAGGCAGCCATGTAGGTAAAGACTGACACTAAAACTGAGCAGACCCAAACCAGAGAGAAATATGAGAGGTACTTCAGCATTTCCAGTAATAATTATGCCTATTTCTGAATTGGACTCTGTTATTATCAAACAAGATGGCTGCCTTCGTCACTATGCTCAGAAATGTCTGTTTTCATTACAAACAACAATTAGTTTCAGGGTGCTCTTGATAAAGCATTTTTCTTTCCCCATCAACTTCTACATCATCAGATGAACAAAAATAATGCAATTCTTTTTGATGGGAAAAAAAAAAAACCCAAAACACAAAAACCCAAGCCCATATTACTCCACTGTCTTTATTCCTCTCCACCTCCTCTGCTCAATTACTAAAAGCAATTTACAGACAATAAATGTAACTTCACAGCTGCCTGTATGAAGTATTCCCTTCATTTTATAGATGAGGTTACAGGCTATACAGAAATTATTATCAGCGAGGTCTACTTCAAAGCTGGATAAGCAAGAGGAACAGATGAACTCTTAAAGAATACAGATCATGCCTGTACTCTAGTAAAACCAGTAATAAAGAATTAAGGATGTTACCAGTTGGATATAAATTCCTTGAATGTATTTGCTTAAATACAGTAACAAACAAAAGCTTGCTTTGAGGTTTTGCTTGGTTTTATTCTATTTTTATTAGGAACAGCATCATGAGATTTCAGATTTACCGCTCAGCATCCCATAAACCAAACATCCTCGCTTTACTAGTTAACACATGCTTAACTGCTAACCTCACGGACTCAAAGAGGACTGGGTCTTTCCAGTTGGTGCATGATCACCAGGAATCTGCAGCTAGAAACTCTGTACATAATTTTAACTGATGAAGATAAGCAAGCCAGGAGAGAGTCCAATGTTTTCTGCCACAGCCTCACTGGCTTTGGCTTGGCTAGGAGGAGCAAGAACCTATGTCTGTTGTTAAAATCGCCAGCAATGACTTTGAAAAAGCACCAGGAGTAACAACACTAAAGGGAAAAAAAAAAAGAAGTGCAGTTTTGTACAGGCACTCTTCTGATGATAACTGCTCCTTAAGGCTTAATAAAAATGCACAGCCAACTTTACTTCTTCCACACAGAAGTAGAGCTCAGAAATAGCACCTGAGTCTAGTTACACAACTCAGCAGGCTCAGCTTCTCCCAGGAAGAAAACACCACCAGCATGCAGGCAGTCCGAAGGCTGAGTCACCTGAACAGTCCCTTCAAGGGAAAATAATCCTATTTAGAATTTGGGTGTTGGTATTGAAGACAAAAAGGAGTGTTAATTTTGGCACCCCTTAATTACACTGGTTCCACTCCATCCATTTACTACTAAACCTAACACCTGTAGGTTAGTAAATTCACCATGCTCCTCCACCCATCCCCAAGATCCTTTCCTGAAAACTGTCCCCTCTTTAGCCAACAACCACCTGTCATTGCCCGTACGTTTCCTTACCCTTGACTAACACAAACTAGTATTTGTACAACCACAGTGCTTGGAAAACTAATTTAGGATTAAGGCCTTCATTTCTAGCCTGCATACAAATAACAGGCGCGCTTAAACCAACATGGCGTTGTGGGCTTCTGTGCTGTGACTAGCTTAAAACCAAAAGCCGTATCATGCACGCATCAAAAAACAGATAAGCTTCAAGATGGACCAAAAAACCAAACACAACACAAAGGATTTGGACTTGTAAAATCTCTCACATGGGGAGAGCTGATAAACACAGTAACATTTCTAGCAGAACTGCCATTTTCTGCATTTTCACTGCAGCAAGTACAGGTGTTTGTGCCCACCGATACTTGTGCCCTTTCCACCCAAGCCTGCAACAGCATCACAACCTCGCACTAACCCCGAAAACGGCTCAGCAGATGCAGCTGCTGTGGAAAGCGCCTGCCCCAGCAAGCAGGAGTCCATGCACAGAGCACGCAACCCATGCTCCCCTTTCTAGGAAAGGTCTAGGGCTGTTCATGCCAAACCATCAAGCCCCAAAACCTCCCAACAGCTGCACAACAACAGGAGGAGGAGAGAGGCGACCTAATGAGCTTGAACAGGTAGTCCTGCGGTTTAAACCGGCACCCCGATGTTACCAGCAATGCTACGGGAGTCCAGAACTCGACTCCTACCATGAACCCAGTCCAGCAGCCACCATCCGCTCCACCTGAGGACAGGCCACAGCACTCCTCCCTCTCCTAAGCTCTTCCAAAGGGGATAGACTGGGAAAGAAACCAGTGGCTCAGGCTGAGAATTTTATTTTTGAGGTTGGTAGATCTGTTGTGGAGACTGATCCACTGATATTTTTCTAATATAAGGAACATATAAGATGCCTAGAATTTGATAGCTGCTTTTTAATTAAATTGAAATAAGTAAATCACAGCCTGTTGCCATGGAGAATGAACAGACACAGCCTCTTGACTCCAGGGCAGGATCAAGCAGGAGAGGCAGACAAGGCTGTGAAATTAAAAACACCTATTTTAAAGCAAATGGGCTTGATAATTAGCAAAAAACATGGCATAGGGAAATAATATAACCATATGGCAGGAAGTGGTTTTCAAGGTGAACTACAAAGCTGTTTTAAATAAATGAATAAACTGCTGGAGCTGCTGGGTCACTTGCAGAATCATATATGCAGGATTAAATGTGATTTAAAAAATACACCAAAAAAATAGCAATTAGCTCTTCTTTCAGTTTCCTGCCTATAGCCTGCATCTGTGTCTGTTCTTATTTTTAAGGACTTGTTTCAAGTGATTAACGTTTACACCTATTTGCAGTTACCAGAGAGCCGTCAAACTCACACGTTTTCAAAAGCCTTGTGGTTCAGCCTGAAGCAAGAACCAAGTTTATGGGATATAAAACCTTTTATCTCTTACTCAGTGTCATTACACAATCCTGGCCAGGTCATCAGACACTAATAATCATTCCTGAAGCTGTGCATCCCTGTTATGACTTCCATGACAAAGTGACTTGGGGGGGGGGGGATTTGCCCCACACACACCATGTATCAGACCCTGTGCTACACCTCTCAAGAAGCACAGCTCAGAGAGAGTCAAAAGGTAACACTGGTCTGTCAGGGGGAGGCAGCAGGACCCTCAGCACGAGCTTGGCTGATGGACAAGAGCCTCGCCAGTTTGTCCAGAGCACAGGGCATCAAAATATTCCACCCCTTCCTGCTTCCAACCTCACCTGCTGCCAGCTCACCCCTGTCAGCAAAGGCTGCCCAGAAAGATGGGGCTGAATAGCTTATGTTGCTCCTATACCACCTCTGCAGAGAGGGTATTGTGTGGCGGTTGTCCCGCCCTTAAGACACTTGTGCTTTGCTTGGATCTAAAAGGGCCGCAGCAAGGAAACTCCCTCATCACCTTTTCGAGCCCAGCCAGGGCAAATCTGAGCAAGACTGTCTTACAATTTCCAGTGAGCATGTGGCCAAAGTGCATCAAATTCACAATAGCTTAAAAATACTTGAAATAAATTGAACCTGATGACTCAGTTTCAAAAATGTGCTGTACATTTTTTTGAAGGGAAGGGACAGACGAACTAATTTTCACTTCAAACCTCCCATCCGCTCTAGGGGAAAAGCCAATCTTTTCTCCTATTTTGTGAAAACACAAGTTGTCAGCCACAGTCATTAGTCTTCCATTGCAGCTAATGACCCACATGAAACAAACTGTCAGGGTCCCAGTCCAGGCCCTCATGACACAGCCGGTTACATTAAAAATCAGTCATATTTTCAGCACTAATCAACAGAATTTGAGCTGGCTATTGACAAGTTCTCTTCTATTCCTCACCACGACCAAGAAACACCCCGCAAAGGGAGGGCAGTCAGGACAGAAATCTTAGAAAAAGAAGGGGTTGGGGAAAAGTGAGCAATTAAAATCAGTATTGCCTGCTTTCACGGTTTTGCCCCATATTTTGGAGCATTTGCTGCTTTAACTGAAGTTACACTACATAAGATTCGTGGATTTCATTAAAAATCAAATCCAGGTCCAAGCCTGCATGAAGATATGCATGAACTTGTAAATCTGGTTCACCTTGAAGGATGCCAACAAGGACCCCAATGCCACTCCTTAAAAATGCTGGGGTGGGCGGCATGAGCAGGCTAAGTCGTAGTCTTTGAACAGTTGAGGCTGACAGTACTATCTGCCCAACCTCCTCACTCACGCACCCCCTTTCTTTCCAAAGCCTGCAGCAAGAGGAGATATGAAACATTTTGGGACACACTAGCTGCACTGGAAGGTGCTACACACCCTCGGCCTTCCCTGGTGTGCAATCGGTTTCCTGCTGTTTGAATCACAGTCCTGCCCTACCACCTGAACACAAATGGCTTCGCCGGGGCTGTTTCTGCCCTCACAGGCACCGGATGGCTTGTTTCTCCTCACCTTGTAGCTTTACTTATGTTTAATTTTGACTTAAAGAGATGTAACACAATTATCAAGGCTGGCCTAGCACCTTCCTCTGAAAGGGAACTGTGGTTTCTTCTCCGTCCCCGCAAGCCAAACTAACCACGCAAGGGAAGACTCCTTCCCTGGGACACTCCCAGTTGGACAGAGCCAGGGTTAACAGGCGCCTGCATTAAGACTCAAGCCAGGTGGCCACTTGGCATATGAAGGAAGATGTTAGCTGTGCTCAGGAGCAAATTATTTTCATATCACAGCAGAGAGGGTAGTGAGTCAAAAAAAAAAAAAAAAAGAAAGGAGAAAGAAAAAAAAAAAAAGCCCCTCACATAAAACCGTTCCCTTCAGCAGCATTGTACCGCGCCATACACACAAAGAGGGGAGAGCCCCCTCACAAAAAACCGTTCCCTTCAGCAGCATTGTACCGCGCCATACACACAAAGAGGGGAGAGCACTCACAGGGCTGAGCCCCCTGCCCAGGCTGCCCACAGCCCCTGTTCCCATCACTCGTGCTCTCCCCTTGCCCACTCTTCCCCAACCTCCAGCCTGCCCCCGTGCCACCCTAGCTCCCTTCAAGCCCCTCCTGCACCCCCAGCCCATCTCCCCAGGACCCCCTTCTCCTACCCACAAACTTCTCCTGACCTCTACACCCCCAACACCCCTCCCAGCATGACACTCTCAGCACCCACACACAGCAAAACCAGGGGAGAGTGCTTCCCAAACAGGAAGAGGCTTCAGACACCAGCCTTGCCGGGGTATTTTACACCCGTCAGCAGGTCTTGCCACGCCGCTGCCTGGGCTCCCACCATGAGTTTCCAGCCATAAACCTCGGTGGCTGCGAGGCCACTTGTTTGAGGAGTGTGTGGCACATGTGCGCGCCCCCGCCGCTGTCAACAACTTCCCGTCACAGTCCTGGTGGGCAAGTTCCCGGGTGGGCGAGGGGCTGCCTACCAGCGCCAGCAGTAATCTGGCTTGGGAAAGGCAGCTCATAAGCGGGATGGCACTTTAACAAAAATAAAGATCACCTTAATATTCTTCTTAACAGCCAGGAAGGTCACACGTTGGTCCATAAGTGGGGTGGAAGATGGGCGAAGGGAGGGGAAGGAGGGGAGAGGCAATGCACAAAACCGCACGGCATTAACTGTTTGTTCGCCATAAAAAGAAAATAGTATGAAGGAATTGGAGATTAACGACGGCTGCACGCAGACAGCCGGACAGAAGCCCACGCGAGAGGATGAGCGGCAGCCTGCGGGAAGCATCAGCGCTTCCCCCTGCTCTCAGCAGCCCCCGAGACTGCCCCGCTGCCCCCGCCGCCGCCAGGCCCGGCTGCGGGAGCCCCCCGCGCGCCGGCGTGGAGGCGCCTGTCCTTCACACGCGGGGAAGGCGGCTGAGGAACGCGAGAGGCGAGGGCGGCGGGTCTCCCTCCCGCAGCGCCCCGTCCCCGGGGGGCGCGGGGAGAGCTCGGGTTACGGCCCGCTTAAAAACAAATAAAACCCGCAGTAAACGCCACACGCGCCGGCGGCGGATACAAAACCCAAGAGATTAAAAAAC
>NW_008794445.1:4113989-4114191 GCF_000699145.1 Aptenodytes forsteri
CGCGGGGGGGAGCGGGTACGGATCCTGTCAGCTCATGTGACGCGGCGGGCTCGGTCTCCGGGGCTTTTCCTTGCTGGTTTTTCCTCCTCTCTCCCCTGCCCGCCCTCCGCCGGCGCTCAGGGCAGGCCCCGCAGCCGGGCGCGGGTCTCAGGCCCGACTGGCTGCTGGCAGAGCGGCGGCGGGGGAGGAGGAGGAGCCCGCC
>NW_008794445.1:4114687-4144561 GCF_000699145.1 Aptenodytes forsteri
GTTGTTGCTGCACTTTGGGCCCTGATGCATAGGCCTGAGCCTGCCGCAGCAGTCTGGAAAGTAAATAAAACCGTAATTATGTGCGTTCTAGTTGGGGCTCGCAATAAAAGAGAGGAAAACCCCTCGTTTTCTCTAGAAGAGATCAGAGAAATAGCAGTACTGAGTCAGATCAGCATCCTGCCTCCAAGAGTGCTGAACAGACAAACCGTAAGACAGTCTGTCGGCTCCACAAGCGGACCCCGATGCTGCCCCAGAAGAATCCCCCATGACCTAGTGATCCTGTGGTCAGGCACTTCCTGACCCACAGCTGGGGTCTTCGTATTTAACAGCTTCCAAAGGATTTTTCTTCAATGCATTCAATCTTTTTTTTTTTTTTTTTGAACGATGTGAAATTTTCATATCTGCTACATCATGCAGCAAGCATCCAGCTCTCTTCTTCAGACAGCGTTTAGTCATCTCCTTTTGTTTGCCAAGCTCTAAGTGGGGGGCAGAGAAAGATCACCTTCCTGCAGCTCTTTAATGCCCCGATATGCCATTTTTCTTCACAAGCCAAGTCTGAAAAACATTACACCACCAAGCCAGGCTGTATATAGGAAACATAGATGACATTTCTATCAAATGCGGACAGCTCAGAAAACCTTGGACTCCTTCATCAAATACAACCGCAAATTCAATGAGCAGCATCCCTGCTGCTCTAGTCACTCCCAAGATTGCCCCTACACTGGCATCAGCTTTCTAGACACCACAATTGACATTAAAAAATGGCACCCTGCAAGCTAGCACATACACAAGAACCTACAGACCGTAAAACTTCCTCTATAAAGCAGATGCAATAAGACCAGCAGCCATCCAAAGCACACCAAGAAGCTGTGAGATTCAGACAGCCCTGCAGATATTGTTGCACCTGCTCTGAGGGAAACACTGGTGATCTGCTTTATCCAGCAAGGTCACTCTTCTAGCAAAATAGATACAAATTTACTACAATAAAGATACGACAGCAACAACAGCAATTTTAGAAAATCACTTTTCACAGGATCAAGGTTTATTTGGTGTTTGTCTAGTGCAACCAAAATTAACAAGGGCTGGCAAAGTCTCTGACCACATTAGCTTTCTGCAAATTTGTTTTTCTGCTTTTTATTTTAGCGTCTCTACTGTAGCATTCCCTCCCGCAACCACGTGCCCCTGATAGCGATAATATTCGACGCTAAAATCCACACATAAAATAATCTTTTAAATTACTGTCTCTGAAAGATTTTTTTCCCAGTGCCTCTTCTCCTAACCTTCAGGCTCTCCCTTTCCCAGCTCATTACAGGAAGCAAATCCGCAGATGAAAACACATGAAATAGAACCAGATACTGCCAGAGCATCAAACATGAAATACGCCAGTACCGCTCCACAGACAGCATAATCAATGCCCTTCCTCCCACAGCAAAACCGCTGAAATTCTTTGTTCCTGCCTGTACTCGTCCCAAAGCTCTACAGTTCATCACTTCATCCAGCGCACAAGAGACCCCCACAGAAACCATGTGAATGAAACTAAATAATTGCTGTCTTAGAATGAGCGTGTACAGCCAGCCAATAAAGGAGAGAAACACGTACTCATCATTAGAATATTTGTCAGACAGCAACAACTCGAACCCCTCAATCCTTATCCCAAAGGAGACCTACAAAATATTCCCAAAAGATAAAGCTTGGAATTAAAACTTAAAATCCCTAGAGGCTAAAGCTCATGGATTTAACGGAGATGTTGCCTTCCTAGCCCGTTGCAGCCTCCCTGCTGACCTTTCCCTTTGTCACCAGCACACACAACCCTTTTTTGCTTTTGGTCCAGCAGAGAACCAGCAGCCTGTCCCAGCCAATAAAGGAGAGAAACACGTACTCATCATTAGAATATTTGTCAGACAGCAACAACTCGAACCCCTCAATCCTTATCCCAAAGGAGACCTACAAAATATTCCCAAAAGATAAAGCTTGGAATTAAAACTTAAAATCCCTAGAGGCTAAAGCTCATGGATTTAACGGAGATGTTGCCTTCCTAGCCCGTTTTGCAGCCTCTGCTGACCTTTCCCTTTGTCACCAGCACACACAACCCTTTTTTGCTAGTGGTCCAGCAGAGAACCAGCAGCCTGTCAGTCACTTCTGCTCACATCCCTTTCCGCTCCATGGGTGCTCCTTTTTTTTCTAAAGTGGTCAAATTGATTAATATAATTAGTTTAAACTAAGAGTAATTGCATCTAACCTGTAGTTAGCTTGAATTTTGCTGCTTTCTGTCAGATCTCATAAAGAGACTCCGAGCCCAAAAGCTTGTTTGCTTTTTCCAGGCAGCCTGTCAGTCACTTCTGCTCACATCCCTTTCCGCTCCATGGGTGCTCCTTTTTTTTCTAAAGTGGTCAAATTGATTAATATAATTAGTTTAAACTAAGAGTAATTGCATCTAACCTGTAGTTAGCTTGAATTTTGCTGCTTTCTGTCAGATCTCATAAAGAGACTCCGAGCCCAAAAGCTTGTTTGCTTTTTCCAGCTCTATCAGTTGATCTAATAAAAGATACTACCTTTCACCACAAACCTTGCTTCCCTAGGATCTTTAGACCTTCATGGCTACAACACCACTTTTACTTTTAATGTCTTGCCTCTTTAACCGATTCTTCCAGATTCTCTTATCTGTGAAATAGAATATGATAAAATGTATTCTGTTCTGTATCGATTCTTATACTGTTTTCATAACTGTAATATCCAAGTACCTTCTAGCACTGCATTAGCTGATCTGACTAACATCTGTCACATGGCGGGTTTGTTTTTCTTTTTCTTGTTCTCTCCCCAGGAAGAAAATGATGCATGGAGCAAAGAGTTTTGGTTTCGTGAGGTGTTTTTTTTTTCTTTCCTCTATTCATGTTGCTCTGCGTTTATACCAGAGAAAATGGGGACAATGGCAATTTCTGTGATAGACCTTATTTCCCAGGGAAGTTAATTTCAGAGCATTGAGCCACCCATAGAAAGACATCTCCTGCACAAAGCAACATTTTAGTATGTCATTCCCCACCAAAAAAAAGCTAATCTGTATTCTTGACATTTGGGACAGAAACTTCCTAAGGAAAGAACAGTGTTTCCCTTTCTCCAGAAAAAGAGTTTCAACCCGCGATCCTCGGTATGTGACGTTCAAACAGATTGTTGCAGATTATTAACATACAGGCCAGCGCTCTATACAGGTATAAATAGCAAAATCTGGAAACCAAAAAGAGCAACGTGCCTTTTAATTGCACTGAGGCAGATTATCATAGGACAGCTTGGAGGGGAAATGGTGGAGACAGACTATTTCATGCTAAAAAATAGAGAGAATTTACTTATGTGTAAGGAATCACACTGCTGTTCCTCAAAGAGGAACCCTGAACGATCCCATGTGTCTAAAAAGGCAGTAGGTACAACATACAAGCTACTGAAAGATAGAAACTGAGGTGAAGAGAGGAATCATCTGTGCTCAAGCACTGAAAGCAGAAATACCAGAAGACCTCAGGGAGACAGTAGACAGCAGATTTAATATGTTTTTGCAATGTGATATGGCAGCAAAAATCATGCAGTTAATTTAATTTGGGGTTGTAAAGGCAGAGACCTCTTCTCAGAGATATAGGCAATAGTCTCATTTTTTAATATAGTGGTGAGACCGCAGTTTGAAGACATGTTTAGTTCTGGACAACTCGGTGCTAGCTAGATGTCAACAACTTGGAGGGAAATAAAAAAAAGAGGAACATAAAATGATAAAAAAGCTGGAAGGGATTACAACGTGTGTAGGTTGGCCAAATAACAACTGTGAAGAGCATCACGGGAATTGTGTATGAGAACTTCAGGGGTGCAGAAGCACCAGGGAGCAAGAAAGACTGTTTAGGCTTGTCTGAAGGAGTATAAATGGTATAAATACAAATTAAATTAAGCAAAGGAAACATTAATCTGCAAGACTGCAAGATGGCATCCCAGAGGAGCTCCCATCACCTGATTCACACAAGACTGGATGGAGCAAAGCGCACAAGAAACCACTTAAGAAACCCTGACTGCAGGAAGGGATTAGATGAGGACAATATGCCTTTGGGACCGTTTAACTGCCCAGTAACTGGGACATCTGCAGAGCAATAGGTCTCAGCCCGGTACATGGTGGAAACTTTCCCTTCTCTACACCACTGCTGGAGATACCTATAGACCAAAATAACCATGCTTAGTTCCAGCAGGTAACCATGGAGGGAGTGCTCTATTCAGAGGGGTTGGAGGTGTGCGTGGGGGGTGTATTGTCAGAATTTTTCCCTTTTACCACTGGGATTTTCTTGAGAGGTCACTGGCTCATCATCTGGTAAGAACAGCGGTGATGGCACTCCTGTGTTTTAATATTGTCACCATAACGTTCCCTTGGATTACACAGACCTTTGAGTAGATGTTCTGGACAGCACTTACCTCTCCCAAGAAGACTGTGGCATCCAGATACAGCAGTTAATTGGAATGAAAAAAATCAGAGGCTTTATTATTCCTTAGTTAGAGGGATGAGTTCAAGATAAGTCCTTTTTCTAACACAGGAAAGCCAACTTGAACTTGTACCCATAACACCTTTACATCACACTGTGCCATCGTATATTCTAGCCTGCCTGTCACACAGAAAAGGAGACCTGACAGTATAACATGTTCCTCCCAAGCAAGGGCTGATATACCATGTTGCTGCTCATCCTGGATGTGCCCCACACACTTTGCAGGGGGGGTGGTGGGGGTGGGGAGGCAAAAAAAAAAAAGCCCAAACAATTTTATAAATGTTCTATAAGGGGTTTGAATATCTTTTCTTATTTGGTCCACATTTTTTTAACAACACCCCTTAGGGAGGCATCTGCAGTGATAATTACCAGTCCAACCATACACAAAACACACAAAGGTATAGTCCCCCATAACTGTTGACCTTAAATGGCCATTCTCTACATAGAAATGTCACAATCTTCACAAAGGAAACCTTTCTGCTTATTTATTTAAATGAAAAACATGGCCTAACATGCACGAGCATACATCAAATATAAGTGTACTAACATTTGGGTTTGAGATAGTCTTGTAATGAATTGCTGAAGCATATGCAAAAATTAATTCATCGCCCCTCCCTAGTTTATCATGAACCTCTGACTGTTTCACTTGCACCCTGCCTAACGGCCCATCTTTCTCAGGACAACATATGTTACAAACCTCTCTGTAATTTCATGCTCTTACCTTGCAGGCTATGTTTAAAGAAAAAAAAAAAAAGTAGTGTTTTCTCCTTTCTTTTAAATGTAGCTTTTGTCTAAGTGCTAGGACAGGCACTGTCAGCTCTGAAAATTCAAGATTAATCAGGCAATTAAGAATTGATATCTAGTGACTTATCATGACTGGAAATGAGAGATGCTGCATTCATTTTAGCTCTGCAAGAACCCAAAATAGCCAACCTGATTTTATGGTCAGCAAGATTATTTTAAACCTTTTGGGGAGGAGAGGAAGAAGAGTTACCACTCCTTGTATTAAACTGGTTTCTTCAAAACCCCCATCTGCATTCTGCACGTTCCTTAGCAAAGGGCCGGTCTGTACAGAGGGCCATGCCGGAAGAGCTGCTGTACTTCAGATTCACACCCTGCCTTGACCTGAATGAGTCTGAAAGCGTACAGAAATCCCAAGAGAGCAAAAGCCGAGCTGAAGTTTTACTTTCTCTTCCCCATGTGCTAGCGCAGCGCTGCACTGCTTGAATAAACAATCCAGCCGAGCAGGAATTACATCACCTCAAAACTGTGGTTTCCTTTAAACATTAAAAAGAATGGCAAGCATTTCCATTCATGTAATTATCAGCATTATCACCTTTCCTCACGCCTCCTTCTTCTCCAGCATCTAACTGTTGGGACGGTAAGGAATTCCCTGCCTCACTTCCACGCGAGCAGAGAGTGCCTTTGCGACTCAGCTGCAGCCATTTGCTCTTCCTTGTCTAAACCCTCTCGACAAGCTCAGGAACTTCTTCAGCAATCACGAAGACTTTATGGGGTGGATGAGCAGCAACCCAGCACATTCCCTCCATAAACATTTATTTGGGAAATTACAGCATACGTGTTTGGGCTTTCCATGGTAATTTGGCTCTGAGGAGCTTTCCTTATTGCCAAAATGGTGGATACCTCTGTAAAAGAGAGCAGTAACTTCTCCTGCAGCTCTGCTACCTCAGCAAACAGACCTCAGCCAGGCAGACGTGAGCCTGATCGATACCTGCATGAGAAATCAAAAATGAAAAGCAAAGCGCTGCAGAAACTGGTGCTGGTGACTCAGGAAGAAACTTTTTTTTTTCCTAAACTATAAAGAGCTCAGCAGCTCCTACTTACCCAGCTACTGGCTCCTACCTGGACAACCTGATACAAATAACGTAGGAACCTGAATTCTGTTCCCGACTTCACCTCTGACCCTCTGCAGTTTTGGAAGTCATTTAACCTCCTGAGTCTCCGTTAACTTCCTGAGTCTCCATTTTTTACACGTATGAAGCTGAAATGTCATACTGAGCCTTGCAAGGACTTCTGAAATCTTTGATTTTAATGGCACATGTCCATGCCAAAAGCACTGTTAGCTGCATTACAGGGCTAATTCCCTCACAAGGGAGGGACGTTCACTGTGGTACAGGTATTTTGGGTACAATATTACCCCTGGAAGTGCTTAGATATCATTGCATAAAACTGTAGGTAGACAAATCTTTCAGATGGGATAGAAACCAGAGGACATAACGTTTTGAAGAAGCCCATATGTTAGCTTTTCCATGTTCACCCTGTTCCAATTTGGATAATTACATTCTGACTCCTTAAAGCAGGGTGGCTGACCTGCCTGGCCCTACCAGCTGTATATCCAAATCTTCATGCGGCCCAGAGTGATACAACACAACCCGCATACTTCAAAGAGCTGAAGAAAAAGAGGAGCTCCAGGAGAGGTTCATCGGCTGGTGAGGAGAAAGACTCCCTCCCGGAACGGGAGCCCTCCCCTGCTGCCTAAGCGGTCCTTGCCTCAGGAGCTGACAACTTGCCCTCCTGTGTCACTTTTCATGGGAACCCGCCTGGTATTGTCAAAGCACCATCACACTTTGTCGCCAGGTGGTTGTGTGGTTGCAGCACGGGTGCTGTGAACCTTGCAGATCCACAGCTCGTAACACAGTTTGGCAGCTTAAAGGCCTGGTTATTAATAGTGAAGTACCTAGTAACATGCTAGTTACTAATAGTAACCTGCATTTCTGTTTTATCATTAACAAAGAAAAACATTTTATCCCTGACAGTAAGTGGAGATGGGCTTGCCCTAGAATCAAGCGAGAGAAGACATTGAGGGTTCGCATTCTCCTCTTCCCTTGGAGATCAGGTAGTCACTGGTGCTCTCTGACCTTCTCCTTTTTTATTTATAAACTCTTAATGATACTTCACTGTGCATAGCAATTCTTGACCACCACAGAATCCCAAAACACAGAAAGAGTGGTATCTGAGCCTTCATCAGATTCCTGACACAGCAAAGAAGAGGAGCAGCATATGCTGCAAAGGATTTTTTCACCATGGACACACAGTAAATTTTCCCAAACCCAAGATAAGGTGCCGTTTCCAAACAGTGAAAGAAAGTGGTGGCAGCTCCAAGCAGCCCCCAACATCTGGCCAATTCTGCATTTCAGATGCCAGTCTGATCCAATGATGGTGTCAGCAGCCACTCTCCTATCCCTCACACAGGCAGCCCTGTGCCAAGACACTGGTATCCGATGAAGCTATTTCTCCAGACTTCACGGATGCAAAGGAGGGGAACCTGTCCTGTCCCCATCTCTTCACAGGTGCTGGTGGCACCTGGGCCATGGTGCAGAGCTGTGAGGGGTGCCAGAGGCACTGACCCCAGGGGTAGAAGACAGTCATGGCTGGGGATGTTCTGCATGGCTGTAGGTGCCCACCCCCGGAAGTCTGTGGTCTGGGGGCTACCAGGGGAGCTGGCAGGGGGATGTGGGCAGGCAGGGGACAGGAAAGGGAGCAGAGAGGACCTAGGGCACCATCTGGTGGCTTCACTCACTGCCTTTCCTAAATCCCTGTCTCACAGGGCCACAGTATTTGCATGGCCAAGGGCTGAAGAAACAACAGGTCTTTCCAAGAGACAGCCCAGCAGGAAGAAGAGACCCCTGCCCTTGGCCTAGACTTGCACACCCTTAGGGCACTGCTGGGTGGGACAGCGGTGCAAACCAGAGCAGTAATAACCATTTCACTTGAGTGCTGTTCAGTTAAGCACCTCCCTTGATAAAGAACCAGCCCTAGCTGGGTATTTGGAGATGATTTACAGTAGTGACACCCCTGAAAAGGAAAAAGAAGAGTAGAAGACAGAAGCGATGAAGGAGAACACTTTGGACTATACCTTGGACATACATTTCATTGTCGTTATCCACCACAGCAAGGTCTTTCTTATCTACAGATAAAGGCAAAATATAGTTGGCATGTTTCATACGACAGAACAGTACCCATGCAAGAGCTTGTCCTCTGCAGAAAAGGATGAAACCAACAAGCCAATGAACCACTCAAGTGCACCCCGGTTTTTGCCTTCTCAGATTAGGATTTGCTGTAAAGCATTGTGAAGGAGTTGTTTTAAAGGGACTAGATAACCTCAGTGTCACCAACATCCTTTGCAGCAATGCCGGCTAAGACAACACATTAAGGATGATCACGGTGAGAGATTGCATCTCTGAAAACCAAACGCTTACACCTGGTGGAGAGGGCAAAGGATCCTAGTGCTAACACGGCACCTCCTTTAGAAGAAGGCAGGCAGCGCATTTCCACCTCACACCATTGCTTACTTTGATAATGGGTCTCCACTTCCCTGAAATCCTGTCAATACAAAGGGATAATTCAACACCTGGGAATCAAAGATTATACCACTGTAACCTGAGAGCATGCTCTGTGCATAACAGCACCATGCTGGGGGAAGCAAGTGGAGCTGAGGTCCTTAGGGACACAGTTTTTAAGAGGAATCCATTCTCAACATTCATTTTAAAGCAAAACGTGTAGAGTGAACACAACAAGCCAGTCATCACCTCTCACCTTTGTAGAGCTGGGGGAGCCGATCCTTAATTTCTCTCTTTTTTTTTCAAATTGCTCAACACTTAAAAATTAACTCCTTTCCTGTTGCTAGTAATACTCATTTTCTGCATCTATTCTCATGGGCCATAGAGCTAGGTAAGACAAAAAGACCAAATGACTGCCTTTTTCCTGAACAAATCTCTGCTACAAAGTAGCTATACCAATATTATCTAAATTATATTTCCTAGTCTCTCCTACCTGTGCCTGAAGGCATTTCCTCGTACCTCCTTGGCAAACTCCGTACCATTTAAAAACAACCCTGCTCTCACAGTCTTCTGCTTTATACCTTTCTCTCTCACACACTCTGATGCTGCTGCGGCTGCCCATGGCCCACGATGCTAAAGCAGCAATATTAGCTTGTGGCTACGTAGCTTCAAAACTTCCCTTTTCTCATGCAGCAGCCTTTTACCCTTGCAGGGCCAATCCAAACCCCATTGAAATCAACACAGCGACTCCCCCCGACTTTGGCAAGCTTTGACACACAGCTGAAATCCCCAGACCTGCCAGTGTTTCTTGGAAATTGTTACTTTTTCACTTAATTGATCAGAAGCTGGTGTGATTCTTCCAGTACTTTAGCACTGACTGTTCTAGAATAGCCTTTTCTATTCCAAATACTGTTGTTCTTCCCAGGTTTCATTTTAAACAGCTTCAGCTACTTAATATATAGAATTGTTCAGGCATAAATGTAAGAAACACACTATTTAAAAAGATAACAGAAAGACAAGACAAATCAATTCACTGCAAAGTGAGATGCTTGCCAGGAAATTTCCAGTAGCACCCAGTATTTTTAGCATTTGTAAAATTTAAAAAGCAAAACACAAAAACTAAGCAGCATTATTTTGAAAGTTTTCACTTTTCATCTAATCCACCAGCTTCTGCTGAATATTTTATTGCCATACTGCAACATATTTATAATTCATCTCATCATTTCTTCAAATTTGTTAAGGAAAGGAATTGTTATACCTGTACAATCCTCTGCAAATTCTTCTGTGAACACAAAGGTTTTCAGGTCATATTAGTAAACACTGAAATTGTTGACTTCAAAAATATTTATTTATAATTGTCGCGATCACTTAACAAATGGAAAACGGGTTTAATAAGCCATGCTGTCTATTCATTGCTCTTTCTGAAATGAATTCCTCAACATTGGGAAGAGAAAAAGCATTTTCCTGTGGTTAAAGAAAGTCCAAATTGCATGTTTGAAATCTCTTCTAATAAAAAAGAGCAAAGCAATAAGCGGATTATCTCTTTAAACATAGTATAGGAAGGCTGGAGGCCCTGGAGACATTTTCCATAGCCTCTATCTCTGATGCATAGCAACATTATCTTCAACTAGAGAGGGTCCTATGACCCTGGAGCTCAATTTTAATTTGATCTTCTTCTTTAAAGAGGTATCTATGATTCCTCTCAAGTTATGCTGCATATTCTTATTTTGGGTTGGTTTTGTTTGGTTGTTATTTTGGTTTTTAATCTGAGATAAAAAAGACTCAGCTTTTTGATCCACTGGTTTGATCGTGTTATATGGATATTTAATGTAACCTCTTCCCTATCAGAACTAGAATATGCATCAGCACAAATGGTAGGCAAGTTCCAGCTGACAGGAGAGAAAGAGCTCGGATAGAAAATTCACCCCTAGGGCCTCCCTCCTCCCTCAGTCATTCTAAGTTTCTGAACTGGTCTGCCTGGCCAAATAATATATGGGGGCGGGGGTAAAGGAGCCTTATACCCTTGTTGGGAAATACTGGCCAGCTGAAACAAAGGCAAACCTATTGGTCCTGGTGGGACAGGGGTACCATGCCTGCTCCCACAGAGGCTCAAAATCCCAAGTGGTAACACTGCCCATTGCCAAGAAGAACAGGAAATTGGGGAGCTCGGCTTGAATTTCTCTGGGCTGGACCCTGGCCCCAGACCCGCTTGGCTTATGCAGCCCCAGCAAGGGAGTTTCCTCAGGTTCCCACCTCCTCGTTCCTCTTCCTTGTTCTGGAAAGGGCAGTGCCACTGAGACATGTTGCCAGGCAGGGATATTGTCTGTTTTCCTTTTTTCCATCTTTATCTCTGTCGGTGCATCCAGTCCTCACTGTATACTGCTGATATTGCTGAAGGGAAAGCATTTACTCGGAGGCACTGATTTGAGTCGACTGAGTATGGTCACAGCAGGCATCTGTGACTAGTTGATGGGATTAGCAGATTATGAGAAAGCATGTTTCACTGTGGGGTTCCTGAGAAAGGAAAAATGGGCAGGTGGATGCTTGGATCTCGGTTAAACTATGCATGAAGGCCTGATGGCCATGTCAGGAAAGCTGTAGGCACAGGATCAGATGGAGTGCTGCAGGTCGGGATTGGAAGATCAAGCCAGCAAGCAGGAAGGTCTCTGGATTGTCCTATTATTTACAGAGGATCAAGATTTAAGTATTTCAGCCAGGCCAGGTGAGAGAAACCTGCACAGATCCCATCTGCACCATTTCTAAGATACGTGTGAGTGCTTGACAAAGACAGCCTTGCTTTTTGCATCAAACGGTTCTGCTGCAAAATAGCTTTGCTGCATCAGTGCAGACTGAGCCCCGGTGGGATTTGAACAGATGCATTCTGTTGTTAATGAAGGGCAGTTTAGAAGAAGCCAGGGGTTCACAAGTCCCTCGTGGCTGTGCCCTGAAGTCTGTGGATCTCTGCAGAGAACTGGGGATGTAAGAGAGTAGTTCCGCCACACAGAAAGATGTCTGGTCCACATAGGGTCAGATTTTCCCTGTTAGATATTCTCATACAAGTTATCAGAGGATTCTTCTAGAGTTGCTTGTTTCTTATGTGTCTGCAGAATGATGAAAAGGAGAAAAAAGAAATGGAGGAAAATTATTCAAAGGAAGATGAATTAATTCTTAATAAGCAGACACTGACATTTGTTCTGTTAGGAATGGCTATAAGTGAACCACTGAAACGGAAGCCACTACGGTGAGAAATGTTGCTCCGCCAGAGACGAACGTGACTAATCCAGCCCAAGGGATAAAGATGCCTCCTTTACTTGTCACTCTTCCCCCAAAAAGCTGTCAGACAGGGAGAGGAGGGAAAATTGGACTTGGTAAAAAAATAAATCACTTTGGATTCTGTGAAGGAGGAATTCCCTGACCTCCTCAATCCTGTTTCTTCAACAGTTGAGTCTATTCCTCACAACCGTTCCTTGTGTAGACAAGGCGCTGACAGACTGATATTTTAAGCGCTGTGTGGCACAGGCCTGCTGTAAGCAAGGTTACACAGCAAGTAGCTGAAATGCCACCGGGTGAATGAAGCCCTACCTACACTAGCATTTTCTCTGTTGCCACTACCAAAGAGAAACATTTTACAAAAGTGCTGAGCGCAGGCACCTCCAACGCATGTGGGATTAACCCCTCGCTACCCAAGCTGGCTGACAGTCCAGCGTGACAGCATGCAAATGCTCTTGTTTCAGGGGCTCTCTGCCCTGCTTCCCTTTACAGCCCCCGCTCTGTGCGCAGCATCCCGCAGCAAGGGCTGGACTGGACCCTCCGCAGCAGAGTCAGCCACGGTTCAGCAATCCCAGCTCCCACTCACAGGCCAAACCCACTGGCCCACAAGTCTCGCTCTTAGGGAAAACACCCTGTTATATTCTGGCGCAGCCAGCTGGAGGACAAGTGCCCCAGGCGGTCATAGCCCAGGATGACTGAAAGGGAAGCTGATCAAGGTACTTGCAACAGTAGTGGAAAGCGCAGTCAAATTCTCCTGTGCAGAGATCACGAGGCCCTGCCACTCACACTTCCCTTCCTTCTGACCAGCACAAGAACCGAGGATACTTGGTGGTGTCTGCTCTTGGTGTGAGAGCTCATCCCATCGCCTCTCTTTGCTTTCTTCTCCTTTGTTTCTCCCATGTCTGCTTTGACCTTTACCCCACCCTGGCTGAGACTACCAGCACCAGACCCACTCACACACAGACGTTCCTTTGCTCTTACTTTGTTGCTTTGCTCCTGCTCTGTTTTACAGATCCGCTGCCCCCCAAAGCAGCAGTTGAGTGGTTGGGGCCACACACAAGCAATTCAGCACAGCCCAGACGGCTCCATGGTAGGGAAAAAACCCGCACACATACTGCATCTCATCATCCAGACTGAATCGTTTCCACGGGGGCAGCTGATAAAGGTATACACAAGAATAAATAGCACAGGGAAGAGGGATCAGGACCTACTGTTCTCCCTATCCGACTAATTCAAAATGCAGCAAGAACACAAAACCAGGGGTGCTGTCTTTTCTAGTGCATATGATGCACTGGGGTATAAGACAGCCTATATAAAACAACCCATCCTTCCCCTCAATAATCAGATACCTGCCACCGCCTTTGCTACCACCAACCACTGTGGTGCCACAGCAGTAACTGCAGGAGGCCAGTGGCCTTGGGACTAGACTACACGGCAAGTAGCTCTGACACAGAGGAGGCCGCTTGATTTTAGACCATCTTTTCCTAAAAGGTGGGAGTTGTGAAAATGCCCCAGACACTGGAAAACACTGTCCTTCATGAAACAGAGGGATGGTGCCAACTGAAGCTAGTGCCATGCTCCACACTGCACAGGCAACCTGGGAAACTCCCCCCAACAGGACATCAGTGGGAGGAAGCAGGCAACACTTTTCAGGAACATTTTCTAACGTTAGAAGGGTGAATATATTTTTTAAGCAGATAAGAGGTCTGAAGGGGAAAAGAACAACAAAGTTCTGAGGACAGGAAGGAAATGTTCCCTGGGGTGCCTGATGCAAGTTTTGTCCCTATGAAACAGCTGATGCCTGCCAAAGGCAGGGTAGAGGGCTGTGTGGACCTCTGGTCTGCTTCATGTGGCCCCCACAACTGATCGGCACCTGCATATTCCGAGTTGCAGCTACTTTCACTATGAGTGGATTTAGTTCCTTGTCTCTCACATGTAACTCCCAGCCCAGCCAAGAAGATCTGAGCCCAAAACATACCCACACTGCCTTTTCCTGAGCCCCAGAGCTGACAGAGACTGTATCAGCCCAGCCTCTGTTCAGACTATCTTAGCTTCTGCTACCATGAAATGGCTCTCAGGTGCTTAATGCTGGTGAAAGCAAAGCTGTGGCCAGGGTCTGCCTCCAGTGCACAGATTCCTCTGCCCCAAAGGACTTCTCAGCTGCCTAAATAATCTGGAAAGGGCAATAGTGGGGACCAGCATCTGGCCAACTCTCCACGAACGTCAGTCCCATTCAGAGGGAGCAGTGATGCCAAACCTCTCAATGCCTTTCAGCGTACGTCATACAGCAAAGCATCTGCATGAAACCGGGACTGCCAGAACTGGTAGAGCTGCAGAAGCAAGGGTTCTGCCGGAAGAGGAAAGATAGGCTACATGTGCAGCACAGCTGGTGAGTGGATGCCACATCCCGTTTTCCCCTTTCGGTGGGACTGGAGACACACTTACTGCCTGCTAGGGCCATGGAGACTCTGTGGATTTTCTTTCCCCATGTGCCCAGTGCATAAGGGAACTCTCCAAGAACAGGGCCCCAGCCCTTACCTTCCCTGGAGGACTCTTTCTGGGTGACGGGTTGTTTGTGTTGTCCTTGAGGATAGAATAGACATCAACTTGCTGCAAATCCAGGCACTGCACAGGGAAGAAAGAAGAGAGCAGGGGTCAAATAAATTACTTAGGTTTAAGACAACTAATTGCCCACTGGGTTGTTCCCCATCTCGTGCCTGACATTTTTTAGGAACCCCTGCCATCTTCAAAATTTTGAAGTTCCTGACCTGAACTTGGGCAAAAAGAAAATCCTTTCCCCTTGAATTCTTTACAGTGCAGCTGCATCGTCTTCCTTTTTCAGGCTCACAGAGATGGGCTCTGATGTTACCTACTCTGTGTAAGGCAGTGGAGAACAATGCCAATGCCCTTGCCTCCCTCCACTCCAAATTGTCCCAGAATGCAGAATAAAGACCCCTCTGCCACACAAAAGGATATTGTGCATCATGGGGACCACAGGTAACTGGCAGTGCTCCGCATTGCCCAAGACTGTTTAGGTGCCTGACACCCACAAGCTCTTGCTCATGGTTATTCTGGGCATACAAGAGTGAGAAGAGAGGTGAGGCTGAGGTCCTGAAGCACAAGGGCTGTCAAAAATAGGAAACCCTACATCAGGCATGATTTCTATTTATTTTCTGGGTTTTTTTCCAAGCCAGAACTCTCCTTTCTTCTTAGAGTGAGCAACGAATAATAAAAAAAAAATCAATACACTCTCAGGCCCTCAAACATATCCGTGGTCCCACACAGCTACACAGAGAAACACACACACGCCCTACATGCGTATGCAGCCTCTGGTCCCCCAGGTAATCATGTCACAGGAGATGCATGTCAGTTTGAGTGATGTTCCAGCTCTGCCTGAAGGATCAAACATAACAATCGGGAGGACTTTTCCATGTGTGTTTCAAGGATGACAGCAGGTTGCCAAGGTGGCTGTTTCTCTGGCAACAGGAAGATGGGAGGAGCTCCAGCCGCAAGAGGGGCAGATGGTATTAGTGGAGAGACTGCAAAGGAGCGAGGCGCCCTGCAACACAGCGAGGAGGACGAGCAAAACATGGAGGCTTGATTCTTGGGCTGCCAATCACCTGAACCCGCATCATTTCATCTGGAGTTGCAAACCCTCAGCATCTTTCAGGATCGTGGCCAGCAGGACGGTGGTTTGAACAGGACCAGATGATAGAGGAGCAGCATTTGGGAGTGGGGCTTGGAACAAACAGGCACTCAGACAGGAGGGGGCCGCAGTGAACAGAGCATCAGACAGCTCTCCCATTCCCACCCCTCCTCCGGGAACAGTCAAATACTTTCACCTGTCTGCTTCCCACTCCCAACAACCCGCTTGCCTACACAGACATTCCCAACTATTCGCATGTAGACATGCACACACAGAAAAACCCATTTCCCCGTCCTCATTTTCAATTCTCTTTGTGATGCTCGCAGTGAGGACCTCATCCCGTGTGCTGTGCTCCCAGCAGCCTGGCTCCATGTCCCCTTGGCAGGACAGGTGGCCTCTTTCACTGCTCTAGTCTGAAGCCACTTGCAAGCAAGAAGGACCCTTTTGGTTTTTAACCTCCAAAAAAGATTCCCTCCCTCCACAAGCCCTCTTCCCATGGAGGCTGTTGACAATGGTGGTCCTTTGCTGGCCAGTTGAAAAGCCAGTGTCTCCAACTGCCATCTGCAAATTAATTACTTTTACTTGGTCACTGAGCACCTGCTACTGTCACAGTGGAGGCACACAGCCTCTCTCCTCCCCGCTGGCAGATGCCTTCCTGTCCCTGAGCAGCCTCCTTGTCTCCCTCGCACCGGGAAAAGCTCCTGTGCTATGGAACCTGCCTGCGCTGCAGGAGTTCTGTTTGGTGCTCAAAAAAACTTGTTTGAAGTGTAAAGCGGATGAAGTGAGTCCCTCCGATTGTTATTTCCAAGCTGCTCATTAACTACGCAGCTAAGCTGGAAGACAGAGGAAAATACAGGTTTGGGTCTGGGCAGTGCAGTGAGGCAGAGCTTCTCCGGGGCTGCAGGAGGACAAAGAGGTCAAGGAACACCTGGCAGTGTAGTGGGAACAAAGTGGGTGCCCAGCTGCCCCCTTATTACCAGGGCTTTTTGCTACCTGCTGCTTTTCACTGTGTACACCCACCCCCAGGGACCATGAGGCAAACAGTGGCACCTGGAAGAGCCAGTGGGGAAGGCATTTGCTCCTAGGGATGTTCAGCAGGATTGGCTTTGCAGAAGGTGTGCTAGGGACCCTTCTCACACCAGGGGTGAGCCTTGCTGCCGTGTAGGATAACACAGAGCATTTAATGAGCTGCACCAGCCAGTTCCAAGCCCTTACTTTGATGTCCAGTGCTGCCTCCTGTTGCTCCTGCTCCCAGCTCCAGGCCTGCAAGGACACTGTGGTTCCCTGACGCGACTTTTTTCCAGACTCTGACCTCTTGCTTTCCCCCACAGATAGCACATCTGGCACATGCTGGCCTCCTGTCCCGCCCCCTAATCTCCGACCTCCTTCTTTATCTCATCACTTGGAGTTACTTCTCACTTATCTTTCCCTTTTCCTTGCCTTAGCTTACCCTTAGGCTGACCACAGATTTCTGCCCTCCCCATGAATTAAGCACTAAGTGTTCAACACCCGATTTAACACCAATGGGTTTTCACAACGCACCCAATTTCAAATGCAATTTGTAGGGCTGGGTTTACACCATGCAGAGTCCCAACGAAATTTAGCAGGGGGGCACCAGAGTCATCTTTCAAAGGAAATAAGGTTTGTCGACTTTCCACTCCCCTCACCTGTCCTGAGGGCCCATCCAGCGCAGAGTCTCCATCCTAGGGCTCTCACCCTCTCTCCCCCATTAACTTCCCTGTTACACCTCACAGCCCCGTGCTCCCCCCTCCTCACCTCGCAGCCCTGCTTTCACCACGTGTGCTGTCTGCAGCGGGAGTTGCTGCTTCATGCCTGAACAAGTCACCCCGCAGCAGCTGCTCCACGATAAAGTAACCTCCAGTGGGCGGGCTGGTACCCCCCAGCTCGCAGGAGATGGTCCGAGGCTGCTTTCAGCTCTGCCAAAGAGGGCTGAGCCACCTGCCCCGCACACCGGGCTGGCTAAGAGCCACACACAGCTGGCGTGTGGTCAATGGGCTTCGGGGGAAGGGTCCACAGGGCTCCTGCAAGCACAGGGGCCCAGCCAGCTCCTGGGACTGCCTGTGCCTAAGGCTGGCTCTGCTGGCTTGCTATATTAGCCTTAGTGGGGCCTCCTGAACGGAACAACATGATGAAACATGTAATTAAGATGGAGCTAAGGATGCATGACGAGGCCGACTGAGCGAGAAATGGATTTGATTTTTTTTTTGTCTCCTTGCAGAAACCATCCACTTCAGCAGGAAACTACCCATTCGGATTTTTATAAGCCTGAATTAAAAAGAAATTACTTGATACAAATGGAAAGGTTTATAACCTGCAACCTCCTTTACCCAGAGCATTGCTTTTTGCCCAGAATAAACATATCACATTCAATATATAGTGCTTTCTTTTAAACCTCTACTCCAAAAATGAAAGGGCCACAAAACGGTGCCCCCCCACCTGCGAAGTGAGAACGAGAAGGGAGCAGGCCCATCCTCTTTTTCAAATCTGTGCCCTATCATGTCTCCTGCCTTCTTGGCAGAGCTTTGCTTCTCTCTGTAGTACATTCTCCAGAGCTTCGTTTTGTTTAGTTTAAATGATTAATGCAGCAGAGCTTACGGGTTTTCCTCAGAGAGACTTTTCCAGCCCTTATAGACCTCGCAGTCAGAAAGGTTTCCCAATATTCAGGCAACAGCCTTCTCTACTCACTTTCATTTTATTCCTCCTCGTTCGTCCCACAGATCATGGGGGGAAAAAAAACCCAACCCTTCCCTTCTTAGTGGAACAGCCCTCCCATGGGAGTAAAAGGAGAAAAAGGAATCCATTTTAAATGGAGCTGGATGGGTTGTAAATGGGATTAGGGGTCATGGTTACTTGAGGTAGCTGAGGTCTGGGCCTGACATTTCAGGAGAGCGACTCCAATCCTATTACCTATGACGCTGACGCTACTGGGCTCAGGGAGTGGGAGCAGTCAGCGTTCCCCCGTTTGAGAAATGGAAAAAGGAGATCCTATGCAACGAAAAGGGATATGTTCCAAAAAAGAGACTCCCTTCACTTTCCTCCTGCCTTTTCCCCCCCTGAGAGCTAGTCAGCCTGCTCAGGACTGCAGTGGTCCATGACACTGACACCAGTGAAGGTGTCGCAGCAGGAGCTCTAAACAGCTGGGTTTATTGTGGGGAGCACTTCTCTCTGCCCCTTTCCTGAGCCATCATTCTTGAGACCCTTCTACCTCTACCACCAGGAACCCTCTCTGGCCCCACACTTGCTACTCGGTGCTGCCACACTGCTGGCAGAGGGAAAGGTGCTGCCCAGCAGGGCATGGTGCAAGGCTTTGGCACTGGGGAGGCCATGAGTGGGACCAGGATGGAGACACGCAACATGCACGGTCCTGAGAGGAGCTAAGCAGGGCAGAGCACAGGAGCAAGGTCACCAGTACCAGGCTGGTATGCAGGTATTGCTTATGTTTCACATCATGATACTGGCATTGTCTGTACCATGGCAGGGCAGGGAAAGGAAGGGTTGTACCACAATGCGGACAGAAAGGATGGAGGGCGATTCTGGTACTCACGTCATAGACAGGAGGTGGTGGTGGTGGGCTGGCTGAAGGGGGCTGCGTTTCCACCTTCTGTCTCAGGATATTTAGCTGGTTGCTTCTAAGGCACAACACCTGCTGAGGACAAGACACCAAATGACACATTTGGAGAAAACACCATCTCCCCAAAGATGAACTGAACACTAACGTCCTGTCAAAGCCAGCTGCTCGCACACCCCCTGAGTGCTTCCGCAGCAAAGAGTGCTGGCACTCTCTGCACAGTGTGGGCCGGTCCCTTTTCTCACCACAGGGTAAAATGGAGGAGTCTGATGACTTACACTGGAGCAGTGGAAAGGAGAACTGGGCTCTGTGCATACATAGAAATCACTTCCACCACTGAAACTTAGCTGGACGGAAGGTGTAAGTATTTAACAGCACACAACAGTGCTGTAGGACAGGGAGTAAAGCAGGGCCCTGTTCAAAGCATGGGGGGGAATTTCAGAGCAGCAAAATGCAGTGACTTTGGTCAGGATTTGGCTGGGAAGCTTTTGCTAATACACAGAGTCTAGAGAAGAGCACCAGACGACCACTGATGATGACATATTGTCAGTGATACACTAATGTGCAAGACCAGCATGGAGTTGAAGGAAGAAGGTCTCTTCCTCTGAAACGTTTCTTGCATCGGATGAGCTCTCCTTGAACACACTCCATTCACGCACAGATAAGGGTTAGCCCTGCTCAGCAAGCAAGAGAGGAGGCAGAAAAGGCAGAAGGCTTTGCTAAGTATCTCTGTTCTAATTCGGAAAGAAGTGGGATGATTATATTCACATCACATGAAAACGATGAACTGCTTTCCAGTCCATTAGTAACTAAGGAGGATGCTAAATAGCTTCTCTTAAAGATAAACATTTTTAAACCAGCAGGTCTGAGCAAGCTGTGGTGAGAAATATGGGCTGTGTTCTGCAGGAGGGCAAATGTAATGACTGAATGATCTCTTCAGGCCCCAAGGAGAGCCCGTAGGTCTGAGACTTGCTGGCCCACCTCAAAACCTAGAGATGCCAACCGGCAAGTCGTGACAATGCCTCCCTCCTCATCCCCATGGAGACACTGTCTAGGCAAGCAGAGATGGGGGCCTGTCTCTAGCCTAGTCACTCTGCCGCTTACACTCCTTCCCCCTCCATCAGACTACCTGCAAGGTAAGTCTCACGAGATTAGCAGGTCAGTTTTCAACCTCATGATCTCTGACTGTGTGTGCTGAAGCTGATGCTCCTTGGAGTCATAGGACTGTACCAGCAGCACAGCCTCCACATAACAATGCATGCAGGGAGTCTGCTGTCATGGTGGCAGAGAGCAGGTTGAAAGAGTAAATATGGGGGGTACTCCACCTAGAAAACAACAATCCCCAAACTACATTCTAAAAGACATCAGGTTTTTTTAAGCCAGCCTTGAGATCTCTGGAAGAATGCAGAGGATGCTGTTTTGAACGCCTGAGGGTGGCAGTACTAGGAGTAGTAAGTTTTCCCCAAACAACACGGATTCCAGTATCACGACTCCAGAGTTTTTTCCACAGGGCCCGTCTCATCCAGATCCTTCAGCCCTACTTTTGGCTTTTCTTCTCCTGCTCTCTACATCCTTTCTTCTCCACTCCTGGTTTCCTCTTTGCCCTCAGCTACTCATCCCAGCTTCCACTTCCTTACCCAGCTGGTCCCAACCTGTGCCACTGGTCTGCTCACCTGAGGGGCCCTGTCAGTCCAGTATTAACACCCTCCTCCAAGCTCCAGTGCTTCCTCACTCCAGATTCCAGTTCCAGTTTCCCTCCCAAGGCTCCTTCGTCCAGCCTCACCTGTTGGAAGGTGCCTCTGAAAATTGCTTAGTCCAATCCCCCTCTGCTCAAAGCAGAGTCAACTAAAGCAGGTTGCTCCTCAGATCTTTGTGTCTCTCTTTTTTTCCAGTTAGTTGGGACTTCCACACAGGCTTCCTTGGGATCCTTGTCCTGACCTTCCCCTCTCACTCTGTCTCTTAATGTTTTCTCTGCCAAACGCATGCCCAAGACTCTGGTCCCCATCCCCTCCACACTGCAGGTTGTTTTCTTCTATGGTGCCCGAGCCATGGCTCAGGAACGCAGTTGCACGGCCTCCTTGCAATCAGGTCATGCCCTTGCACCAGAGTAGTCCCCATCTTGAAAGATGATTAGAAACAGGGAAAGTCCTGCCCTCCTCCTGCCACCAGGACTGCAACAGACTTGCTTGGGTGCACAGGATGTTACCTGTCTGACTGGCACCATGTGGAAAGGCAGCCTCACAGGGGCTCCTTTAGACAACTGAGCTGCTAAATTGACAAGAGCCATGGCTGAGCATACACAAAGTGCAATTTTCCAAAGACCCATCACAAGGCTACATCTCCTTGAATATTCTCAGGGCCAGCACACTGCTAGTGTGACTTCTTGCCCTGTGTCAGATCCTTGCTCTAAAGCAGTGCATGCCGGAGTGAAAATGATTACCAGAATTTCTTTAATGGATAAACCAATGACTCGTTTTGTCTTTCCTGTAATCTTTTTTCTCAGAAAGATTGAACTTAAAAAAAGAAAATAAACCTGAGGCAGACACCCAGCATGGAAAATTTCAGCATGGGGACTTCCAATCCAGCCAAGTTAGAAGCAAGTGAAATAAATTCCTAGAAGGGGTTGTGTCAGGTATTGCTTTTTATTTGGTTATAACTTGCCTTTCTTTTCCACAGAAGCAGAGCTGTTGCGGTGATGCTCAATGCAGCAAGAAGAGCAGTAAGGGTAATGAGGATTTCCCACCCATAAGAGGTCTCTACGTACCCTGTACCTGTAAGAAAGAGGGCAAAAGATTCACAGTGTGAGCGGAAGTTACAATCCTGCTGCATTTTTAACCCTGGAAAGAGCCTTGAGAGAGCTAAAATGCAGAAGCAGTGCAGAATATGGTGGCACAGATGCACACACCCTTCAAAACCTACTCTGACTGAACAGAGAGCAGGGTGCAGCTGAAGAATCACGCAAAAGAGACAGGATATAAACAGCTGCACCTCATGTAGATTAGAGGGACATGACATAACTATGAGAGCCAAGAAAGGTGGTAGTTAGAGGCTGGCAAAGGTCTTTAGTGATAGGGGCAGAAAGACAGATGGTGGAAAGCACATAGGCCACACAAACTAGCAGGGTGGGTACTGTAGGTATCCTCTGACCAGTGTAGCAAAGCTCCTTCCTCACAGCTCTTAGCATTTGCACTTTCTAAGAAGTTTTTCATACCCAGCATTCAGTAATGCAAATCCAGCCAGTCAGCAGCATGCATGTCCTTATCACTTTTCTATAACATTCCTCTTATCGTGACCTGAAGCTCTCCCTTGCTTTCCAGCCTGCGCATTAACGGAACAACCACCCCCTTGTACCACATGGAAAAGGGGGAGGGAGTACAGTGAGCCCCTAACCTGTTCATGAGCCCCTAACGGTGAGCGCCTAACCTGTACATCTGATTATGGCGAGCACCCTAACCACTGACCTTGTGTTCAACCATCTCTGTCACACTGCTAAAGACTAAATCGCACTGTGTCCTGGACACTGACACCTAAAAGCACCCTCTGACCCAGTGCCCAGGCTCCCTGGTTAGACACGGACTTTACACCTGCTGTTCCCAGGAGGCTGTGGCAGGGCAGATATAAATTACTGCATCTTCATGTCCCCATCTGTGCATGGGGAACAGTAGCACAGATCACCTGTGTAAAGTGCATTCAACTCTGATAGCATTAAGTATTGGGCATAAAGTATTATTCCCACCTGACTTCATAGCGTGTTTGGGTAGAGGAAAAGAGCAAACATCATCTTTTCATAGCCAGATCCAGCTGATTTTTAACCACCTGCCCTTCCTTCTGATTGTTCACTTACCTCTAGCAAGGACAAACACTCCCTTTCCCATTTTCTGCATGTTATTCCATCTGACCTTGCAGTAGTATGTGCCAGTAGAAAAGGTGTTTTCAAGTGGCATGATTCTGTGGTCGTAAGATATGACAGCAGTCGTATTCTCTTTTCCAGAAGGGATGGCTACATTTTCCAACCTACTATAGATGGATGTATTCTGACCCAGTGAATTAATCCAGTAATAGAAGATTGAAAATTTGGTGTATTTCGCCGTGTAAGGGAAGATGACTTTACAGGGAATGGATATTCCTTCCTTTAGCAGTGCAACCTGGATTGGAGGTTCCTGCTGTACATCGACCTTTCCCCCTGTAAGGGTAATAATTGTTAACAGTCACCTAACATCGCTTTAAGTCAGGAGAGGACTGCTGCCCCAAAGACAGGATCACACGGTGAAAATAACCGTATGTCAGGAAGCGTGCCCGTAGCACACAGCATTGGCCCTTGTCAGAAATTGAGTGATTCAGAGCATGTGCCCTGTGTGATCTGCCACATTTCTTAGGTAATTGCTGTGTGATTTGTGATAGCCTGTTGCATTCACAGGCTTCCCCTTTTCCCTTGTGAGCTCCTCCGTACAACGCCAGCACGCAGAAAGACAGGAAATGAAGCAGGAAGTGAACTGATTTTGCAGTGGTGTGATACTATATTTACAGCGGATGAATAGAAAGCAATTTTCCAAGACAAACGCTAGCTGGACATCTCCTGAAACTCCTGAGTTACAAACCTCTGCTTGGGCATCTACATGTGCCCATGCGATGACCCGGCGCCAGTGAACATGCTGTACGCAAGCAGGTGTTATTGGTGGGACCGTGTATTTCTGAAGCACAAGTAAGGAAGGAAATTGCATATTCTGCACAGGGGCCAGCACCGGGGCCATGAGAAATAAGGCACAGCTTAATCACTCCAAACTCTTGTTGCCATAAATGGGCAGCAAAGAGCAAGACTCGATGCTAGATATGGGCACTATCTGCAGAAGACTGCAGATCTTAAGTATCTATACGTGACAGTATCTTAGGCAGAGAGATGGGAGATCATGCCCCTTCATGTGCTTCCTCCTTACATAGACAGGGCTGCTGAAAGTGATCTATCACTGCAATTCAGTAGACAATGATGTCGGGATTTACAAGAGAGGATGAATAAGCACAGATGGGGAACCACACCATAGTTCACTCCCTGTGTTGTTTAATAAAAAAATAAAAAAAGCTAAGACTAAGCCATGGGCTAGTAAGGAGCCTGGGGTACAGGACCTCTTTGGCTTCCCAGCCAAATCTGGGTTTAACGTCAGGCAGTCTCTGGATCTATTTGTTTGGCAGCTGGCATAACACCACACATAAAGCAACTTAAGAGGAGGACTGTGCAAACCATTGTTGTCTTTGAAAAAGGGAACTGGAAACTTACACACACGTCTTCTTACAAAATGAAGGATTCTTTCAGAGACATGAAAATAGAAAGGGAAAAAAAAAAGTATATAGAGAAAGTAGGGGATGGGCAGGCTTTTCCATTCATGCTTTTGATGGGATTCCCTGGGGCTCTGCATCTATGAACAGGCTCAAAACAAGGCATTAAAGCTGTTCCAGAGCACAGCCAGGCCTGCTTTCCTGTCCTCGTGCACTAATGCTGCATCGCAACAGCAGCATCACCTCTGCACAGCGGGACTCGGCATCGGAAAAGGCAACTCAGACTTAGTGCTGCTGAATGCCGAGCACTGAGGAAGCACTGGGGGGGCAATAATTGAAGGAGGGCACAGCCACTGTCCAGAAAGGACTGTTGGGATGTAACATCCATTAAGGAAAATACTCTACAGATGACATAGCCAGGGACAATAGCCTGAGAGTAAGGAAGAGCTTAGGTTACATCACTCGAAAAAGGTTCTTAGCCGTAAAAGCAACTGAGATACAGTACAGTCCTAAGGGACATGCTCATTCGTTGTGAGTGCACAGTCCTGTGTACAGTAGATACAATATTATGGAAAGACAGTAACAGAAAGTCCTGCAGACACTGTAGGAGTGATAACCCGAGCGGACTCTTCTGGGCCTTATTTTCTAAAATCATTCATCATCCTTCTCCTCATCTCTACCCAGCAGAACACACATGAATATAGTTCCTATACAATTCCTATACAAGGCATGGCTGAGCACTGCTGTAACAAAACAGGGGAGAGATTCATCTTCTTACAGTATCCCAGGAGCCATTAGCCTGAGAAGAACATGCCAGGGAAAAAGCCAAACCGTTTTATTTAGGTTATCTAGCCCTTCTCCCATGTTTCCCCTTTCCTGAGGATTCTCTCTCTCAGCTTTGAAATGCTTAAAAGACAGAAATAGCAGCAGCGTGCAAATTCCTAGAGGGGATCTCTGGAAATTAGCAAAAGATAGCAGCTGGAAATGCTCTAATATGAACAAATGTGAGAGTAAACAAAAGGAATTAAAAAACGCTTTTTTACCTCTACACTGAAGCAACCAAAGAAACAGGAAGGTGACTTTTAGATTAGAGGCCATGATGGGGGTCAAAGGCTGTAAGAAAGCAACCAGATACGAAGATCCAAAAGGCGTAAGAGATGGGGGGTTGTCAGGTATTTCCACGCCCGGGCAGCTGGTTGATCCTCTCCCGTTCATGAAGGGATGGGCGGGATGGACACACACTGCTTTTGGCAAGCTGTTCCTGGCAGATGCAGGCTCTTCTGCTTTTTGGTCAGACTCCTCCCCGCACCAGGGTTCATTTCTCTGTGCTATTGCGATGGTGTTACACCTACCAGTGGGTGCCCAAAGATTAGACCATAAGCTCTTTAATACATAGAGCTTTGTCTCCTGATGACTGTAAAATATCACACGCATTTAAAACAAACTTTGTCACCTTCCACAGTGACCGAAGCCCCATGTTGGAATATGGAAAAAAATGTGTTTTGACTGATGCAGATCGAGGCCATTTGAGGTGAATATGGTCAAATTCAGTGAAGGATTCAACTGACTCTGGAGTGATGGACAAGCTTAAAAGTGGCGCAGTGGGATTTTTACCATAATTTTGCAAGGATTTGTTTATACAGTTGTTTTGGAACAGCTATTCCTGATTATCTCACTGCATGGACCATCCAGGCTTTGGAATAAGGGCACCTTACTTGAAATTTTACTCGAGTGCTTTGTTCACATGGGGAAGCTACTGAGCAGTGCCACAGGGTGTGGGTTCAGGGAAGAGTAGCACCATTAAACTCCTTTATGTGAACACTCAAGTGTGGGATCACCTGTTTTGCCTTCCATGTGGAAAACAAGTACCCACACCAGCAGTCAGTACAGAGGAATGGCTCCAACTGTCCTCCTGACCGCACAAAACTTCCCTCCGCAGCCAACTCCTCCACCAGGTCATTTTGGAGGAAGGCACTCATATTCCAGAAGTGAGAACAAACAGACAGCGAATTCATCCCTAACAGCTGTGATGTTTCAGATCCACACAATGCTGCCTCTGAATCAGCTTCGCAATGCAGGCAAGCCTTAAGAAATCTATTGTAGGGAAATCTAAGGAGAGCCCTTTGAAGAAGAAAACCCTCTCTTTGTGGAGGATCCTGCCGCCTATACTCATGAAGAGTCTTTGATTTCGACGAAAGCTTGTTTTTAGCTAACACATCTGCAATGCAACAGCTGAGCAGCGTCTGACTCAAAAAAAACCTGGCATCTGAGAGGTCTTCACTTCTCTCTAGGCAGCTTCCTCCTTTCGCGCTTCTTGTGAGACATTTGCACTTTGCTGCAATTTCAAGGGTGCCTGCTCACACGGGCTGTGGAGACTGGTGGGGGATGGCCGTGCTGGGAAAGACCTAAGAAGGTAGATGAGCCTGTAAACTGCGCATAGTTGAGACCACTCTTTATGGTATTTTTTTTATCCCTTCAGAGTTTGGAGGAGTGAGGTTTGCTCCAAAGCAACCTTTGGTTTACAGCATTTTTTCTCCTGTTCAGACTGGGACAGGTCCTCAAGAGGAAGGGGTCTTGACACAGGGGGCGGCACGGGGCAGCACGCAGCTGCGGCCGCTGTGGCCCCCTGAGTCCAGGGACGGCTCCGATACCTTGCTGAGAGCCCTGACAGATGGGGAGAGGAGCAACTGGCTTTGTGTGGCTCTGCAAGGCTGGTGCAGCAGCTGCACTCCTCCAGGGAAGGTTTAGCTCAGATTAGCCAAAACCAACTCCTCTCCCCAAGACATGCTGACGTGAGCTGCACGGGGCTGGTCTCAGCTGGAAATCGCTCCTTGCAGGTCTTAACGCTGAGCAGCAAGGACAATCAAGAGCAGTAACAAGACACTCGGGGCCCACTTGGTATTTCAGATATGTAGGCACAAATCAGGCAGCTGTGGCTCTGGGGGGCTGTGGGGTTACAACAACGCTTGGCAGCATTTCTCAGGCCTGAGCAGCATCTCAAGGTGGTTAGGGCAGGGAGGGAGAAGGGGGCAGGGGCTTACTACCCTCCTGTGGAAGAACTCTGCTGAACAGTGAGGGCTTCCTCGGCTCTTATATCACACTCATCCCCATGGTAGTGCGCAGCTTTGCAATTTCCAGCATTGATGTATTTCTAGAGGACAGAACATGCTGCTCCTGTCAGTGATGTGTTTTAACTGTTATCAGCATTTATCTGCTTCAGGAATTCAGAGCGATAAGTGGATTAAGTGCAGTAGGTTTGGAGGGCTGCTAGGTCAACATCCTCCTTCCGTCCTTTCTCTTCTCTTCCTATAAACAACCCTGTTGCCACTCTAAATGCCAAGTCCTAGAAATATTGCTGTCTGGAATTTAAAAAAAAATATATATATAGATCTAGCATTTCAAAAGAGATCACACGTAAGACTCAGCTGTGGGATTAGAGGCATGGCCAGGCCAGAAATACATTCACTGCTGGAATTTGCTATGGTAGAGCTCGCTAAAAAGAAATGGCTTTGAAACGACTACCCAGCAGCTATTAACTGCGAGACAGGATGACATTCTGTTCCTTAGAGCCTAAAGGGAGCCTGAATCTTTGAATGTTAAATTCTAATTCAATTTGGTCTGGGGATTCTGGACTGAGTTTTAACCCTGGAGACATAAATGGGACGAAGATGAGGAAAAGCTGGAGAGTTGTGTGTTTCTATTACCAGCCTGTAGCGGGGCTGAACTGATCCCCCCGAAACTTAGGTGGAACTAACCAGATACCTGTGCCAAAGGAAATAAATTACAAAGCACCAAAGGAATAGGTCATTGTATGACCTTCACTCATGCATTACACAGTACACTGCTGCGTGTGAGCTGGTCCCTGCAGTATGATGAGGAGGGAACTGCCTGTCCGGCTATAGCCCCGCCACAGCACAGACTGGCCAGGATCCATATGGCTTGGTCCTTTCTTTGATGCAGCGAACGCTGATCACTTTCTGAGACTAAATACAGGATTGGGCCAGGTGCTAGCAACAGTTTCTGCTTGTAGCTGGAAAGCGGCCATTAATTTCACTCAAGTGCTGTTAAAAGCCCGCGACAGTGGCCAGCATTCCCAACCGTGAGGAAAAGCACATTGTTCTGGCGTGCACGAACAACAAGAAGTTTGGGCAAGTGCTGAACCTACCAGAATTGCCTGTTCACAGCTGTGTCCAATGTACACCCACAAGTAAAGGCAGACACACACACATGCCCACACATGCCCCCACAGCCAACTCCAGGGAAAGCATTTATTCAAACAAAAAGGCTGCTGCTAGCCAAGGCAAAAGCAATGCTGCAGAGACCACAACAAAGCCTCTTTACTGCTGGAGTGTTTAACACCACCACCATCCAAAAGAGAAACACCGCTTGGTGCAGAGAAGAGCTGCAGCAACTCAGTGAGCCTGATTTGCAGAGCGCGCTTCAGAGCATTCCCTAGCACGGCAGCTCTGGACTTGCTGCCTTGTCAGAGACCAGCTCAATCCCCCATTGCTGGAAAGCCAGCCAGCGGCAACACACAAGGATTCACAATCTCTTTGACTCCTCTAACCCCCGACTCTGCAGCGTACAGTTTCCTCTGTCTGGCAGCAGGAGCGATAGGAAAGCCAGCACAAGCGGGCCGTACCTCTGCCAGCATTTTTACCACTGTTGTGTGTCGAGTGCCTCTCAGCAGGGCTGGATGATGCCGAGGTAAAAGCTGCCAATGCCCTCGCAATGTTTCTACCCGTTGAACTGCTCTAGGGAAGAGAACAATCAGCGACTCGAGGGGAAACCAGAAAAAGAAAGGTGTTGATACCACCGTGGGGAAGGGAGGGGGCACTTCTGTAATTCCCTTTCACCAGCAAAATGAGTCTGCCTCAGAAATCACACTGCTTCTGCTCTTTTTCTGTTCACCTACTGGAAAGGTTCCCCAGGACTAAATTATCATCATACGCCTGATGCGCTCTCGGGGGCTGATGCTGCGTGGCTGTGCCTCAACCTGGCGGCATTCCCTACGGCTCCCCTTCACAGACTCCCTCTTACAGCCTGTGTGGCAAGCCGGGGCGAGCGGGACTTCGCCTGGAAGGACTTCTTTGCCTTCTCAGGCTGCCACCTTCCAGGAGGACGTCCACCTGGCTGAGCCCCGGGCAGAAGCGGGGCAGGAGCTGCCCGGCTGACAGCAGAGCGGGCCATGTTTCGTCCACTCGTGCAAGGGGGTAAAAGCTTCCCCCAGGCAGCTCACCCGCACCGGGAGGGAGAGCAGAGCCGCCTCGGCTAAGGCGGAGGGACGCCCGC
>NW_008794445.1:4145271-4145679 GCF_000699145.1 Aptenodytes forsteri
CTCCCCCTCCATCCCGCACCGGCCCACCGCCACGGTCCCAGGTCAACCGGGGGAGCCGCCGTGTTCCGCAGCCGGTACCGCCCGGCGTCTCCTCTGCTCAACAGCACCGCAGCCGTAACCCCGGAGAAAACAAGCACAACTAGGATCCATTTAAGGCAAAATTAATGCTAATTAACCGTAATCAACAACTCGGAGAACAACATTTACTCAGCAAGCTGCAGGTACTGCAGTAGAGGTTCGCCTGTTAGGCGGGAGCAAGCAGAAGACGGGGTGCGGAAAAGGAAAATAAACCTTACTGCAGGCTCTGTCGGACACATGGCCCTGCTGCAATGGGTTTAATCCATCCCCGCCCCCAGCTGCCTGCTGCCCTCCTCGCCCCGCTCCGCCGCCAGAGGGCGCTGTCCCCGC
>NW_008794445.1:4145705-4164506 GCF_000699145.1 Aptenodytes forsteri
CGCCGACCCCCCCGCACCCCCCCCCGCCGGCTGTTCCCCTCGCAACCCCAGCCCGCAGCCTCCTCCGGCAACGGCAGTCGAGCGGCGGCGGCTGAGTCACTTCTGCTGAGCCCTTTCGGGGGCAGCAGCCCCCAGCCAGGGGGGCGAAGCGCGGGGAGCCGCGGGCAGCGCTGCCTCCAGCGCCTGGCACCGTCTGCCCCCAGCCGCTTGCAAGCCGTCCCTCCTACGCCGAGGGCGCTCTGGAAACTCCTGCCAGTGCTGGTGAGGAGCGCAGTTTTATTATGAATGATACTTCTCAGCTTGCAGAGGCCTCCTGGCACCGCATGTGGGCCCCCGGCTGGGCTCTCGCTGCAGCAGGCGAGGAAGCAGAGATGCTCTGTACACCGATTCTTCCTGAGAAAGCTTTTTACATACTTTCCACGACCAGCAAAGTCCAGGCACCTATTTCATGCTGCTAACCGGTGATGCTGCACTAGTCAAGGCTCCGGTGACGGTGTTTAACTTGCCGTGGTTGCCTCAGCAGGGGCAGGCTCAAATCAGTGCCTCTACAAAGAGCTGCTGGCTGGCTGCTGCACCCCAAGGGCGTGCGGCTGCCATCAGCAGCCCCGGCAGCACGCCTCCGCCGGCTCCCGTGGGAGTACGAGAGCAGAGAGCAGGAGTCACAGGCGCACAGCCCTCCCACGGCCACGGGATGCCTCACCAGCCCTGAGGTGCCACAGCCAGGCCAGGCCGAACTTTCTCACATTAGCAGCAAAAATGCTGGGGGCAGGATGCTGGCCAGGAGCAGGGCACACTGCTGACAGCTCCCAGCCATGCTCTCGTAGAACAGGAGCCCCCGACCCCTCTCCTCGCCAGCTGCATGCCTTGAGGTGTGTACATCATGCCCTGAAATCCTCCGAGTGAAGGGCTGCGCATCCTCTCTGTAAGGGGCAAAGGGTGGGAGGCATGCAGGTTTGGCAGGGGCTGGGTCCTGCGCGGGGCAGACACAGGGAGGATCGTGTCGGACAATGTGGCAGTGGTTGCAAGGGAGCAGCAGGACCGGTCCCTGCCAGTGACAGCCTTGCCAGATGGCCCTTCTGGCCTCGTCTGCACAGGAAAGCTGCTCTGGCCTCAGCAAGGCCAGGTTCGAGCCAGCCGGCTGTGCCAGCCCTGGCTCCCCACACCCTGGCAGGGAGCAGCTTCTGACTGCCTCTGGGTACCCAGGCCTGCCCCACGGCTACCTTGAAAGCCAAGCTCCTTCCCCCCGAGCTCATCCAAGGAGACCCTGCGCTCCCCTGCACCCAGACCACCTCATTCCCTCCCCTGTTCCTCCCCTCGCTTTTTTCTGTGGGGTTTTTTTTTTCCCTTTCCTTTTAATGTCTTCCCTACTTTTTTTTTTTTAGCTGGGACCCTTTCTTCAGCCTGCAGCAGCTTTCCTGTTGTGGGGCATGACCCTCATCACAGCGACAGCGACCTCGGGAACCAGCACGGACCCCTGCAGCGGACACATGCGTGCAGTTGCACCCCAATTTAGATTGGCATGGCTTTTCTTGTGCACACCAGGCCTCTGCCAGCTCCTGGGAGGAAGGCTGGGAAGGGATTAAGTAGCTAAGTGTCTCACTGGCAAATGAATATTGCTTCTTTTCCTATTAATTCCTCAACTTTGCTTTTATCATGAACCATGGAGAATACACAGGCTGATACAGCTGTTATAGCACATTCTCCTAGGGTGGAAAAACATCTTTTCGCCACCAGACCCTATGCTGGCTATCCAAACTAAATAAAGCATCCTGGCAAAAGCATTTGCTGGAAGAACTGCCTCTCTGCTGGGGTTTTTGCCAATATAGAAATGTGTTTCGTTCTGTCTTTCCTCCCCACCCCCCAATTTCCCACCTGCCGTCTACATCTCTGGCTGACAGGACTGCAGGACAGGGATTTGTAGTTTTGGCCTCATGCAAGAGGATCATCATTGGGTTTTATTTTTCAAACCCTTGCAGAGCACTGCTGAGCCTGCCGGGAGCAGCCAAGGCTGCTGTGGGGCAGGGAGAGACCTGGCAGGGGTTTTCTGAACCTCTCTGTGGGTTTGGAGGTTGGGAACTGAGCCCGAACCCACTCCAAACCCTCCAGTGAAAGCGGTCTCTCCTGCCTGGAAAACTGTGTGATGGTAGATGTGGGTCCAACGGAGATGGGAAATGCAGAAAACCCTGGAGCGCAAGAGGAAGCATGTCCTGTCTGCACGGAGACGCAACCTCAGTGAGAACAAGTGCATGGAGGTAGAACTAGGTGGATACCATAGCGGGGTTCAGCCCCCATCTCCTGTGGCTAAATATATCTCCACTTGCTCTTTATATATATATAGATATGTATGTATGCATGTATATACACGTACACACACACACATTTTATACCTAGCTACTAATACTTGCTGAGGTTTCCCTAAGGCAGCCCCCCCTGGGCCCCCCTGTAGCCCAAGTAGCCATGTGGGGACCCTCTACCGCAGCTGGGCCCACGGCTTCTCCCGCAGACCCTCTCTCCCCACTCTGCGTGCGCTGGGGAGATCCTTCCCCACCCCAGTGCTGCTTCCTTTATTATCTCTGCCCAGCTGTGGTTTAGAAGTTGTTTAAATCTCTTCTAGGAACAGATAGAGATCGCAGTTACCCAGAATCCAAAAACGCAGACAGCTTGAAATGTGGTTAGACTCTGCCCTACTTTCATTGAACTGAGAGCAAGGCTCTGCCAAGGTGCTCAGGGGAGAGAAGAGGAGAAAAGGAGAAAAGAGAAAGACCCATCTCAGCAAACCGCCCCTTCTTCCCGCCCCGAGAAACAAACCTAACCCGTCCCCCAAAGCCTGCTGCATCTGTTCGAACTGCACTGCCTCTCCTCCTGGTTTGCCCAGGACTTGCAGGCGAGCAGGGCATGGAGACATGAAGCCTGGGAGAGATGCTTTCCTGCACCGAAACACTTGACGCAGGCGCAGGCATCTCCCCAGGCCAAGAGAGGCGTGAGGGTTTTGCCAAATCAGGGCCACGAGGACAGCAACGCAGGGAGTGCTGCAGATTAAGAATGAGACGCGTCGGTAGAGTTTTTACCGTCCACACACTCACCGACAGCTTTTCCCCATACTAAGTTGCTCCAAGGCCAGGGGAGCCGCAGAAGTGGAAGAGCCGCCTGGGACTTCCCTCCTGTGAGAAATCCCCTCCCTGGGAAGTCCATGCTGGGTTGCAGAGCTGCTGTGGGGCTGTGCCATGCCTCCGCGGCGAGCACGGCTCCCTTGCACCGTCAGGCTCCTGTGATGGTAACACTTCCAGGAATCTGCAGTGGCCTGGAAAGGGATATTGCTGAAAAAATTCCGGGAGGCCTTTTTCCTTCTCTCAGGTGGTGCCAGCACACAAGGATGCATGTTTCCCACGTTCATTTTGCCTGGGGTCTGATTCTGGTAACCCCAGGCTTTTCTCACAAGCCCTGATGGTGTTCAGAGGAGACAGGACTCAGGTGGGGGAGAACAGCTTGCAGATACATACCTCCGGCTCTATGACTTTCTCCAAAGTAGAGAATATTTGCTAAGTGATTACACCTATATTCCTCCAGCTTTGGAGCAGCACATAGACAGACAAGCCACTTGCAGCTACTAATATTTTAAGGGCGTTGCTTAACCCTGCTTGGAAGGGCATGTGTCAAAGCAAGGATCAGAGCAGCAGCGGGGTATTTTTGCTGGTGTTCTCACTAGTGGTAGCAACAGTGAGGCATTTCAGGAGAAGGGTTTGCTGTAGTCAAGGCCATAGAGAGATGCTAAAGAAGGTATCGTCTGAAAGATAATATAGTCCAAGATCATTACGGTATTTATTAACACCATTTACAGGGACTGACTTGAACAGCCTTGGAAGGAAGAATGAAAAAATGCCAGCAAACACATTATGTTCTCCTGCAAGAAGTTTTTTCATCCTATTGAAAAGCTTTGTTAGAAAGAATGATGAAAATGGTAATAATAAGGCACTATAATTATACCTGATCCTTCTATAATCTCTCTCTCCGCAGAGTTCTGGAGCACTTTACTGCTATTATTGGATTTGAACAGTCCCATCTGGATAACATACGACTGATTTGTTTGCATGGCTTATTTTAGGTATTTCAGCATGTACGTTAGAGCTGCCTTCGTATCTGGCCAATTCCCTGCACAGTCTGTAAGAGCAGGAAAAGATCTTCAGCTCCTGTTCTCCACCACCCCTCACTCTCCCATCACAATTCCTTGGAGAGCTCTTCACAGCAGTCCAAGGATAAATGGAGTCCTTCCCCACCCAACCCAGTACCGCAGAACAAGGGTTACAACCTAGAGGATCGATACTATCTAGAACATCTGGATTTGCACCTGTATTATTTTAGGCTTGAGATTCAATGAATCCCAAAACAACCCTCGGTGCACCTAAAAGTCTAGCGGCAAGGACCTGGCACATACCTTGTGCTAACGTACACGCTCTGCAGTCAGAATAGCTGCTACCTTTCAGGCTGAAGCTTTCAAACGAAGGGGTCTGCTGCGTGCGCGTGTTCCCAGCACGCACAGAACCAGGGAAGGCGTGACGGATGCTGGCGTCTTTCTGGACTCGGCGTTACTTGCAATGCCATCTCAGTTACAGTGACGCTGGCAAGCTCTCGCCGCAGCTCCCATTCCCCGTCGTGTCTAAATGAGCGAGCAGCTCCATCAATGTCAAGAACTTTGCTGGCCCCTTGGAGGAGCTCTTGGGTGTGAAGCTGGGCACTTGCTACTTCACTCTGCCAGGGCCAGGAGAAAACAGACACAATTTGAAATAATTCAGCCCACGTTTAAAAATGTTATTATAAAAAAATGAGATTTTTAAAAAATGAATAAAAGCATGATACAAAAACTATGGTTTACATAAACTGAACTGTTTTCAGTCTGAAATTCACAGCAATTTTTCACTAGCTTACAGTGCAGGGAATGTCCCTTTCAGACTGAACCCCGATAAAACTTAACAAACACAAGTTGCCTAGCTCTTTTGTTGCTCTCACTGCTTTTTAAGGGATTTTTTTTTTCTCCTGTGAATTGGAGCAGGGTCTTCTGCATCCCTTCCATGTCCCACCTGGCCTCATCAGCATGGACAGGTGGGGTTTCCAGTGCCTGCCCATCCCCAAGGCTGTGGGTGCATTTTGTTGAGGAGTTTAAAAGGACCCATTAGTCCTGCCTTAAGTTTTCCCCCAACTTCATTTTTGGAGCATTACATCCAGTCTCCTCGCTTTCATTCTCTTAAGATTCTTCAGAGCCGTCTTTGTCAATTTGTTTACTTCTGGTTTATTTTTAAAAGACAAACCCCCAATGGACATAAGCTCTCAAGTTCCTTTTGAAAATGCTGTCTTGCCTGTAAGTGCTTTGTTTGTGATCCTCTCCAATCCTTTAGGCTATTGTTTACGAGCTGGAAGGCATCTGCGCTTGGGCTAATCATGCCGAATGCCAGCAATTCCCCCAGCATGATTTGTTGCACAAGCCGGTGGGAGCAGGGTTTGTTTTGATTACGTTCAGTGTGGAAAACCCACATTTGCTCACATCGGCCTGACAAAATGGGGTGGGGGCCTAATCCAAAATCTTCTGAGTGGAACAACAATCTGGTCATTGATTTCAATGGCATCTGGGACCAGCTCGAAGGTCAAGAGCTCTGACACAAGGGTGGTGTCTTGGGAAAGCAGGTAGCCCAGGAGCCAAAAAACCTTCCTTTAAAAGTGTATGCACATTGTTTGCTCTGGGTTGGATGAATCAAATGCAGATCTAGGAGGCTGCCAGTGCTACATGGCGTTTTGCAAAGTTTTTTCAAAGCTGTGCAGCTCCTTTCTGACATGAGGTTAGTCGAGCTGGGACCCCCCAGCCCTGCCCCAACCAGCACGGCTGGGCAGAGCTGTCCCAGCTGTCACCTCGGTCTGATGCTGGCCTCCCCTGATGCCCTCAGCTGACAAGTCAGACTCTTTCATTCATTCTGGACGGTGGCGACATTTTTCTCCCTAGCCTGTGCTGGTGCTTGCCTCCAGGCGTCAGACAGATGTCCCCATTTTTCTGTTCATGAAAGCTGGGAGGAAGTGACCGAAGGCTGCTCCCGCTGGGGCTGCCATCAAACTGCTGCTAGGGCACACAACCGCATGCTGTACGGGTGGGTGTACGGGTCTGCCACGTGCAGATACTCCCTCTGCTTCGAGGGGCCCCAGCACGGGTACCAGGAGCTCTGTGCGCACCCAGAGCTCAGCACAGGAGCTACACAAACACCCGGCTCTCAGCACAGCTATCCCCTGCTGAGCCCTGGGCTGCACCCTGTGCTGTTGAGCCTAAGACTGAGCTTAGGCTGGCTTGTTCCTGCACTCCTGCCATAGCAGAGGTGTGCCCAACGAGGCACAGAGCTCAAAGCTGGACCTGGATCCCACCTCTCCCCTATTCCCTGGCTCAGCATTTCCTGCTCCAGAGGTGCTCCATTAATCACCATTAATCCCTTTTTGTACCCACGAAGAGGTTAGCCTCGCCAGTGGCCTGTGGCAGGGACTTCCACAGCTTAAGCTATACATTGCGTGAAGAAATGTCTCCTTTTGTGTCTTTTGAGTCTTGCACTTGAGTATTTAATCTGATGCCTCCTTGTTTTTTTAAGAAAATACACTTACTCGGTCACCTACTCCATGGCATTTAAGCTTCACAGATCTCTGCCGCAGACCTCAGCCATCTCTTTTCTGGCTGAAAAGTCCTACTCGATCGAGCCAGCCCTTACACGGGAAGCGTTTGGAAATACTCTGCTTTGCCTGAATCAAAACCCCAGCTCCACCAGCCCCAGCTGAGATCACAAGGCAGCGGGAGCACACAGAGACCCGGGCGGCTCTGCAGGGAGGCATCGGGAGTCACAGAGCAGCTCTGCCGCATCTCCCTCTCCCTTTGACACCCACTCTCTCTTTGAACGCTGCCCTCAGCAGCCCTGCCTTTGCACCAGGCAACGGCGCAGGACAAGCAGAAAGCTGCAGTGCCTGCAGTTATTATAACTTTACAGATACCAAACATCTAAGGAATTGGTGCAAAGCGAACTCAATTAGACAAAGCCATCACATTCTCCTAATCAAGGTATCCTTGTAAATTAAGGGGTTTAACACGTTTAAAGACTAATGATGCAAATACACATTTTGGGAGGGACATCAGGGCAAGGGTCCAAAACTGAGACCCAGCTGTGTGTACACAAAGGGTTTTATTTTGAAGCTTGCCTACCTAGGAGGAGCTCATTTCCAAACACTGAGGATGCCTAAATGTTAATACATTTTTTGAAATGCTTTTGCACAAACTTGTGTTTTTTGGTGAATCCTGATCCATCAAGGCAGATCCCTAATGGCATACAGGCCCTTATGTCAGAGGTAATCAAGTAGTATTACAAGAGCTGCTGGCTGTGGGGCCCCTCCTGTGCACACACATGGGTACATATGGAAGTTATTAACAAGTTTCAGCGAAGGATTTTGGGAAATTAACCCCTGGGGCCCCAGAGCACCGCTAACAGACAGCTAGTCAGGAGCAGATGAAGAGCAGTTTCCTGCTGGATGCCTGCAGCGCGTTGGGACCGAAATCCAGGCCCTTCGCAGCCTGGTGGAGGAAGCCCCTCTCACAAGGACTAAACTTTTCAACTTCTGCTGTTAGGAAGAACGGTTGAAAAAAACCATCTGCAAGGCTGTATAAGTTTCCTCAACAAACTGAAATGAGTCAGCTGGAGAAATGTATAACATAACATATAAAAATGCAAACAATTTTCTTCTATTCCCTGAATGGCGCTCAAGAGGTTGTGAGGAAGTTTGTAATTTCTTTATAAGTCCCTTTAGGAGCCACCAAAAGAAACATTTGGATGCGGGCCACCAGGAGCTGCTCCTATATGGCAGAGGGACCTGTTCAGAGGCAGGGTGATTAAAGTGAACGTCTCCCACTCGTTAATGAAAGCAGCAGGACGTCGTTTGCAGTCACTCTGTGGAAGTAAACTCTTACGGTTTTGCTTTGTACACCTTTTTCTCAAGAGTTGAAAAAGGTTTCTCTTCCAACATCCAAGCAGAAAACGGAGGACTCTAAAGCCAGCCACAGCCAATGCACTTTTCACGTTCCTGTTCTTCCCAAATTGGTTTCCTTTCTTGCACCAATCCTGATCTGCAAAGTGACCTCTCCTCAGGAATAATGAGGACACTCACCCATAATATGCTTTAAACTTTCCTAATATAACAATGCTTGGCAGTCATCCACTGCTTTTCATCCACAGATCTCAAATCAATTTGCTACAGCCCTGCATGGAATTGACTTACTTGCAAGACAGAGATGAGCACTTGCTGTGCAATTAAAAAAAATATATATATAAATGAACAAAATAAAGCAGACTTTATTAAAATCCAAAATATTTCCTCCTCCCTTGGTGTGATTTTCCTAAGGCACAATCCTGGCTGCAAACGGGGCTCTTCCGCAGCCCCCAGCCATACAACCCAAGATGCTCGTTTTCGGCCAAATGAGAATGGTTCACAGCCAGGTCAAAGCAATCTACTTAGAAAGCTCTTCCTTCAGCAAGCTGTAACCACGGCCATAAAACAGAAGCATTCCTGTGCTCAGTTATAAACATGGAAGAAATTAGCCCACTCCTTCCCCCCTCCCCGGTTTCTGAAGGCAAGGCAACCAAGGTGCCTCGGTGACAACACCCCCAAGGAAGAAAAGGAGCGAGGGGATGGGCAGGGTGCCCAGGGCTGCAGACCCGGTCCCACTCCTCCCGCAGCGGGCAGAGAGGGAGGGCAGCCATGCGGCTGACCACGCTGAGGCAGGGGTTTACACCTGAGAGCCAGGGCACGGTCCCAAAACACAGGTGCCTGGAGCCACCTGAGATGCCCACAGGGGCTGGCAGGGCAGGCGTAGGAGCTACAGGAGACTTGTGCGCTGCCAGAACTCTGTCCAAAGAGCATTGACGGTGAGCAATGGGATGGTGCCCAAGACCAGGCCAAATCCATGGCAGGCAGCAGCACCCAGAGCACGTGCGCGACCGAGGGGCGCTCCACGTAGCATGGGGAAAGTAAGAAGGACGTGGTTTTCCATCCACCAACATGCCACAGCACTTGGCTAGTGCTGGCACCATCCCGGTCCCTCTGCAGGGGGCTTTGCAGGCACAGCACCTGCAGTGACAGCACCACCACCCCCATCTCCTCCATGGCTAGTCCCACGTTGTTCAGGGGAAGGGACCCCAGGAGGTCTCTAGTCCCCTGGGGGGCTCACACCAGGGCCAGCTCCAAGGTCACACCAGGTTGCTCCAGGCTTGACCCAGTTGGGTCTTGAAACTTCTAAGCGTGGAGACTGTACCTCTCTGGGCAACCTGCTCCCCAACCGGACTACCCTCATGGGAAAAAGGGTCTCCTCATAGCCAGCCTGGACTTGTTTCTCCCCTACGTCTGCCGTGCACCACTATGGTGTGCCTGGCTTCTTGCTGACCTCTGCGTATGTACAAGCAGGCTGCTGTTAGGTCCCTCCGAAGCCATCTCCTCTCCCTCAGCCTCTCCTGAGGAAAGTGCTCCAGCCCCCTAAGGTTCTTGATGTCATGTCACTCCCCTGACCTCACTCCAATTTATTACATTTTTGTTGCATCAGGGAGCCCCAAACTGGATGCAATACTCTAACTGGGGTCTAAAGAGCGCTGAGTACAGGGAGGTAATCATTCCCCTCATCTGCTGGCGGTGCTCCTGTTAATGCAGCCCAGGATGCTGCTGGCCTTTGCTGCCAGACAGCCTGCAGGATTCCGCTTTGCTGTCTGCCAAGACCCCCGGTCCTTGCACAGGTTACAGTGCTCAGATAGGGCTGCTTCAGGAGCTGGAGATACCAATAGCCCTGAGCGACAGGGTGTGTGTTTGAGCAGGGGATGCACAGGGCTATTCTCTCAGGGTGGGTCGAACCCCAGCCTGCCTCGTGATGCTGCCTGGGGTAACGCAGGGCACCCCAGCCCTCACCCAGGCCATCACAGCCTGACCCAGGCATCCAAGGGCTCCAATTCACCACCTGTAATGGACCCAGCGACGAGGACAGATGCAATTACCTGCTTAGCTTTTTGCCCTGTCCCTGCACGAGATTACAACTCCGGTGGCAAGCAACACCATACCCACACGTCAGCCACCACTGTGCACACATACCCTGTGACAGTGAACAATCCCAGCTCGTGCTTTTGCACTGGGCTGAGAGCCACAGCATCTGCAAGGCTACCCAGCTGCCCCCAGCCTCCCTGAGACAGAGAGGAGCAGGCGGCAGAAAGACGATGGCCACTTCTCCGGCACTTACTTAACTACCTCTGTTCACAGGCCAGTGCCCCGAGATAGGAGGCCAGGCACATTGCCGTCAGCAGAGCGACAGAGCCCTCCAGAGAATAATTCAGAGTGTCCCAGTTAGGCTCCTGTGATGAATCACGCCCTGTGTGTCTCTCTCTGTGCTGACCGCACACTTTGGTTCCTCAGATAAGATACCTGAAGCCAAAAGAGCAAATTCAGAGTAATCTCTCTCCACGTTCAGCTTTTTTTCCCCTGTACACGTCTGAAGGGGAAAGCCAGCATGAGCTCAGCAGGCTGCCCACCTGGCTGTGGATCCCTGGCGGCACGCAAAATGGTTTTACAGTATCTGAATTTCTCCTTTCACATAGCTGTTTTCAGTCACTTACTTCAAAGACATCATACCTGCCTGCATCCCTGAAATGAACCATAGCCCTATTTAAGCCGACTCTGTTTCTCTCATTTGTACTCATCCTCACCAGTTTGAGTTCACTGATGCTGTGCCCTGTTCTAGGATCCTGAATTACTCACGTTTCTTTCAAACACTCAGTACAAATTTTAAGGCACTAAAAATACTTCTGAAAATCTCACCCCTACATTTTTAGGAAGTATCTTATGTTTAGAAAATTCTTTACTTGATTACACTATAAGATGAATTAAGTTCCTTGTTCCCAGCTAGGACCATTCATTTATATCCTGCTTTTGGTCTTTATAAGAAATTCACTTGTTCAGTTTCAGTTTGATTGCCATGTCTCAGCACTGAACTAACCAGGTTTGCAACACTACAAGGGAATGAAAATATCGCCACGTATTCATTGACTTTTAAAAATAAGTATAAAAACATGTTTATTAAAATTTTTAAAAGTCTTATGTAAAAACTCTTCTGCCTTTTTTGAGGCAAAACCAAAACATCTTTTTATGCTCTGTAGATGGCAGCAGCATACCATCAGATGAGCGTAAGAAAAGGTGCTGGCTCCCATCTGTTCACACCCTCCCAGCGCAGACCCAACTCTCCAGACCAGGGTTACCTCCGCAGGCATACCATGCTTTTAGCATAATGTAACCCATCTGCACTCCCAAAAATCTGTTCAAATAAAGCAACGCAAAAGCCAGTGAAGCTGCACATATCGTACATGGCTGCAATGGTTTCCCTCTAGTGCAAACATTTGCCTCTGAAGTGGCTGGGAGGTACCGCATTCGTGCTGCAAGGAGCGAAACGTGCTCTCGCTCCGCTATGGTTACATGGATATCCGGTCAGCACAGGGGTCGTGCCCACCGATGACCAAGCTGCACTGCTGTGGGACTGGACTCAGCCATACCACTTCATGAGGGCAGATCTGTAGCAGAAATTAGCTTAGGCACTTCGGGATAGAGGAAAACACAGGGCTGACCTGGGAGGACAAGCAACTCACCTTCTTCTCATGCTTATAAATTATAAATGGAGCAAAAAGAAGGACTTGGCGGGGGCGAAATCTCTGCTCTTCAGGTTGGCTTTATCCCAGGCATCTCTGGGGAAGGCCACACATGCTGTGCATGTACGAGGACACAGCTGTCACAGCCAGCGGGTTCAAGCCCTGCTCTCCCTCCCCTCCCTCTCCCAGCAGCCAGTCCAGCCCCACCGGCATGGCGTGCGTCCCACCAGCCACGTAACAGGCACCTCTCTTCGTCTCCCCACGCACATGGCATCATCTCCTAGCCCAGGATGGAGAGGGGCTGGGGACAATGCTCCCCCCCAACCCTCCCCTTCCGCCCGGGGGTGAGACCACCTCCTCCCTCGGGTGCATCCCCGAGGAACCCCCCAGCCCTGCTCCATCCCCCATCGCGGTGCCAGCGGGCAGGCTCCGGCAGCACAGTTCTCGCAGCGTGGGTACTGCCCGGCGGCTCCGGCACAGGGGCTCGGAGAAGACCAGGGGGGTTCCCCCCATCTCATCGAAGTGCAAGGGGTTGTTCCGGGTCCCTGCCACCACCAGCTCCAGCAGCCGGACCACGCAGTCCGAAAACCAGTTCTTCAGGCGGAAATAGCCCTCCTGGAAAGAGATCCGAAGGCTGACAGGCCCCGTCGGCATCCGCACGCTCAGGCTGAACAAGCAGTTCCCCTGCGAGCTGTCCCGCACCAAGTAGGTGCCAACGGGCTCCCGCTGGAGCTTGGCGTGAGCCTCCCCCACGGACAAGGGGCCCCAGTAGAAGTCGCTGGCCTGGAGGATATTGAGGGATCGCTCCAGGACCTCCCACTCACAGCTGCGAAACATCCGGAAACGATCGGGCAAGCCGGGGGGCGCGGGGCTGGGGAGAACGCTCCGATGCTGCCTTTGCGGATGAGAAACAGTGGAGTGCGTGTTGTGCAGATCATCTGGCCTCCCTCTGATCATCTCTCAAAGAGCCCATGGATCCTGGAAAGATGCTGCCTTTACCACGCTTCCTCCTTTGCATCCAGCCTGCAGGACAGAAGGAGAGTGAGGCAAACCCAATACCTTCTCCTAACTGGGCAAGTGAAGACACTTCACAGGGAGAAGACAGCAGCAAGAGTACCAAAGAGGGCACAGGGACTTACTGTATGTCCCTAACCCACAGCTGTAGGAACAACCAAGGAAATAAATGCAGGAAGGGCTCCGGCTGGGTCCCCACCAGCGCAAGGTAGCACCTTACAGAGCTCTGCATCCATTGGGTTTCCGTGATTCACAGCTAGGGGCTCCCCAGCACACCCTTCAGCGGGCTGGTCTGAACCTAGCAGATCTTGGTATTTCGAGATTTCCCTCTGTGGAATGTTTAGGGGCTTTTCAGAGTGGCTTTGAGACTGGCAAGGGGAAACGACACCCCAAATCAGAAGGGAAAAATTTCCCAAAGCAGGAAAGTATCATTCACTTTGTCATTCAGTGAAAGGTGGAAAGGTTTCCTCACACCTCTCCAACCCTTTCTCTGGACAAAAGGACAGACAACAGGACTTAGAAGAAGCAGAAGGTGGGAGTGAGCCTTTCCCACCAAACCCTATGAACCACTCCCTCACCCCAGGACATGCCTGTTTCACTGTGTCAGGAGAAAACAAAGGTCTTGGATCAAGACCCCTTCAAGAAATGTTACACCATCAACTTCAGGGCTGCAACTGCCACGAATGAGACCGTTTAATGCCAATATCAGACACTGCTGACATCCCAGGAATGGTTGTGCTCAGGCCCTTCCAGCCCCTTAACTTCAGTTTCTGCCAGAGGGACATCTCCCCCGCCCAGCAGACGATGCTGCCCTCTCCCAGTCACCGTCCTCCACTCACGTGCTGCATTCAAAGTGCCCTCCCTTACTGTCACGACCCTGCTCATCTCCTGCACCTGGTGGTATCACCAGACTGTCTGTTTTCAGAAATGCAAGTTCCTGAACCCAGTGTTGCCATCAGCCATGCAAGTCATTTCAATTACACAAAAAAATACATATTCTGCATGTGTGCGTGTGTATATATATTCATAAACATAAAAACCACAGCCCCAAGCCAGAGGCTCATTCTGTGTGAGAAGCTGAGCTGTTACATACCACTTCCCCAGGCCTGACAAGTCAGTAGCTCACCGCCAAACCCTGCCCTCGGTCCCTTGACATACTCCATTAACCCAGTCACACTCACTGACAGCACGGTCGTGCTTGGAGCAGAACAGACTGCTGACAGGCAGCCTGCAGCAGTGGAAGAGATGTGCTCCTCTGTCTCCGGCAGTCCCTCCGACAGACTTGCGGGAGCATCGGGGCTCGTAGCGGGCAAGCAGCCCCCCAGGGAATGTGCATGGACCTGAGGAGGGCTTGGTCTGGAGGGAGAGCTTTAGGTTAGGCTTAGCTTCTTGTGAGGTTCCCCTTATCTCGCACCCTTCGCCGGCTATTCAAAAGCCTCACGGCTCCTTTCGGTGCTCATGCCAGCTGGACAGCCGTGCGGAGCCCACTCTGCGCCCGGGGAGAGGACATGGAATGGCAGGGCCCAACGTCTTTCACTCACACAGGCACAGTAGTTTTGGAAAGGAGGCATCTGCCCGGCAATGCCTTGCCTACAGTCATCTCTTCTCTCCTAACATCTCTCAATACTTAACAGTAATACCAATTATGTAGTTGTCAGGCAGGTCTCCATACTTAACAGTAATACCAATAACGTAGTTGTCAGGCAGGTCTCCATACATGGAGCCATAAACACCCTTTCCAAGAGCAACTTGGGAAGCTTCTCCAGTTTCTAGTCCTCTGCTTTGCAGTCCACAAGCCGCTAACATCCCTGGTACCGCTCTGAATGCTGCCAATCTTGCCCTTTAGCTACGCGTCACCATGGGAGGGAAATTCCACACTTAGAGAAAGGTGGGAGGGGTAGGAAGGAGTTAATCAAGTTGGGTTTTTTCTTTTCCATTTAAAAAAAAAAAAAAAGGCAGCAGTTGAAAGCTGCTCAGATGGTTCAGCAAGTCAGAATAAATCTTAGGGGAAGCTGATTTAGTGAGCAGAACACAAGTAAACAGAGTCGCCACGTGCAGTGACTAGGGCGGTCTATCACCACCGAAAACTCAACACTGTAGGTGCCACAAGAAGTTGCAGCATCTCTGTCCCTTTCCTTCTCTCTGCTGGGCGAGGAAGCTGTAGAGCCCTCTGACATTAGCTACTACAGAAGAAGGAGGTCATACTCCTGCCAGCTGCCTCCAAGGCTGCAGCTATAGCCTCGATGGAAGCGAGAAGGAGCCTTGCTCCCACCAGCAGCCACTCTTCCCAAACAGCAACTTCTCTTGGGTCCAAACGGAAATTTTGCCAATCTCATGGGTCTAGGTTGGAAAATAAATTCAAGCAGGAAAACAGAAGCAGGCAGCTGTCTTTCATTTCCAGGCTAGTTTTAAAAATAACAAACAAACAGATAATTTGTTTAAGGCTGCAGATGCTATTTGACAGAAAAGAAAAATAAACTTGTTTGTCCCAGTTCTCAACCTTGAGTCATTCTCCCAAGTCCTTTAAGAAAAATCCACTGCTACTAGAAGTCTGACTGACTAAGAACTGAGACTGTGTCATCGTTTCAAATTCAAAGTAAATGCAAAAATAGCACCCTCACTATTTGTTCACTTGGTTTGAAATCTACATATGGGTCAGAGCCTCAGACGGCGTGAATTTGTTTAGCTTCAGTGACCCATTTCCAACAGATTACTACCTGGCCTGCAGCACAGTATTAGTTATATTAATATTAGCTCTAGAAGTGCTTCCTGATATTACCTTTAAGGTTCACTTTTAATGGGTCAACAGGTCATACGTATACATGGCCTCCCATGTCAAGGAGGACGAGCAGACTCTCAGGATTAGGAATAAGCCAGCCCAAGGGTGTAATGAAATATACATGCATAATTAGTTCTGCTTCTGATTTGCCACACCACAATTTGCTTTCCCAACCCCCCCTCCAAAAAACCCCAACGCCCATACATGTTTCTACCTCCCTACTGCAAGACAGTCAGAACAGTGCTCACAGCCAAAGCAATATACCCTAAAAAGCTGGCATCCCACTAATTAAAAGGCTGGATAAGTTTCCCCAGACCTTCTGATTTACTGTAAGTTCAAGAGCTTTTCAAAATAAGTGCTCTTGACACAGGGCATTTTGCTTTCCTCCTCACTCACTACCCAGGCAAAGCAGCGTATTTCATATAAGGAGACAATTCTAGTAAACTAGGGGACTGTACGCAGCCTCTGGTGTCAGCCAAGCCAGCCCTGCACCCTGGGGCTTGACAAATCCGGCGTGTTCAACAGCAGCTTCAAGTACTCAGCTATGATTTGTTCTTGCACTCTTCCTCCAGGACTCTTGAAAGAACTTACCTCTTTATATTTACCACCCATAGGGATGAGTTTCTGGACATCAGGCCTGGAAGCGGTCCAAATTCAAGAGCTCCGATGCGGTACTTCCCAGTTTTTGCAAAGCTTTACTTAAGAGCAGATCCATCCTTTGAAAAGAAAGACGTTCATCAAACAGATGACTAAGCCCATTAGTTCACCATAATGTGGATCTAAAATACAACAAATCCGGGGACAGGTTGTCTGTCTCAACCTCTTTGACCTGTATTATTGTAGAAGCGTGTATACAGCACTTCAGATAGCAACAGAGACAACAGATTATTGTTGTTGTTGTTGTTATTATTATTATTGCTACTTCTAAAGCCATGAGCTGATTAGGTCCAGACAGCTCAGAGATGGCCTAAGGACAAATGCAAAGACCATAAAGTTGCCATCATCTTCTGGAAGCAGGAACCATAAAACCCAAACATTAAGAGATGATGGCAACAGGAATAAGCTTTAGGATTCAGAACAGTAAACTCAAACTTGTGCTCAATGCAACGCGCAACATTTAGAGTAGCTTATCTGAAACGGCGCAGGTAGCCATTCGCTGCTAAGTTATCCAAATAGCGACCTAGTCCTTTCTGGCCCACGCTCTTCTGCCCTGCTTCCCCGGCTCTCGAGGCTTTTCTTTCTCACCTTGCAGATGGAAAACTAAACCCGCTGACCTGGTGGAGCAGCAGAGCATCACTTGTGCAATTGCCTATCCATCAGTGGATGCATCAGCAAGCTGAAAAAACGAACCCAGGCTTCTGCACGCCTTTCAGAGGCGGTCCCCGTAAGGGCTTCACTTATACCTATGCTCCATTACTCAACATCACTTCTCTGCATCCCCCCCAGCGGAGCCCAGACCGGGCACACACCTCACAAGCCACATTGACTTGCAGCTGGCAGAACTGCGGGTCTATCCCATTACTACACTACCCACTCCATTCAGCTTCAACATCTCCCAGTTATCAATCCCGCAGTTCCCAGAGCAGTTAGATGGAGGTTGGGATAATTTGGAACAGCTCTCCCTGAGGTACCCTGCAAGCCCTTGCAGCAGCGTCCCATTCCAGGCACCAGCACTTGAGCAGACATCTCTTGCTTGCACGTCTGCATCCCACAGAAACGCGCTGCCTACTGATTTGTGGCTGGAGAGGATGTTTCAAAGGAAAGCTCGAGCAAATGGCTGGAAGAGAAACCTCCCTGGTAAGAGCCAAGCACGCAGCGCTGTGTTTTAATGGTAGGCCAGCCTGGTTCCCACAGCCGCCACCGTCTGCCACACACTGGCACCGGTTTAAACCATGCTGTCACCGCCACGATGCATGGCTGCACAGCCACACCAATGCCCCTTGTCACGAGCACCCTACCATAGCCAAGGCGACTGGGGCTGATCCAAAAAGGACTCGCAGAGGGGGAAGGGAAAGGCAGGAGGCGCACAGACAGATGTGCGCCAAAGAGCACAGAGGGAGCTGTGGTTAGGCGAGGAATGTGGTGCAGCTCAGCTAAGAGGACCAATGTTAATCACAGCCAATTTCTCCAGCACAAAGCAGGCCTAGGAGGCGTTGCAGTTCCCTCTATCTTTTATGCCACGGCTATAAATAGTTTGATGCGAGGCTGCCATTATGTCCGACACGTGAGGGAATATGTGGAAAAAAGAAAAAAACCCACACCACGCATACACACCCCAAACCAAAACTGTGTTATCCTATACAACCAGCATTCAACAAGGATGCAATATTTAATAAAATAAAATAAGCTGAGGCAGCACACACACTGTGACAGTTCCTGCTTCCACGCAGTAGAGATGCCAAGCAGAAGGATCTGCATGCGGGCTCCAGGAACCAGCTGCTGAACACCTTGCAAGAGGACTGGTCTTATCAAACCCTTCCCAACATTTTGGGGTTGGAGAACATACTTCAAAACCCACAAATAACTTCCCATGGATCTGATATTTAGGTTTTGTACTTCTTATCGTATTTTTCTATAACGTGTTTTCTGCGTTAACGTGATACTGATACAGGCTAAAAGGTTTTTACCCCAAGAAAAGCCACAAGACAGTGTGATGTGCGCCAAGCATTCCTCAAGGCAGGGAAGTCTGCAAGCATGTTTGGTTTCTGCATAACATGCTTCAAAAGAAAGAAAGGTGGCAGTTTACAGGGAAAGCTAATTGCTTTTGCTGGACTAACCGACAGAGCTGGAAGAAAGACCCTGTTTTCAGGGTCTGCTCCTCACACCTTGAAAATGCTATGCACATTCAGAACAAGTACTTCCAAATGAAACAGCCCGTTCCTCATAGAGATAGCCCAGTGTGAAACTGTAATCCTACCATTTCAGAATAACAGAGAAGCCATATCGCTTCCCTGAACTCGAAGGCCGCTGTGCAGTAGCCACAAGCAACTACAGCTTGTTCCACAGCAAGTAAAACTACTAAAACTACCAACTGACTTCTGGCAAAGACAGCTTCTATCAGAGACTGAATTATTTCCCGCCCCCCTCCCCCTCCATAACTGGGGAAAAGAGAATTTAAAAAAAAAAAGTGAGAAAAGGAAATCAGTAGGGGTTACTGCTAAGTTTCAAAGCTGCAGCTGAGGCTATCCTGCCATGGCTTAAGGAAAGAGAGTTGTTGTTGCTTACCTCTGGCCAACACAACAGCATTTTTGGTAAGCGAGGGAAGCCCAGTCGCATTGCTCCTGACCCTTGCATTTTCATAGCGAGCAGCCATCCCTACGAACGTTG
>NW_008794445.1:4164639-4172444 GCF_000699145.1 Aptenodytes forsteri
AGACTGAAGTATTTCCCGCCCCCCTCCCCCTCCATAACTGGGGAAAAGAGAATTTAAAAAAAAAAGTGAGAAAAGGAAATCAGTAGGGGTTACTGCTAAGTTTCAAAGCTGCAGCTGAGGCTATCCTGCCATGGCTTAAGGAAAGAGAGTTGTTGTTGCTTACCTCTGGCCAACACAACTGCATTTTTGGTAAGCGAGGGAAGCCCAGTCGCATTGCTCCTGACCCTTGCATTTTCATAGCAAGCAGCCATCCCTACGAACGTTGGTGCAGCAGAGCTACATGAAGCCTCAGCCCTGTGCTCAGCTGGGGAAGCAGCCCTCCAGGAAGGCGGCCGGGGGTCTCCCCAGTTTGGGTGCAGAAATGAGGAGATGGGGAGAAGGCATGATGAGGAAGAAGAAAGAGGCCAAGACAACACCAGTCCCTCATGGTTCCCTATTGGAAACGCTCTGTCCCGTCTCCCCGCCAAGAGGGGGATCAGTGGGAAGCGGGTAGTGATGCCCGGGGCTGCATCCTCTCCCTCAGTCGGGGCAGAGCTCTGCATTCACCAGTCACGGCTCCTCAGCCTCGCCAGCTGCCCCTATCCCCAGACCAGGTACGCTTCCTCCATTCCAGCCTCTCTCAGCTAAATTGACTTTTTTCAGTTGTTCCAGCACCCTGTTTGAAGAAACGAGTAAATCCTGAGAAGCGAAGGCCATCAGCGGTCCCTGCGCTGGCTGTGGCCTCTTATCAAAACCATCGCATTTAGCAGGAAAGGAATTCAAAGAAGCAGCTAACTCTAAGAAATAAGCAGTGTCTGCAGCTAAAACTGGTTCAGTATCATGATCAGAACTAGGATCTTAGAGAAGACTCCCAGGCACTTAACCAATGTGAGCCAGAGCACAGAGGCACAAGGGAGAGACCCTCACTTGGCTCTTAAGAAGGACCAGCTTTAGAAGATGTGAGAGGCCATTGAGCAGTACCAGTTACCCTGCCGTCAGAGGAAGGGGCGAGGGTCACAAAGCACAAATGCACCACAACACTAAGTTTTATAATGGGGGATTTCCAACACACAAAATAAAGAAACTAGTCCTGAGAGTCAAAAGCGAAAAGAAAAAAATATTCAGTCATGAGAGGTTATTTAGGAAATCTTAAAGTGACAGAGCATGCAGACCTCCCACAAACAATGGAGGAGAGACACTGCCTAGCTAAGAGGACAGGCTCAGGGGACAACACAGGTCACACCGCAGGTATTAGCTGTAGGTGCAACAGCTTGCAAGGGCCTCTGCCATGGATCAGAGGCACCAAACACATACACTACAAAACCACAGTCCCTGCCCAAATCTCTCTACAACCTCAATAATCCTTCAGAAGATGAAAAGCTAACCCTGGTGGAGCCGATATAAAGGAATGTAAATTACTGATGGTAGGGAGCAAATTTACATGAGGATGGCTGTCATGAAACTGGGACAGTAGGTAGCCAAGATAAACTGAAAATGCCATTTGTTTTCTGGTTTTTGTTTTGTTTATCAAAACCAGAAAACCTCTGGGGGAATCATTTAGTTCCCTGGGATACCAGCAACTGGGGACGAGGATACTGCAGAAAAGTTACATAAGCAAGCAGATATTCTTTTTTTTTCTTGCACAGGATGCTGAGATTCCCCAGTATTTAATGCTATTTAACCTGAAGGGGGGGAAGGGGGTGCTCTATTAATGCTATTTAACCTGAAGGGGGGAAAAGTGACATTAAAGAACATCAGTGGGACACAGTGGGCTATACCCAGGGATTTTGAAGGAATTTGGAAATGGCTGGTTAAGATGCAAAGAGAGGTGCTCTCTCAATCAAATCAGCTGCTACTACCAAATGCCAGAGGGCTGCAAGTGTTGTAAGGAACATTTTTTTTGACAGGCACTGTTAATGCAGGAGCAGCACTTGGCTACCTGACTGTGGGGGAGAGGCAATCCCTGGATAGGGCTCTCCATCAGGAAGACGGTATCTGAAGCAGCAAGAGCTGCTGGGACACGCTTTGCGCTTCCCTAAAGTCTCCATGCCAGAAGCACTCCAAAAAGCGAGACACGGTGCACGAGGTAAAGAGCCAGCAGCACCCCAGGACCTGTAAAGCAGATGGACACAAGACAAGGAGCAGTCACGCCCCAGGGCGATGGGAGGTGGAGAAGGGGTGTCCTGAGGAAACCAAGGCATTTCAGCCCCTGCACATCCGATCACCTCTCTGCCACCCTCCCAGCCACTGCATCTTGCCCCCGGATCGACCCAGCCCACTTTGCAGAGCGTCTCTCCCCATGACAGGTCGGTGGGTACAAGTAGCCCAAAGCCTCCCCCAGCTCAGGTGTGAGTGGCTCCCTTCCCCCTGCCCATGCAAACACACACATTGACCCAGGTCCCTTTCCAGAAATCGTCTCCGCATCTTCAAGCTGCCATTGCCCATGACACCTCAAACATGGGAGGTCTAACCTTGCCCTGCAGCAGGCAGCTTCCAGCCTCATGTTACTTAAATCTAGGCAGCCAGCTGGAAAAGCAGCGAGCCCCCTCCATCGCCTTCCCAGGGCGAACAGTGACAAAATCACTTCACTCTCTCTGGGCCAGAGAAGTCAGAGGTCACTCAAAATTCGGCAGGCTGGCAAGCACCAGGAGGCCAGGTGAGACTCTGTCTTCACAAATGCAAGTGGATGCAGACTTCTAAGAAAACAAACTGGGTCTATATTTCAAAGAGCAATAAATGAAGCGGCGCAGCTGACGAATGAGCTGAGTAAACGTGCTGAGAGTTCGTTAAGGAAAGCTCTAGCTCCGAATGCAAAAGCAGTCATTAAAAACCAAAAAGCAAACACGAGCGTGAGGCTGCAAAATGGATGGGTGGGAACCTAACAGTAATGTCACCACCTGAGATAATATGTTCAGTTCCAGTCACCTTAAATAAAAACAGATAGAGTTGAAACAAAGGGGATGGGCCTAAAAATGAGTGATAAGAAATCACATGTAAGTGTTCAGACAGAGACTGGAGAAACTTCATGCTCAGTTTAGAGAGCAGACAGATACAAGGGGATGCAAGAGAAAGATACAGTACAATCGGGCTGTTCTTTTTAAGCTCTTTCATAAAACTAGAAGAGAGGAAGTTCAAAGGTGACTGAGATTGAAAAGTAACTAATTTTAAAACTCATAAAAGGAAAAACTCCAATCACATACACATTAAAATGCTGCTGCTGGGGAAAGTGAGAGAGCTGATCTGAAGAGTCTCATTTCTCTTCTTTCTCAAACGTCTCTGCTTTGTCTCTGTAAAGTACCCACCATCCTATGCTTTAGCAGACCTTAGGCAGACGGATCCAGCAGCAAAGGGCTGGGTTTTTTTAGCACCATTTTTTTAAGCCACCTCTTAACCATTCGAACTTTACATAAGACTAAGGGGAGCCCAGCACAAGGCAAAAACGTCCTTTAGTTGTGCAAAACTGAAGAAGTAAACAAAGGTTTATAAAGCCGCTACAAAGAATCAACTATGGACCTGCTGCAGAGTAGTTAAAGCAGCTCAGCCCATTTTTTTCCTCATTTTTTAATGACTAAAAAGAACCGCACCTCTCGCTTTTATGCGCTGACTTGAATATTGGTGTGCATCCTACACAAAAGGCAGATTTCAGTGATTACTGCTAAAGCAGCTCAGAATCAGAAATGGCTGTGGCAATGAGGTTAGAAAGAGACATTCCCTCGGTCTCAGCATCCCCTTGAGTGGGGCTCTTGGTCCATCGTGTCACTTAGCCGGGCCTCGGAGGATGAACATAACTTCTAGCAGTGGGAATTGGAGAATGTTTCTCCAGCTCCAGCTTCCCTCTTTCCACATCCCAACATCTCTCACCAGAAAACAAGGAAGAACTCAAATATGGATGAAGAATAACATGGATGAAGAATAACATTGCTGGTCTGTCAAAGAGCATAATCAAACCATTCCTGCGGGCATTTGCACACATCACCATGAGCATGCTGTCCCAGGCAAACCTATGCCGACCTCCCCTCAGCTTTAGCAAGGCACCTTCAGCAAGCTGCGCAGAAGCCCAGCTATGCAGTTCAGATTGCAGGAATGGGAATGGAGGTCTTTGACATTTTCCAACTGCTAATAGTCACACTTATTTTTTTCCCTGACAGCCTTATCCTAAGTTTTCAAATAAACTTTGCTACTGAGGAAGTAAGAAAGTAGATCCAAACTGTTTCTGAACTGCAGAATCACACACAAAAAAAAACCCCTGTTGCACAAGTCACAATCTGAAGTCAAAATTTTTCTTCAGCATTTGCAGGGGATGAGGGGGAGGACAAAAACTCTGTGCTTAGACAAAGGCAACTGAATGCTGACAGCTTAACCCAATTTTGCCAGCCACAGCTCCCAAAGAGCCGATGTAAAGCTAAAGCAGCCTATTTGAAAACTTAATATTGGCACCATTCAATTCTTTCCCTCATCCTTCGCATGTGTTTGCGAACGAGCAGAGGCACAGAAAGCGCATGGGGAGCAGGAAGGGAGAAGGCAGAGAGAATGTGCATTATCAAAATACCTTGAGAGCAGTTCTTGGAAATGTGCAGCCTGCAAGCTTGTATCAGACACTCATTTCCTGTGAAGTGCACACAGGCCTTTTCATTTCTCCACTGAAGAGGACGAAAATAAGGGGGCAGCTCTAAAGTCTCTAAAGACAACACAAAACCAGCATTTAGCAATTTTACTAAAACTGAATTAACATTTTTATACTATCAAATACCTATTGAACAGAAGCAGAGATTCCCAGAAGTTTAAACAGTAGGACTTTCTACACCTCTCACTTCTAAATCTTAACTTGAAATCTTGCACTTGGTCGGGGGGGAAATGAATTTTACTCAAGTCATTTTGACCACTCACTAACACAAAGCCACCAAATCCTGCTACATCAAACACCACTGCACTTTTTTTTGGTTTTTTTTAAGGGTCTGAGACAGATTTCAGCAAAATGGTGAGCTAATAAATACCTTACTGAGGCAGAAGGCTGCAGGATATGCACAAATGCAAACCAGAAGAGCAGGCAGTAGTGAAGTAGACTGACAGGATAGAAGGGGGTAAGTTGATATCATGCCTGCCTTCTGCCTCTACTGACATGTAATCAAGGACCTAATTAATGTAGCATTTAGATGCACTATTTTAAATAAATATATGATGCCTCCTAATGACACACACACACTTAATACCTTTACTCTGTAAAAAGATATCATCCTTGTATGGCATGCTCAGCTCTCGTACCATCCACGTTTTCATTTACAGAAGGAGATGCAGGTGCCCACCTCTCCCGGCTTGCCAGCTTTCGGCAAGCACCACTAGCCAAGGTCTGCAGCAGCCTGGAATAATGGCTCAGGAACACGCCACCTCCCCACAGCTTTTATTAATCTAACCACAGCGTCAACCCGGCCCAAATGATGTCATATTTAAGTATTGGCACTATCTATTTATTGCCGACCAAACTACAGTAGGAGAAATCAGGAGAGAGAAGCCTGTGGGTGGTAGGGGGAGATAGGGGTGGCAAGAAGCTGCAGGGAAAGACTCAGAGGAAAGAGCGAAACCCCAGTGGGGATGGAGAGAAAGAGGAGCAAGGGAAGAAACACAGCTCCAAAGGCACATTTTCTCCTTTGTTGCTCAGCAATACAACCACAGTATTAGTGACAGCAACTAAGAATTTACACCACCCAACTCCAGCTCTATCCTTGCGCAAACCGACCACCAAGTTCACAGAAATCCCAGTTGGACTGAGGGTAAGAGGCACTGGCTGCATGTTTGAAGCTGTCAACTGGAAACTGAATTTGGCCCTCTCCGAGCAGGCACGGCAGGGGCAGGGAGACACAGCTGGGAGGATTTGCAGAAGCTCAGTCCTTCCCTGGTGCTCCTCTATACCTGCTTTTTGGACCCCCGCACAGTTTACCTGTGCCTTCCAGTGCAATCTTAAACAAAAGCCCTGTGCTGCCTCTCAACCCCACTACATTTAAGCGATAAGCAAGCCAGGTTATTGAAGGACATATGACATACTGAATGATAACAAGGAGCACAGAAATAACAAAGGCCCAGATCCCAGTCTAGCTCAGGAAAAGATGGGAACCTGTGTGGGCGGTTGGCATCCCAGTAACCCTGCAGGTTTGTGCCCAAGAGCCTTCCACTCTGGAGGGGACAAGAATCCGTACTTCAACAACTATGTTTTAAATCACATACCCAGCAGAATTGCTCACGAACACAGAAACAAAGCTTGGCTTCATCTGCAGCGACTGGCCACGTCTCGTCGTAACGTGATTCAACCAAGACCAACATTATGTGATAATAGAGCCTCAGTCCCACAAACTTCTGTGCATGTGCACAATTTTTAAGCACATGACCATAGCCCCGCTGTGACTGAATGGGCTATTTGATGTTCACACAGCATCTGAACTGCAGTAGCAACTGTTTGGAGAAAGAAGATATGCCTGCATACCCTCTTAAGGGCACAGTCAATAGAGAATGAAACATCAGGAAACTGTAGTTATTTCTGATCCCACCCCATTTTACAGAGTTAAGCATGGTCAACATGTGACTGGGTTTTTCCTTTAAGTTCTCTGAGAGCTGCAAGGACTAGAACTAGCAAACAGCAGTGTCTGGACCACATAGTCCTAAATAGCAGCTTGCTAACAATACTCTTTACCCTCAACTTTCCAGAACAATGGTCAAGCCACATCCCCCTCCTTCACCCATGCAGGGGAAGAAAAAAGCCAGGGACATTAATTTAACATTCTTGAGTTCCTCTCAGTTACCTCTGGGGTTCATCCAGATCCTGTTTCCAAGCTTCTACTGAGCAGGAAGGAATACACACTTAAACTAAAATTTTTAAAAAGGGAAAAAAAAGATCCTAAGAGTAGCACGAGCTGAGGTTTTAGGTGGTAACTATTCCAAAATTCTCAGTAAAGAGCATGTGTGTTTGTGGGAAAAAGTGAGTAGCGGATCCTACATGGCTGTGAGCACCATGACTCAGATTGCATAAAGAAGGAGGTTTCAGCGATAACCTTTGCCGACGAGGCTTTTCATGGGCACGCAGCACTGATCTTCTGAGAAAAGGCAGGTGTGAGGCTGCGTTCTGACTGTGCCGGGTCTGGAGGATGGTGAGTTCCTCTGCCTTTCAAGGGCAACCCCAACAGGCACATATGCTCCTGGTTCACGGTTACCCTGTTTCCCTGTAACGCCTTCGATTCCGGCAGGCAGCTCGCTTTTCCAGCTAAGACTAAGTGTAACACCCTGCGCACCGCATCTTCGGTGGTTTATGTGAAGGGAAAGAAGTGGCGTGAAGACCAAGTTACCCGCTCCCTGGACCCGTGCAGCTCCTTCCCTACAGACCCATCTGAGACATTACATAATTTACAGGTTTCACTTTAAAACAAGCATCTCCCTGCCCTGATACTGTGGAGAACACCTTGACGGCAGGACAAGCCCCACGGAGCCTCCCACGCTGCTTCCAGCACCCCACCGCCGCCCCAGCACGGCACATGGCTCCCTTCAGGGCCGGCAGTGAGTTGCCAGCACCCCAAATCCTCCCCTGACCCCCCCAGGGAAGGCACCCCAAGCCCCAGCGCGCTCCCTCTTCCCCAGCCGGCAACAGCCCCAACGCCCCCCGGAGCCAAACCAGCGGGGGGCTGCACTCCCCAGCTCCCGCCCTTGTTCGAAGCCAAGGGGGGACCGGAGGAGACAGACAGACAAACAAACAACATCCCCACACACACCCCCAAAAAGGCCGTTTTCAGTTAACGCCGCACAACTTACTCTCGGCACCTCCGGGGCCGCGGGCGGGCGGCGCT
>NW_008794445.1:4173035-4184806 GCF_000699145.1 Aptenodytes forsteri
GCGGCAGCGGGGGACCGGGGCTCTGCCCCTCCTCCCAGTTACCGTCTGCTGCCCTCCAACACTGGGCTGGGGCATCGGAGCTCGCAAGCACCGGAGAGGGGGGTGCTATGCCCAGGGCTGGGGCCGCAGAGCGGTGAAACACCGGGGCGGGGGGCTATGCATAGGGCCGGGGCAGCAGAGCCAGCAAACGAGGGGCCTTTACATCAGCGGAAAACGGGGAGGCTGTCCCGGCCTTTACCTTCACTTACTGGAGTTCTCCCAGCTCCTCTCGGCGCCCTGGCAGCGCAGAGTGTGCGGCAGTGTAACGCACACTTGAGGAGCGTGCCTAAAAACGCACGCTGTTGCCTTGGTGGGTTGAATGAAAATACTGGAAAACATGGAAAAAATGGGAAAACGTGCAAAAATTTTATGATGTAAAATGTCAGTAGCGCAGCACATGGTGCATACCATAAGTATTGCTTAAAGAGAATAGACGTAATAGGAAAAAAGATAAACTTCGCAATTCAGTACAAACCCCACAGTTGTTAAAGGCCTAACCTGCAATTAGACTATGACTTGATTGCACCGTCGGAGCTCTCCTTCACCTATATACTTTCACCACATCCAGACCCCACCGAGACTGCTGCACGTGTTCCCCGGTGCGTGCATGCCAGGTGAATTGCCCTGTTGAAAAAGCTGTATCCAAACACCGAACACAGACATGCTCTGGCTGCTCTGCACCAGTCTAGTGATGCAAAGCAGCTGTAACTCCGGGTTGAGCAGCTGACTAAAAGAGCTTTACAGCTGCTTTGCATTGCTAGGGAGCACGAAGCAGTGAGAAACACACCACTGAATCTGATCTGCAGCCTTGCCAGAAGTTCCACTGAGTATTGAGACATCAGTCCTTGTTTTTTCTTTCAACCAAGCATGAAGATGCTGCTGACCACAGAAGAATTTCTGAACTTCGTAAGAGCCTGGGCAAAGCGCTTAATTCTTTTTCGGGGAGGCTTCAGTGGGAGGACCTGCCACTGGAGCCCTAAATCACAGCAGAGGCAAAGCGCTCATCTGTTCCATTTTTGGTTTATAAGTAGGCTTGTCACACTTTTCTTTATATTTTTGGATGGCAGCTTCAAAAATATCCTGTGGTTTGCTTTACAGTTGCCTAGTAGGGAGTCCGTTTCCCTCTGTGGATATTTATAGCATTTATTGGGTGACTTCATAGACTCTACCAGCCACCTTGCCTTAACATTAAATGGACCGGTCTACTTCTGCCTTTTATTCTTCCTCTCCGTCTTTGCCTGTGAAAAGTAACAACCAGCCTCACTGCGTGGAGATTGTTTGTGGGTCTCGCTCTTCTCTCTCTCATCCACTTGAAACCGTGACCTCGCAGCAGCTGCTGAAGCATATTGCAGCAATCCTCTTCAGCAATAAAAGCTGGTGAGACATGTCACGATGGCACCACTGACCACAATTTTCCAAAGCTCAGACTTAACTCACAAGGACCAAAACGTGTTCGGGATCGAGGTACCTCTGAGGTGGCTTCACTATAGGTGGAAAACACAAGGATGCTGAAGTAGCTTTGTGTCCTGTGACACAAAAGAGGAGACAGCAAGCAAACCATGCTCAAGTACCAGCTTTGCTAGTGCTACATTTCTTCCCTGCTAGCCTGAAACCAAGCCTGGAAGTGTTTAAGGTGAAAAACAAGCCCTGCATTTACTGAGTTTTCTTAAGAAAAACAGAATACAAGCAAATTCCTAGAACCCAGAGGCTCCCCACTCTCTCACCGCTGGATTGATACTTTTTTCCCCCAGCTGCTTTCAGCACACAGATACCCGCCTGAAAGGCTCTGGGTAATGACAGTGAGGATGCAGACAGGCTAATGGTCCTGCCGTGTGCAACCCGCTTTGAACACTGCCCGCTGGTGCATCTCTGGAGAAAGCTGGAACCATCCTAAAGACAGGGTTTCTGAGGTGCCAAGGAAGCTGATGACAGCGTGGAGAGGAATAGCTCCCTAGAAAAGGCCAGGATTTGTTCTTATGATTTACAAGTTTTACCCTACCCCTTGTTTTTTCCTCTGCCTAAGGATATGTATACCCTCACTATCCCTGATACTAAAACTGTAAAAAACATTAAACATGAAAGCATTAACTGATAGGGCTGCTGATGGATTGAACCATTTCCAGAGAGTTTTGTTTGAAGTCCAGCTGCTGAGGGTAGTAGGTCTGAGTTCATTCTACCTTTGAATCATAGTTCTGCTTTGTGGCATTTCTCTGCTTGGTCTTCAGCAACCCCCAAATCTTTGGTAAGTTAAAAGATGTTGATATCCAACAGCCCAAGAGCCAGTAACACCCTAACAGCTTCTCTCTTTCTCAGCATGCGGACTCCGTATGGCCTGCACAAGGTAAAAAGAGCCACAAGCTGCCTATTTGCCCCCGTCAGTTTGGGATGTGTGGGAAGAAGAAAGGTATTTTGGGGCAGGTCACTGCAAACTGCTGGATAAAGATGGTTTTCTGAGAAAGCAAAAGGCATGCATTGCCCTGAAGGAAGGGAGAAAGTAATGTGGCTTAGAAAGGAAAAGAACAGAGGTGGAGAGAACGAAGCACTGAAAATCAGGAGAAGAAAGGAAGAGAGGTGCAGAAAAGTGAAATGAGAAGAACGTAGAGGGCATGGGGGTGTGCTGGGGGTTGGAAGATGGGTGACCGCATTAGATGTGTCAGTACTGCTTTGCCCTTCAGCCAGCAAACCTGTGAGTGGAAGCTCAGCTGGGGCTGGAGCATCATCTCCAGATGATGGGTGACCGATTATTTAGGGGCTCAGTGCCTTACTGGGCCCCCAGCCAGACCCAAATGTGCTGTCGCCCGACAGTGCGCAGACTGGCTTTGTGGATGGGATGTGAGTGGGAGGTGGAACACACTGCACTCAGCCTGCCCTGGCGATGGAGCGATCCGAGTGGCCCAGACATAACCTGGGGGGTTCCTGCCAGGTGGTCAGATGGGAAGGAAAGGGAGAGAAGACAGCATGGGGCAGGCCTGGGTACCTTGGCATGAGAGATGATGCAGGCAGTGCATGAGATTTTGTACAGAGAGGAGGATGGATGGATGTTGGGGGGGTGGGTAGGAAATGACTGCCATGATCTCCTGATGTGCTGTGAGTCCACCCTGCAAACAGTACAAAATGTACGTTTGACTGCATACAGTCTTAGGTGGTTTTCCCTTTTGACCCTTCCTCCCCTTTCTAGGTGGTCCCTCTCATAACTTTCTAAAAGCCTCCTTTTAGGAGATGCTAACAGCAAAGCATCAAGAAGCAGAAGAAGAAGAAGAAGAAGAAAAGAAGAAGAAGAAGAAAAGAAGAAAAAGAAAAGAAGAAGAAAAGAAAAAAAAAGAAAGAAAAAGAAACCCCACCCCCTCCACAAAAAGAGAAAGCCAGGAGGACAAAACCAACACACAAAAATCCCCCAGCCCCCTTCCTCCCCTCCCCCCAGAAAAAAAAACCCAAACAAAAACACCTTTCTGTGGTTTAGAGCGAGCTGAGGCTGTATTAGTTCGACTCTTATGAGAAAAATTAGCACAAGTAGTGGCCCCTTTGTGTGAAGCGGTGGCCAGGCTCCTCCTTCCCCTCCAAGAGCAAGGCTCTTCTCAGTAACAAAGAGAAACTGCTTTCCAGGAAAGCAAAGGTACAGGGGCTGCCCAGAGCAGAGTGACCTAACACAGCTGCGGGGAGCCGTGCGCCGCTGCTTGCAGGCTGCCAGCCTCCGGCATGGAGCTGGTGCGCTCCCTTACCGAGTGATGCTGCGTGTTGCAGTGGGCAGGAGCGAGCAGCATGGGCAGGCTCGAGGGTGGGGAGCCATAACTAGTGGTGCAATGGGCACCCCACACGCTGCTGCCGATGCGCCTTCATTCCGGTCTGCAACACCCTCTGCTGTTCTGGCTTTCCCCCACAGCTGCAGCGGACACCGTGCTCGTGCTTCAGCCTGTGCTGCCAGCCCAGCACAGGGTTCCTGCACGTTCCTCAGCTGGGCCCGAGGTTCACGAAGCAGGGGGGAACATGGGCGCATTCTCCCAGCACCATCGGGCAATGTGTAACCCGACATGCCTGCAGGCAGCAGGGGTGGGAGGAGAAGCTGGGAAGCTGAGCGAGCCTATGTGCTGCTGAGACTGGGCACAGGAGTTGCCATCGGGAGGCTGGGCTTTGCAGGGTGGCTGCTGCGGGGTGCAGCGGCCCAGAGCTGAGCTGCAGCGAGCAGCAGCTGGGCAGAGGTAGCCCAGTGGGACAGAGGGATGCTTTGCTGGTGTCTGTTCAGGCTGCTTTCAAGGAAGGGGATTCCCTGTGCAAAGCAGGGCAGGTGGGCACAAACCAGCTCCTTTCCCCACAATCACATAGGCCCAAAAAGCTGAGATTAAAATGTACCCAATGTTCTGCTTCAGGCTTTTATAATATGCACAGTTATTTCTGTGAGGAGACAAGTCTAGCAAGACCTTGTATGTTTATTATTGCCAAACTCCAAAGGCAGACGAGGGGAAAAAAGGGAGGGCAGTTCCCGCTCATTGCCAGTGCAGTTATGGCTCCGTACACGCCCTGGTTCGGTTGGGGGAGGAAGACCCAGCAGTCAGTGACCTTCTAGGTTTTCAAAGAAGGCACCAGGCTGCATAACCTGGAAGGCATTTAGGTCAGATTTAAGCAGCTGCAGAGAAAACAAACAGCCTTTCATAACTGTATAGCAAACCACTCCCTCCCCTCTGAATCTGGCCTGTATGTCAAACACCCTAGAGCAGTAACAGAAGATCTCGGATGGGGCAAGGAGCTACCAGCCCGCTGCACCAATGGACTCAGGTGTGAGCTCCCTGGGGCTCTGTGGCCCCATAAATCCGTAACCACCTCAGCTAACTCCTCCTAACATTGCTGCCTACCAGACACGGAGGGAGTAGCTCAGTTAAGGATTTCATTGTGCCCCTGAGGCCTATTGCTTTTCCACGTTATCCCACATTTTCAGGCGACATTCCTGGAGTGCTGTCCAAAAGTGGTGGACCTTGCCTGGAGCACCCCTGCCCGTGCTTCTCCGGATTTGTTCCCCCACGCTGAGACGGGAAGTGATGCTGAACCCCACTCGTAGAGGACAGGCACCGAGTTCTGACCTGTGTCCACCCGCTTCAGGGTTTTCCCCAAAGCAAAAAAAACCAACCACGAGAGGCCACCCCGAAGGAGCACAGGGAGCAATCCAAGACACAGACCCCATAGCAGAAAGGTCCTAAGTCATTGCTGGATCTAGAAGCAGGGGCTTCCTCAGCTGAGGAAGCTGAGCCTCTAAATGAAGAAAAACAACATAGAAGGCAAGAAGGAGTATAGCTATGGGCTATAATTTTGGGAGCAGTTGTAGCAGAAGCATTGCAGGCTGGTACCATCTGACAGCGGTATCTTGTTGCACTAGACTAATTTCCAGACTGGTCTGCTTTCGTGATGATCACAGGACAAAAGACTCTGTCACATTAATCATTGTTGCTTTGTTAAACATCTTATCTTGATTCAAAAACTGCTGATGGTTGGGAAGCTGCCACCACCCTAAGTAAACTGCTCAAGTACTTAACTACTTTCTCCATTATAAAATGTATACCTCAGATATCTCTAGACTGTTTTTTCTTGTGCCATTGTTGGGAAGAGCAGCTAGTAGAGGAGCAAAAATTTAATCCTACATAGGTATGTTTAGGCTTTGATCGTATCAGTCCTAAGGTCTCCTCCTCCATAAGATGTCTTCGAACCCCTTAACAGTCCTTAGAGCTCTTGCAGGAAGCCTCTCCAACTTGTTAACTTCCTCCTTGAATTGTAGATGTCAAAACTGGGAATTCTTTCACATTAGTAATCACATCCATGGAATAAGCAGACGCAATATAATCTCCTGCAATATAATCTCATTACACCTGCTCCACATTCCCTGCTTATACATCCGAGAATGGAATTAGCCTTTCTGACTGCAGCGTTGCGCTGGGAGCTCACATTCAGCTGCTCTTACATCGTGAGTCAAGCCTTTGCCGGAGTCACTTCTTCCGCGGACAGAGCTGCCAGACAAGAAGTGTGGCTCGTGTTGAGTAACTTACCATTGGGCTGTTTCAAAAACACATTACGTGCTTGTACCAACTTTAACATTTTGACACTTTCTAGCCAGTCAATTTTCAGTCCAATTACTACAAAATTTGTTAATTTGGTATCATTCCAGTTTTTTAAAAATCAAAACACAGTGTAAGACTGTTATCACATTCCTTGCTGGAGCCATATTACGTCAACAGCTTTTACATTTATCAGCCAAATCCATAACCCAAACCTATAATTTACACCTCCAGAAGTTACCAACCCAGCTTTAAGGATTATTTTCCATAAACACATGAGACTTGGCATTTACTAGAAGTCTTCCCTTGTTTTTATATGATCCTTGTATGTGCCATTTCCTTATTCTGTCTGAGGTCAATAAGGAGCTGGTAGGCCTGTAATTACAAGTGTCAGATTACTTCTGGTTTTCACTATTATTTTGTCTCAGCCTATGGGGAATCTGCCAGCTTTTCAAAGTGAAAGAAGGTTAAGTCTAGACAAGAGCTGGAGAGAAACTCCTCTCCTTCCCCTGCTGCTTCTCAATTAAATACATTAAAATAGGCGCTTACTCTAACAGTGTGTACGGGTTTTGTAGAGACCTGGAGAGTAGCTTGCCTAGCTAGTTAACCAAAACAGGCCCAGGGGATGGGAACCAGCAAAGACTCCTGAATCTGTCCCAAATAGAAAAGACTTTCTGATTAAGGAGGAAATGGAAAGCTGAGACAGGAAAGAGTTTATTTGTATGATGGGTGCTCATATATAATTTATACACAATAAATGTTTCTAGCTATTTCATTAGTTGCAAATAAAATGATACAAATGTGCACCACTTGCAGCTGATGCATGGTGTGTGCCTGGGGCTGCTTCCAGCGGAATGGCGGTGGTTCACGTGGGGATGATTTAACACTCCAACAGCCCCACTATCCAAATTCTGCTGCAGGTTAATCCCTGGAGCAGAGGCATGCCACTTTTTCAACCACTCATAGCTTGGCTTATTAACTTAAACTGCCAAAAATTTCCATTTAAACTATCACATTGGCCCCAGACTGTGGTGCGTAAAGAGCCAGCATCTATTTGTCTCTCCCACCTTCTGCAGGGCTGGAGAGCTCTGGGACAAGGAGTGCAACAGGCACGTGCCTGGAGCAAGGGGAGAGAAACCAACTTAAAGCATCACAGCATTTTTTGAGCTTAACATGTCAGTGGCTATTTCAGGCATCAGAAGCTCATTCACATCACTGAAATTCAACAGGAAATTAGGGAAAACCAAAAGAAAAGTACATCACATGAGGTACCTAGATGGGTCTGTAGCTGTTGAGCACAGCCTGGGATGGCAAGACCTCTTGGGCTGCAGGACATTCACATCCTACCTCAACTCTTCCCACGTGGGCAGCTCATTTAAACCCTTGTGACTCCCTGCGACCATCTCTGAGGCAAGCAAGGTTTGTGGATGGAGCTCAAGGGAGGGAGACGTCCACTGGGAAATGTCCACAGGGTGCAGATCTGTGGTTCAGCCCCTCACTGAGGCCTCTCCTTCTCATAAGTCCTGTTCTCCTTCCCAAACAAGTGAAATTAGGGCATGAGGTCTTCACCTCCACGACCTTGTGCAGCGTCATGGCAGGGATGAGAGAGCAGCTTTCCTCAGGCAGGGGGACACCAAGCAGTGTGCATGACAAAGGGCAGAAGACCCATTAGGGATCCATGCACTGGGGACATGAGGGCTTCCCTGTGGTCATTAAGTGCCTCTGCTCCCGCCAACCCACTGTGGGCTGCCCAAGCAGTGCCTGCATCCAACACCAACAGCTCTGCACTCACCAGATTTCCCTCATCTCCCTGCAGGGATCCTTCCCCTGCTCTGGGCTGCTGGAGCAGGGAAGGAGCTGGTCCCTGTCCCAGAGCAGGGAAGGAACTGGTCCCTGTCCCAGAGCAGGAACTGCTCTGCGGGCCCTGACAGCACCCCAGACCTGCCTGCTGCCTGCAAACCCAAAGCCTGGGAGCCAGCATGCTGAGGCTGGTTATGGGATACATTTTGCCCTGTGATCACTTTTATTTTCCTGTCTACTGAGTGCAGCATATGCTCACAATGTGGGGCTTTATATAAAGGTATATCCTCTATATATCCTCTGGAAGAAATCAATTAAGCTAGCAATAGCATGCTTTTTTACTTGTATAACTGCACAAGAGAATTTGGGGTACAGGGCTATTACTAATAAATCACCATAAATAGATCAATATGTCAGTACTTCAGTGCTTGAATCCAACCAGCTATGGGGAATTTGTCCCTTGGTAGCAATCAATCTGCTGTACTTAAAGTTTCCTCACCAGATCTGCAGCTAGCACAAACTGATCAATGCTGTTCCAAGTCAGCGGAGCGTAACAGCTTTGCATGTCCCAATGTTCACCCTTGCAAGTCTCCTTCTCCTTTGCAAGGACACAGAGGTTAAATTATCCTTTGCTAAGTACACGGGATATCTCTAACTCCCAGTTCTTAAGCAAAACCAGCCTTTCTTACCACCAGGCCAGTGCAGCCCAGCCAACACCCCAGCACCTTGCCAGGTGGAGTCTAACTTGATCCTCCACAGGCAGCAATTCCACTGCAGTAGCCTGCAGCACTTCTTAGAATTAGATGCAGCAAAATTAATTTTGTGAGCCATCCAAATTTTGCCATGCATCCTGCATTGGGGGTGGTTTGCCAGGCAGTGCTGGGGGAGACATGCAGTCTTGTAAGACGCTGGGCTGCTCTTTCAGAGGGGTAAGTAGCATTGCTAGAGAAGACATGAGGGACCTGGAGAAGATTTCAACAATCTGGCTTTGGCTTATAGGATGACAGTCCTGCTGCTGAGGGAGGGTCCAGGGCTGCATCCCAGTGCAACCTTCTCCACTTGGAGCTCTATCCCACATCACCTATCACTGATGATTTCTGTGAGGAATTTTTCCCTTCCCATGAGGTCCCTGCTGATGGAGCCTCCTACCAGAAGTGACTTGGGATGCAAGTCACAGGAGTCAGAATTCACTAGAAAACACATCCTTCCCACCCAAGACCCAGAGGTCATCTGTGTGACCCAAAGCAAAGACAGCCCAAATCCTACTGGCTGCTGGAGTGGGGGAGAGGGTCCAAGGTGATGGGGGAGAGGGTCCAAGACCTGTGAATGATGGTGCACATATTACCAGGGTAAGCATTTACAGCAAGATCTCAGGGTTACCCCAAACAAGGCTTGTGCCTGAAAACTGGTATTAAGCAGAGGTCAGGGGTGCCAGATAAATTTGGTAACTACCACATATCTACAAGCTCTGTCCAGAGCTCTACGCTGTTAACAAGCTCCCTGGGACCAGCTCTCAGCATGTACCGCTCAGAGGATGTTGCTTGTGGGTACAAGTTCTCAGAGGTGAAACTCCCTGTGCCCTGGGGACATGTGGCAGCCAAGGCCTGGAGACCCTGGAGGGGTCACCCTGTGCTGTGCTTGCGTGGCTGGCTGGACAATGCCACCACCTTTGATGGGTTCATTCCACTGCTCCCCAGAGGTGGGTCTGGCTTGCAAGGATGGGCTGTGTGTCATGCTTCAGGTCTGCATGCCTGATGCTCTCTCCTTTTCAGATTGCAGTTAAGTGGCAATGGATTTTCCTGGCCATGGCCCGTTGTCCCACCAACCACAGAGGTTTGTGCAAGGGGTCCACATCACTCCTGCACAGGGTCCTCTTCCTCAAGACCCACGCCATAGCCAGAAGAACTGCAAGCCTAGCAGCCACTGCCTAGAAATTACACTGCTTTCTGGTGGCTTGTCGTGAAGAAATCCCAGTAATTCACAGGAAGACCCTGCCCTCTCTAACAGCAGCAGCAGCGATTGATTATTGAGTGCATTTTACAAATCTGTTCTACCAAAAAAAAGCTGTCTCTTGCTTTTCACCTTTTGTAATCAGACACCCACCTCTGACAGTTGTAGGAAAGAACCTGTAAATGGTACTGTGGCCTCTCTCCCTCCACATAGTTCCCCAGTGCTTGCGGTCTGCTTTCCTGCTCCTCCTCCACGGAGTCCTAAGAAAAAGCAATGCACTGGATTTTCCAAACCTATAAGAATTCATGTTCTGATTTCCTTTCTAATGCCTCACCTGGAGGGGAGGTTGTGAGCTGCATAGCTCTCATTTCTTCTCTGTGATGGGTCCCAAAGGTTACCTTTCAACTGCTGTGATGCGGAGCCTATTTTGCCAGGATGAGTTTGAACTAGGCAGGAGAAACAGGGCTGTAAGCTTCTACACTGGTTTCTTTCAAGCTTTGCAGGCTGTTCTGAAAATGTATTGTGTAATTTAGGAGACTGATATGCTGAACTGAGCAGAGAGTTTTCAATTACCAGTATAAAAATGACTCCCTAAGAACATTCATTCATTCTGCTTTCTCCAACTGTTCCAGCAAGGCGTCCCACTGCTCACAGCGCAGTTTGACTTTGCTTCGTTTGACTGCTGAGTCCTTGACTGAAGGGGAATGTTTGTGGTCTGCATTAGGCCTGGTAGACTCTGACTGCTGGAGGGAATGCGAGGCACCAGCGAGCAGTATTCCCAGCCATACTCGGGTATTGATTTTCTCGAAGCCTGGTCTATGCAGCCACCCCCTTTCTGGGCAACTAATGAAGAAAACTGTGTAGAAACCTCTCCGGTTGAGAGGTATGTTTTTGCGGAAGAGTGGAGCAGCTAAGGCAGTGCTGTCTGCTGTTTATCTGCTGCAACTTGGCCCTGCAGTAGAGTCAGTTCACTGTGGTGGGTCACAGTATGGGGGAGTGACTCTCGCCCCTGGAGCAACGCGATTCCAGCAAGCGTTAGAATTCAGAAGAGTTTCTCCATCAGAGAGCGACAGAAGTTCACCACTGGTGTCAAGCACTGAGCCTGTTTGATGCCGCTATGATGCTCCTGGGTCACAGTTGAAACATCTCACACTGTGACGCTGCAGTACAGGCTGTTTCCATTATCAGTAATGTGTCTTCTGGAGGTAGTCAAGGACACAGCCATACCGTCATGACTGCGACTCCTTACAGGTCCCTATTGTGCCCAGTAGGTTGATCACAGCTTCAGACCCTACAGACATCATTAACTCCTCATTACTCTTACAGACCCTCATCCGAACACAGGCTCTGTGCAAGGCACCAGCTACCTCCCCATAGCTCCTCCCTGCCCCGGGCACCCAGGGGAGAGCTTGCAAGAGCTGGGTCAGGCCGGCGGCTCCAGGACCAGCTGCCATGGTTTCACCTGTTTGCACAGGTCATTAACTCCTCATTACTCTTACAGACCCTCATCCGAACACAGGCTCTGTGCAAGGCACCAGCTACCTCCCCATAGCTCCTCCCTGCCCCGGGCACCCAGGGGAGAGCTTGCAAGAGCTGGGTCAGGCCGGCGGCTCCAGGACCAGCTGCCATGGTTTCACCTGTTTGCACAGGCAAGAGGCTTCGGGGTCTGGAGAAGCGGGCAGGCTGGGTAGCTGTGACTGAGGGGAGAGCCAGGTCAGGAGGAAGGCAAGTAGGAGCGGTGCTGTGGAGGGTCGCGCGTTTGCGACCAAGGACGGCCCCTTGCCGTAGGGCCAAGGGTGGGGAGTGGTGGGAACCAGGAAATGCTCTCCAGGCAGGGGAGGCCGCGCTGTTGTGCCCCCACCCGCCCACCACCCCGTTTCCCAGCTGGACCCTAGAAGTGTGAGGCGACGAGGGAAGACAAAGATGGCGGCACTGCCCTCCCCC
>NW_008794445.1:4187287-4187609 GCF_000699145.1 Aptenodytes forsteri
CTGCCATGGTTTCGCCTGTTTGCACAGGCAAGAGGCTTCGGGGTCTGGAGAAGCGGGCAGGCTGGGTAGCTGTGACTGAGGGGAGAGCCAGGTCAGGAGGAAAGCAAGTAGGAGCGGTGCTGTGGAGGGTCGCGCGTTTGCGACCAAGGACGGCCCCTTGCCGTAGGGCCAAGGGTGGGGAGTGGTGGGAACCAGGAAATGCTCTCCAGGCAGGGGAGGCCGCGCTGTTGTGCCCCCACCCGCCCACCACCCCGTTTCCCAGCTGGACCCTAGAAGTGTGAGGCGACGAGGGAAGACAAAGATGGCGGCACTGCCCTCCCCC
>NW_008794445.1:4187806-4200987 GCF_000699145.1 Aptenodytes forsteri
CGGGGCGGCCGCCAGCAGCCGCGGCGCTCCGGAGGCCGCTCTCGGCGCCGGACGGGGGTCAGTCCCCGGGCAGCCCTTCCCCGGGGCCGGGACCAGCTGCCCCAGGGCTCCCTGAGGCGAAGGCCCGGGTGTAGCGGCCCTTTCTGCCTGCCTGGGGAGGCCCCCACCCCGGAGCCGGGTGGGACCCCAGGGCCGGAGCCCCGCTGAGCCCGGGAAGAGCAGTCAGGCTCTGCCAGGAGCCCAGGTCATCAGGCAGATCTGTGAGGAAGGGGCAGGTCCATGGTCACGCCAGGAATTCAGCCCACGGTTGTCAGGATCAGGCCCAGTGAGGGCAGCTGGGGTCAGACGCAGCCCCATGATCAGCAGGTAGGACCATGATCCATGAGATTAGGGCACTGCTGCTGGAGACCAGCACTCCTGCAGCACCACTGAGGCTGGTCCTGGGCTGAGCTTAAATAGGCTCATGGGCAGAAGGGAAAGATGTAGGGGAAGCCCCGGGTGTGGCTGATTGGGACCATTAGGGCCTGTAAGTGCTCTCAGGGCCCTGACAGCAGCCTCACCTCGCCCCCTCTGTCCTCACACCTTACAGAGGTATGGGCTCAGGAGGGACTTGCTGTAGAGTGATTTAATTGCTGTGGGGTCTCAGGGGGCTATTTAAGGGAGGAGAGACCTGAGACAAGTCACTGGAAAGGGGATATGGCATGAGAGACTTGGGGATGGGGATAGTCAGGCTGTCCATGAGGAGCCCCAGGGGTCAGAAGGGCTTGGGGGTAAAGGGGAGATACTCAAACCACCCCTGGAAGATCCCCAGAGGCTGGGGTTGAGTAAGGGTCAGATGTAGCTCAGTGATTGCCAGGCAGATCAGCAGTAATGAGACAGGTTTGAGGTTGAACAGGTGCCTGGCAGGTTGTGGACCCATATCCCATGCAGGGTCCCTGGCCCTGAGGGGTGCACGGGAAGGTGGCAGCAGTGACCCGCTGTGTGGCATGTAGCCAGCTGCTCTCTCGAGGTGCCAGCTGGTGGTGTGAAAGAGGGGAAGCACCAAGGTAAAAGAGAAGGTGGTAACAGTCTAGTACTGGAGGCAGCACCCTTATTCCCGAAATTGTCTTTTTGGTCCAGGACAGGTGCCTGGCTGACTGCAGCTAGCTGGGGGAATTCTGCGTGGTTCCTTCTTGCCAGATCTCCTGTGCCTTCTGGTCAGGTTGCAGCTGCTGCAGAGACACAGAGAGGAGGCTTTCTACTGCTGTGTAGGGAAAGCTTGTTTCTTCCTAGGAGCATTGCTAGTACGTGCTGGGAGGAGGATTCCCCAAACAGGCAGGCAGGGACGGCAGCTTGGGATGTTGAATGGGGAGCTATAAATCAGCAAGCTGCTAATTAAGACCACAGGAGACTGGTAAGTTACTAAAGACCTGTGTTATTCTTTTCAGAGCTCTGGGCCATTAACAAGATCTCTGGGACCTACTCCGAGCACGTGGCTCTCCAGGGACATCACTTGTGAACACTATTTTGGGCATGTTCTCAGAGTTGAAGTTCCCTGTGCCCTGGGGCCACGTGGCAGCCAAGGCCTGGGGACCCTCGGAGGGACACCCCGTGCTGTGCTTGCACGGCTGGCTGGACAACGCCAACACCTTTGACAAGCTCATTCCACTGCTCCCCAGAGGTAGGTCTGGCTCATCAGGATGGTTCTTGTTGTGTTGCAGGGCTGCACATCTGATATTCTCTCCCTTTCAGATTGCTATTATGTGGCAATGGATTTCTCTGGCCATGGCTTGTCATCCCACCGACCTGCAGGCTCCCCCTACCATTTTCTGGATTACGTGACCGATGTGCGGCGGGTGGCAGCAGGTGGGTAGTTGAAGGGACTCTTGAGGGGATGTTTGTGCAGGGGGTGCTATATTGTGCCTGCTCCTTAGAACAAGCAGGCAGCATTTACTGCCAGGAGAGGGGTCAGTTCCCTCTGCTTCTCCCCAGCCTGATGTTAGCTGGTGCTTTGTGACCACAGACTGAATAAGCATCCCTCTTTCTCACTATTTTGTGAGAGGAAGAAACAGTAAGCCCTGGGAAGCAAGTGTTTCTATACTAAAAAGCAGTAGTGGCGAAGTGGTGGATGCAACTAAATAGTTTTGCCAGACTGACTTTTTGTAAGCAGCCAGTGACCTCTAACCAGTGTTAGGTGTAAGTTGGAGACTCTTCTGGTTCTCCCCAATGGCAGCTTGCTGCTTGTTTTAGTATCATACAAAGAAATCTGAAAGCCAAGGTGTCTGGGGCTCCTAATAACTCCTGATCTAACTGCCCGTCTGCTGATCTTGCGGGAGGTTGTGGCATGTGCAGTTTTGCATCCCTCATTCAGTATACAAAGAGCCTCTAGAAGCTCATTGATGTGCCAGAGGGTAAAACACATCTTTCAGTGAGGTATATTTCAGATGGGCAGCACTGATGAAGCAGTATTTTCCCATAAGCCTCTTGGAGTGCCCTAAAAATGGATTGAAGAGCCTGATGTGCTAAATGGTGCAGAGAGCTTTCACTTGGAATAATCATACTTTCCTCAAGGCAGCGGACCTTGCTCTGTGTCCTCATGGCTCTTGTGGAATGCCCTGAAGTGGGATGTTCTGTCAAGGTCTCCCTCTTCCAGCAGATGCTGCCCAGTTAGGCTCCTTTGCTTCTTGCCAGTCTCGTGTCTGGCAATGAATGGGAATTTGCTGTAGTTTGTTTGCCATACAGAGACAGCTTGAGAGCTGCGTGACTTAACTACCAAGGAAATGAGGTGGTGGATGCTCTTTTTCTTTAAATCTTGCCTACTTAGCCATCTCATTTCTGGATTAGGAAGCAAATTAAGCAGTGCAAAAGCCCTTCCGGGAGAAGGGGCCCGTGTTGGTGGAGAATCAGCAAGATGCCGCTGCTCTGGTTTCTAATGCAGCACTGTCTGTTTTTGTCTGTTGCCACTTAGCCTTGCAGTGGAGACGATTCACCCTGATGGGTCACAGTATGGGTAAGTGGCTCTTGTCCTTGTAAGCTGTGAGATTCATGGAAATAGGAGTAGATAATTAACTTAGAAGGCATGCTGCTAGGAGCTGAGTTGGAATATTTATTATATTGTGTCAAGTACCAGGTTCCTGCTTGAGTGATTCAAAAAATCTATGCCCTCGTTTGAAATGCCTCTACTTTCAAGACCCTGTAGTACAAACAGTGGTAACTCTTGCTGTGGGCCTTTCCTCCACCCCCAGGAGGGAACAGTGATGGGCAAAGAGGGGTGGTCTACAGCAGGAGAATTTGCAGCAGGCCTTCCTGCCTGGTCCCCACAAGGCCACAAAGTCTGGGGACAGCAGGGCCCTTCTTGGTGGGTCACAGAGCTTGCTGAGGGGAACCGGACTCCAGGCTCTATCCCTTTGTCCTTGGGACGTGATTGGGTTTTGCCACGATTTGGGTTTTGCTCCCCAGGGCTGCTGTGGCCACAGCTCACAGTACCTGCACACCATCTTTTTTAACTAGTAACTCTTCCTTGGCTCTTGCTGTCTAAAAGGGAGATGGGGGTGGTGCAGGACAGGGAGTCCAGCTGGCCAATAGCCTTGCAATCTGCCTGCATCCTGCCTTCTGGGAGAGCTTTACTCTGTAACTGGGGCTTTGTCCCTTGGTACAACATGCATTTGTGCTTCTAAGGCAGCACCTGCTATGGGGAAGGGGAGTTTCTGTTACCGGGGGGTGTCCAGTGCATAACTGAGCACACTTCTTCCCTTTGCAGGTGGGTCTGTGGCAGGAATGGTGAGTAAAGCATCCTTTCTTCATGGGGTTTGTGATTTCTGCAGCTGGAACAACAAATGGGAGAGGAACGAAGGGACAGACTGTGTGGGACTTGGATCTCAGGGGAGGAGAGGCCCTTCCCTGACCCCCTCTCCAGTGTAGCAGGACAAAGACATCACTCAATGCTCAACTTTTCTCTTTCTTTCATATTGTTTCATCTCTCCTCAGTTCTGTTTCCTTTATCCTGAGATGGTGGACAAGCTGATCCTGCTGGAAAATCTTGGCTTTCTGCTAGCTCCAGAGGTTAGATTTCATGTGTCCTTCTCCTCCCTTTTTTAAATACAAAATAGATGGTTTTTTTCTTTCCCTCATTTGTTCAGAGAAAGCACTGATGTGACCTGGCAGGTCACACAAGTCTCGGGGCTCTCCTTTTGGCAGGCACAGATCTGCTCCTTGTTGCATGGGCTGAGGTCCCTGCTTAGGGTGGCCCTTTGGGGACGCTTGGTAGCGCTCTACATCCTACAGTCCCTTAGCACCAAAATTCACTTGTCTGTGCCATGCCCTTGTACAAAGGGAACTGGAACCTCTGTCCAAGCAACTGCCAGCCAAAGTTGTCTTTTTGCCAACAGCTTGTTGGGTGACCTGGGTGCAAGACTGGTGGGTTTCTTTTTCTGTTCCTGGCAGGACATAAAACTACATTCCCAACCTGCCATCATCGCTACCAGATGCTGGGGCTTTGCTTGGCAGAAGTGGGACAGAAGCCCAGGGTCAGAGAGACAAGAGATACCAGATTTCCCTTGTTCTTTTGGACAGTTGTCCTCAACTCAAAAGTGAGGTAGGAAGGGGTAGAAAAGATCACAGGGGTAAAAAGTTAGTAAGTTCTTTACAACAGTGCTTAGCTTTCTGTTCCTACCTTGCCTTTTAAGTATTGTTGTTCTCTTTTCCCCAGAAATGGGCATTTTTAATATATCCATAACTGGTACCAGTTCTGAGGGATACTGAAGGGTGAAATGCCCTCTTCTACCCTCTGATAAGGGGTAATAAGATTCAGAAGAGAGGGGTTACTCCTGTTCCCTACCTCTCTTTGTTTCAGGACACTGAGGCATGGCTGAAATCAGAACGGATGGTGATTGACAGATTACTGAGTCTAGAGGCAAAGCAGCAAATTCCCAAAGCACGGAGCCCCGAAGCAGCATTGCAGAGGTGGGTTCCTATCTGTCCTCTTCATTTGCTGCCTGCTCTCACTTTGGACAGAGTTACGGATACACGAATGAGAAAGGGAAACTGCCCCTGCACTTCTCCTTTCAAGTCCTCCTCTGGAATCTCAGCAAGACCTTTTGCTTCTGCTGCCAGAAGCTGCTGCTTTTTCCTGCTCTTTTCTGAAGCAGCCTGAGAGCTCGCTGTCACCTTGTCATGCCATTTTCGCTTTGCTTCCTCCCTTTTCCAGCAGAACAATCTCTCTGCCATGTCTCCCCCAGGCTCTTAGAAGCAAACAGACATCTGACAGCAGAGGGTGGGGCAATCCTACTGCAGCGAGGAGCAACCGAGACACCCGCTGGTAAGGGGCTGCGTGGAGACAGGGCTCATCACAGTGCTGGGCCAACACTGGGTGTGGGAAGGGAGCGCTGCCAACAGCCATTGTCTTCCACAGGGTACAGGGTGCCCTAGCTACAAGTTTATACAGCCTGAATGGCATCAATTAGGTCTGGAAGCAGAGCTCTCCATTCCCAGCAACTGTGGTTGGTGCTCGAGTCCTAGAATGGCTGAAGAAATTAAAAAAAAAAAGGGAAAATCTGAATTAATCCTATTCCTCTTGTCTCAAAAAGTCTTGGGCAGACCCCAGAGGTGAAGAGAAGGAGAGCAGCTCCTGCTCCTGTGAGACATGAAAACCTTCTCTTGTTTTTTCATTCCAGGGCTGGTGTATAACAGAGACATGAGAGTCCGTACGGTGAGCACTGCTCTTCTGACGTGTCCCCTGCTGCTTCTGAGCCCTGAGCTTACAGAAAACTCAGAGATAGTGGAGGCCTGCTCACTGAGCCCAGGCCCTACCTCCACCCAACTGTTTACTTTCTGCTTCCCTAATTCCCACACCTCTTTTAAATGCTGCTGTTAAAAGAGCCTGCACTCGATCGTTAACTGACTCAGCTTACAGAGTCACTGGAAAATGTTACAGATTTTTCTAGCAGTTCCTCTGCCCCAGGGCCTCCTGGCCACATTTTCCTGCCCTTATAACTCTTCAGGCAGCAGAGGGATAGATGCTTTCGGTCAGCTGCTTTGTCAGGTCACCCGTATAAGAAGGGGAGAGAGAGTAGAGCAAAGTCCCTGTGTTTGATATTCCGATAGCTTTGTGCCACTTTTGAGCAAGTAGGGCCTCCTCTACCTGTGCTACTGCCAGGCTATGAAAGCCAGAGTATTGTAACTGTCTCCTTTTTAGTAAAAGGATTTTTAAAGCTTTTCTCTGCTATGAGATCATTCCCATATGTGCTGCATCCCAGCAGGCAGTGTTGTTGGCAGCCCTGAAACGCAGCTGGACAGAAGGAGCCTTTGCAGAGCCAGCTACTCTTGTGCACAGCCTGGCCGCCTGTCATGTCCCAGCACAGCAGCGTTGGGGCTGCAGCCACTTCTGCCTTCAGAGCCGCTAGTGTGGCAGGGGTCAGGGACACCCTCTGCCCCCAGCTGCTGTCCCTGACCTTTGCTGCTCTCTTTATCTTTGTACCTGCAGCAGAGTCGAGAGTCCTTCACGGTGGAGCAGTGCGTGAAGCTCTTGCAGAAGATTCAGGACCGTGTTCTCATAATTGTGTGAGTGAGGCACAAGCCAAACCAACCCTCGCTGCTTCCCTGCAGCCCTGGGTGGAGGGGATGAAGGTTAGAGAGGAGTCCTCTGCTACCCACTCCTTTGCAGCAGCCACCCAGACCTTCAGGCCAGTTGGCACAATAGTACAACCTCACATGTGAGAGGCATTTCCTAGTTCCCCACCACTGCCCTGGGCTGGGCAGGCTCCTGGAGCAGGCAGAGAGCAGCTGGCACATCCTCCTCCCAGCCTGGCGCTGCATTTTCAGGCTGGGCCTCCCTGGTGCAAGGCTGACCAAGGAAATGCCAGACCTGCCCTATCCTTCCCACGCTCATGCCTTCACGCTGCCGTCCCACGACTTTCTGTCCTTTGGCCCTACAGCAAGGGGCCATCCTGGCAAACACGGGACTCTCCACAGCACCGCTCTTACTTGCTTTCCTCCTGGCCTGACTCTTCCCCCAGTCACAGCTACCCAGCCTGTCGCCTTCTCCAGACCCCAAAACCTCTTGCCTGTGCAAACAGGTGAAACCATGGCAGCTTCCACCTCCTCCAGCTGGTACTGGAGCCCCTGGCCTGACCCAGCTCTTGCAAGCTCTCCCCTGCGCTGCCTGGGGCAGGGAGAAGCTGTGGGGAGGTAGCCAGTGGCTTGCGCAGAGCCCCTCAAGCTGTTAAGCTGTCTGGGTGGGTAGCTGGTTCTGTCAGTCCTCTTCTTTTTCCCATCTCCTTGGAGGGCAAGACGTGCAGGGCTCTGGCTACTTTGGCCTGTGTGGTGCTGTTAAGACTAAGAAACGAGGGGAAGCGCTAGAAGTTAGGAAATGAGGTGCAGTTTTGGCTTCCCTAGTCTGTTGAAATCATAAGAGCTTAAGGATTTTCCTGCTTGTCCAGAAATGCAACTTCATGGTGAGGACAAGTTCTTTAGGCCATACAGAGTACATCCCTTTGAGCCTGGGATGTCACCTTGTCCCATCACCTGCAGCACAGTAGGAGACAGCATGATCTTAACTCTGCAGGAGGTCTAATGCTGGCTTCTCCAGGATACTGCCCTGGTACCTCCCTCTCCAAGCAGGGCACACCCTGTTTAAAACAGCAGCCTGGAGTATGGAAAGGGACAGAGGGCAGATGTAGAAGCTGGCTGGAAGGAAAAAGTTAAGAGCAGAAGACAGGGTGGGGGCAGGGAATGATGTACTCAGACCAGTTAAGGAGCCAGCCCTGGGAGGATAATGTTTAACCAGTCTCCACTCTGATTCTACTAGGCAATCACCCAAGGTTTTAAACGGATAGTTTGATAGAAAATAGATGCTTAGCCAAGCTGTGCGGTGCTCCTCTGACTACCATGTATGACCCTGTAACCCTGCTGTTTACAAGCAGCCTGGGAAGAGCAGTTGGGTCTGTTGCCCCACAGACTTGGGGACACTGCTGCTGCCCAGGACAGCAGCGAAGACAAACAGAGGCGCACTATGTGCTGTACTGAGCCTTGTTGCTTTTCAGAGCAGCGCAAGATGGACTCTTGGTACCACACAAGCTAGACAGCAGAAATCACTTTGTGAAAGCCCTACGGGAAGCATTTGAATCTACCCTCAAAGAGGTGAGAGCAAACTCCATCCTTACATCTCTATGTGCCACCAACCTGGGAGCAATAGAGCTAGGAAGCAGCTCACCTCAGTGGACACCCCCCACTAGGTGATTTGTCCTGAACGGCACAGTCCTCACACGGGAGGAAGCCAACTTTGCCCCTGCTGCCAAATTCCTAAGTCAGTACTGCCCTCTGGACCCAGCTCTTCCCTAGTCCTCCCATCCCTGTCCTGCCTCGCCCCCCCTGCCCCCCTCCCCGAGTGCCACACAGCAAGCACAGCTTGCCTGAGGGAGCACTTTCCTGGTCCATCTTCTTGTGTCTTCTCCCTCCAGCACATCCAGCTAGTAGAGGTGCCTGGGAGTCATTTTGTGCACCTGAACGAGCCCAAGGTGGTGTCTGGGATCATCAGCAACTTCCTGACAGCGCAGAACACCAGAGCCAGGCTCTAGGAAGCACTCGCTGCTGCAGCAGTCCAGAACAGGGAGCTAAAAAGCAGGCTCTGGAGGAATTGTCACCATTCCTACCTCACATCCAACATCAGTTTCACAATACCCTTCCCGAAGCTTAGCTCACTGCAGGGTGGAAGCAGGTCTGCTGGGGGTTCCCTGGAGGAGAGCTGAGCAAAATATCTCGGTTGTCAGAGGGAAAAGGAATCCTTCCTTCACTTCCAGCTCTGTGAGTACAGGGATAGATGCCCAGAGTGGCCTTCCCCTCGCTTGCTTCTAACTTGCACCATGAAATGGAGCAGGAATATAGGCAGAGGCAACCACTGTGGGAGCAGCAGCAACACCAGCTGTAGCATTGCAAGAGACTGGCGGCTCATCTCGCCTCCTCCCCAAGGATGGTGCAACCAGTCTCCTCCCAGGGTTACACCTACTGAAAAACCAAGAAAGTGTTCTGCTTCTTTGCTTACTTCCATGGGTGCCTGAGCTCAGAGGGCCTCAGTGTCTCTGATCTACTCTGAGCTGCTGCTTGTTTAAAAGTCAGCTTAAAAGCTCACCTGGGCACAGAAGGCTATTTTAATGAACTCCTAGGGAATGAGTCACTAATGCTCTAGCTGAAGCATCTGGGAGAACTAATAATAATGGAAAAGTTGGCAAAAGATGACTTCTGTCCTAAATAAAGATTAATCTCCCAATATTAACTCGTCTTCTTGACTGTACAGGAGTGAAACTCGTTTCTTTTGGCATGCTCACCCAAGCAGCTACACCACCAGTCTTAGGAGGCAGTGATTTTTACATGCATTCTGCTATAGATAGGGCATATTAAGGATCCATCTGCCTCTTAGTTAAATTGATGCAAAAAGCCAACTGAAGCAAGCAGGCCTGGCAGTCTCCCCATGCAATGGAAGCTGCATTTGCAGTGGGTTTTCTAGGGGAGGGTAAATCCATTTTAACCCAGCTCTGTGGAATTTACCACCATTTCCAGCTTACATTCACAGTCACACCCGTATCGAGGCTACAGGCAGCAAAATAAATGTGCAGAAGCCTGGGGGTGGGTGGGTTACAGCCCCTTTCCGATCACAGAGTGCACTGGGGCGAACAATCATTAAGTCCAAGGCTGCACAAATGTTATGTGGGCAGTACAAAAGCATTGCCCCGCTGCTGGATGTGCCTGTTGCCATCCTTACCTGCCTCCTGTGGGCTGCTGACAGGTTAAGTGGAAACAGGCCTTGGAGAGTCTGGTTTCTCCCTCCAAAGCCAGGCTGCCATCTCATCTTGTTCTAGTGATGGTGCTGAACAGCAGCAGTTCCCAGCCTAGACATGGCTGTAGAGGTCCGCACACAGCTGGAAGACTGGGCACCTCAACACCTGGCTGAAAGGGAACTGCCTGGGAGGGAAACACCAAGGGAAGGGGTAGGGCTCTGTAACACACCACTGATCTTTGCTTGTGACAACAGGTCTGGGAACTTCCCAGTTGGGCTTTTCCTGAGGTCACTTCTCTCCTCTTCTTACTCACCCCCAGATAATATGTGCAAAGGAGCACAGGCATACAAGCCATGACTTTAATTGCCACCCAGCACACAAGAAGCTGTCCCCCACAGCAGACCATGGGGGAGAGAGAGGCATTCCATGTTCTGAGAACATAGCAGCAGTTTATTTACAGTTCTTCAGCCATTCCCTGCCCCTGCAGAGGCTGTGCTAGGTCAATCCCAGCTCTCACCAAACTTTAGGAGGGCCTTGCGTGGCAGGGAGATACAGGTTGTCACAGGACCTTGACCTGAGCACCTTGGGAAGTGGTGCCACAGGGCCGAACGATGGCAGGGAGAGCAGGAGGATACCGGTGCGACAGAAGGAAACACCCCCTCCAGTGGCGGTTGCTGGGATCTCCCACTTTAGATCCAAGGGCAGGGCCAACCCGAAGCTGCCTCAATTCCTTGAAATCCTTCGGCACATGTGAGTCCATAGGCATCTCTCCTGCCCTCTCCAGCACAAGCATCTGAGGAAATAGCTCGGCACGACTTAGTATGGTCGAAATTTGCGCTGGGCTCGCATCAGTGCGATTCTCTGCTTGTCCTCCTCAAATTTCTTCCTCAACTGGGCGATGTCTGAAAGAGGCAGAAAGAAGACAGGTCACACGGGAGCAGCAGATCTCCTCCTCCTGCGGAGCTTCACTTCCACACACCAGGAGGGGCTCAGTCCTGAAACTTGCAAACACACACTTCCCAGAGCAGGTCCTTTTGCGCCTGGGCTGAGTGCCAAGCTGGGGCTCTGGCGGTTCATCTCCGGCTGTGTTGCAGCTCCCTCTTGGGGAGGAAACAGGCTGGTTTTCCCTTTCAACTGCTGCCTTTGTGCAGACTGAAGAAACTCATCTATTGGAAAGTCACGACCTGTGCACTCTCCCACAAAATATTCCAGCAGCCCTCGCTAGGAGAGGTGGTGGCAAGGGGCCCCCAAGAGCTGGCAAGGCCATTCACACAATCACCTAGCCAACTGTTCACCTGCAGCTGGACATAACCTCCACTGAAGGAAGAAGGACGCTCTTTGGGCCACAGTGTGAGATACAAGAGACACAGGCAGGGGTAAGAGACACTCACGCTCTCTCTTGGTCTCGCGATGCTGCCAAGCATAGAAATTGAGCAGCTCTTTGCGGGCCCTTTTCCGCTTCTCCCTCTCCAGCACCCGCAGGTTGGCAGCCTCTGTCCGGGGCAGGCCAGGCTTCCTGCCCTTCCGCGTTACCTTCACCCAGCCCTCCTCATCCGGAACGCCCTCCTCCTTGGCTGCTTTGGCTTCTTCCTGTAAAGACAGGAGGGTGAGGCAGCTCAGTGCAACCAGGCTGCCAGCCACCCTGATTCACGGCTCCCCCCCAGTGTCCCCCTTACACACATGCAAAGTTACAGCTCCTGCTTCTGCACAAGATTTGAAGGATGGGACCAAGAGGGCAGACATTCACCTCTCAGTCACAACGCTGCACGCCAGCCAGGACCCAATTGATTTGTGGATACCTGTTGTAAGCCCTGGGTGGAAGAGTCAGGTGCTGTAGACCAACCAGGACCTGACTGCCCACCAGCAACTGGGAGTAAAACCACCCTGCCAACCAGTGTGTTTCCCTCTGCCCTTTCCACTGAGGCCGGGGCATGAAGATATCTTCTCTCTCCCCAAACTGCTTCTTAGCTGGGTTCCCTCTCCAGCCTGGCCTCACCTCTGCTATCTTTTTGTCATAGTCTTGCATGTAGGCGTCCACCTCAGCCTTCAGCTCCTCCCGATCCACGACTGAGGCCGCATAGCTGGCGATCCACTCTGAGACAGAGGGCAGAAGTCAGCAGTAGCCTCTGCTAGAAGCAAGCCCTAGTGTGATGCCTTTGGGCAGCTCTAGAGAGAACTGCTGTGGGGAAGGACACACTGTTCCCATTCCTGTTCAGCCTCCCCACTGCCACAGCTCAACCAACTTGTGGCCCAGGCCACAGCCAGTAAGCGATGGGAAGAGCTTGCCACTTTCCCAAGCAGGAGTGGGCTAGCCTTAAGCTCAAGAGGTGCAACATTCAGGGCTGTGTTCCTGTCAAGTGCTGTCATTTTGACAGACACCTGGTGCCTGTTATTGAGCCTGAATTCCATTTTGCGGGCAAGACGCAGCCAGTTTCTCTGAATCTATGTGATACTGAAAAGATGTTGGGAAAAACTGCCCTTCCATTGTACAAAGTGACCCCATTCTCCCACAGGGTCACTGGACCAGACTACAACATCCAGTACAAGAAGATTGCTACCTTGTGAATAATAAAAGCAGGACAATGAAACACTGGATGTCTCCTGGCTCAGTACAAAATGGTGAGAATTAATCCGGGACATGCAGGGTAGGATTCAGCGAGGAAGGGATATAGTTTTTCCCTGGCACTAGCTAGCAGGAAGATAGCTAGGGCTGTCTTACTGCTAATGCCGGTTTTCACAGGGTGACTCTCTGTTGATATCAGCAAGGGACCTTCCCGTGACAGGGCCTTGGCTGCCTGGACACCAGCTGGTTTCCTGAACACCACGTATGCTACTTGAAATCCCTAAAAGAAAAAGACACCCAGGCCAGTCAGATACACCAGGGAAACTGGTGACGCAGCAAGGAGCTGTGGTACAAATAAAAGAAAAATAAAAATCAATCCACAAGTTACAGTGGGATAGCAAAAGAATATAACGTAAACTTAAATAAGTAAGTAATCACGTTGCCCAATGCCCCCAAATGGTTTCCCATATCTCACATTCCAAACAGTACCATTCAGTGCTTGCGACCTTCTCTGACCACTGAAGCATCAGTATTCCCCACCCCACCCCCCCCGAGCTTTACCGTTACAGTTTTGCAGTTGAAGAATTTGGACGTGAGTTTTTCTTTTTTCTCTCCTGGCTTCTCACAGATGTCCACAGACTGGACACACCCGCAGCGGGCGAACAGCCTAGACAGAGAGTCCTTGACGCGGAGAATAAAAGAGAACAAACGGTACAGGAAAGCGGGAGTAATTCCTCTCCCCACCCTCTCACGCACGGACTAGAGTGCACCGGGAGGCCCTCCGGCACAACCCCAGCTCCTCTGCCCACAGCTACCCCGAGGCACGCCTGGCTCCTTCGCCCACGGCCCCGCGCTCCTGAGACGATGCC
>NW_008794445.1:4201958-4219188 GCF_000699145.1 Aptenodytes forsteri
CAGCGCCTCGAAGGCGCTGCCCGCCCTGAGGGACCCGTCGCCGCTCGATGGTTGAGTGTAACAAAAAGGTTTCCCCATCCAGAGCATCTTACAGGATGCTCTGTAAGAAAGCTTATTATTACACACCATCACTTAGTTCAACAGTTCTGAAAATGAAGACCTGAACAGTGTAAAACACAGGCAATGTGCTTAATCCTAGAGAGGCAAATAGAAGAAGAAATAAATCTTAAAGATATGTAAAAACAGTCAAAAGACAACCATAAGAACAGCTGTTTTTTAAAGACTCTTGTTAATCAGGAAAAGCAAAAAAAAAAAAAAAGATGACCTGTACAGAGGAACTTGTATTTATGACTGAATGGAAGACAGGACCACTCCAAAATAAAGATATGGAAGCAAGACATATGTACAAGGTGAAAAAAAGGTCAGTGAAAGTAAGAAATAACATGGAGAGTTGACTCACCAAACAAATATCCAAGTTAATCAACATTATCGGAAGAAATGATACATGTAAAAGCCATGAAAATATACCAGACAAACTTGCAAGTTGTGGCATCACTTCAGAAGTCACCATGTTTTTGAAAAAACAAAGGAAAAAAAAAAGAGAGAGAAACACTATTACAAATTACCTACCACTTGTCCTGGCCAGCCATATCGAATTAGTGCAAGCAATCAGTTTCATATGCAAGTTCATAATTTCTAACAGCCTGGAAAAAACTGAACAAAAATATATAATCATGCTGCATGAGGGCAAATGTGCACAGATCTGAGGTCAGAAGGTGGTAGGTGAGCTCAGTGGAATGCAAACAAGATTAGCATGACAATTGCAGGACAGCCAGGAGAAACTGGAAAGCTGCAAGGTAAACTGCTTGAAAAGGACTAGGAATAACTGGTTACTCTTTTTTCAGTACCCAACGAAAGAAGCCACGCTATGAAGTATTAGAAGACTAAGATAACTTTAGAGAGCTGACTGAGAACAGGAAGAGCAATGCACACCAAGACATTGCTGTAAGACAAACCATGGAGTGGTGTTTAGATAATCATTGACTTCACCGATTTAAAAAAAAAAATAAATACTGCCATAGATCACAGAGCTAGAGAACAGAGCAGTAGTTCTTCCAAGGAAGTATGTTAATGTCGTCATAATTTCTCCCAGATAACCTAAACACAACGCACAATTTAACAGCAAGTTACAAAGTGCATCTTGCTATTTGGCTTTTGGAATGGACATGAGTCTATTAATAAAATGGTTGAATCTCCGCATTCTTTCAGAATAGACAAGATATGCATTCACAATACAGGTGTCTTCGCATTTCCAAAACTTTCTACCTAGCTGATAATGAAATACCCTACTTCACCTAGAACAGGTACCCTGATTTCACAGCTGCATTTTTTATAATAAAATTACTTTTAAAATTACTAGGCTGTCAGTAACAAAGGCCGTTCTATTTCTTTTCTGTGACAGCAGAATTGGAACTAGGTGGGGACACAAATTGCTCCCACTTTGTAGCAAGAATCAGCTACTAATTTCAATGATCCAGATTAAAAGGCTTATGACTATCAATTCTCTCATCCATATACTCCTCTTGCTCTTCATCACATTATCAGTTTTGAAGTTTCTATATTCTTCTAAAAGCACACTTGATTCAATGTTGGAACAACTCCACCTATCTTTAGTTGCTTCACAGCATCTAAAAAGGCTTAGAATCCACTCTCTGTATAACAAACGTTTATTCAGAAACAGGTAATACATTATCTTCTCCAACCCCTAATGTTTCCTCCCCCTCCCCCCATTTTTTTTTAATAAAACACAGGTGTTTGATGGGCAATCTAAAAAAGGAAAACAATAGCTGTCTTAGGTACCCTCCCCTACAAACATCTGCTGTTCACATGAAGCACCCTGCCAATAATGGTGGTGTTGGCTTCCAAACCAAAGAGAGTACTCCAGAAAAACAAGTCCTGCCAAGTCCTCAGTTATTTCCATGGCTAAAAGGGATACAGTAAGCTAGAGGAATGGTTTGCACGAGCTAGATAGAGCAAAGAGTTAATACAGAACAAGAAAGCAAAAGAAACATAGGGTTTACCAAGAAATGGAATCCAGACCTAGAACCATTACAGAGAGTTCATTAGTTCAGTGGAGCTGAACAGAATGGATTAGGTTAGTCTCCTAGCTAGAAGGATCAAGTTCAAACCCCAACCAGATTCTGGAAGTGGCTCTTAGCTTTCCTCTCTTATAATACATTTTGAACAAATACAAATGAATGGAGCTACCAGGACTTCAAATATCCATGGCAATAATGCTGTACTAACAAAGGAAGTACTGGAAGTGCCACCTAGTGGCCTGTGGCTCGTCACAGATTCTCACTGGCCCAAGGTACATCCTTGCTGCTCTGCATGGGACTTACTCGACACTCCTCTCCATGTGTTCCTTACAGAGTGCTAACTGCTCTCCTCTCCAAAACCTCTCCCTGAAGCCATGAAGTGCAGCAATCATCCTCCAAATCCATGCATGCGAGCAGCATGCCCGCACAGCAGCCAAACATTCCCCAAATTACATCTCTCAAAGAAGTGAGTTCTCAGGCACAAGAAAAGACTACTTCTTATGTATTAGTATCTGAAAAAGGCCCAGCTCCTTCCTTTTTATAGGAGACTGGATAAGTTAGCAGGTAATAAAAAAATTAATGTCCCTGCGTCAGCAGGAGGATGCAATAGTCTAATGGGAGTGAAACACCTGGATTTCCTCTAGCTCTGAACACAAGACTGGTTCTTATTTTTCAGTCCAGAAAGAAGAGAGCAACTGAACCTGACCCTACAGGTCACTGTACAAATGCCAGAGCCGCCTCCCCCCCCTCCCCCCCTGGCATTACCAGAGTCAAAGCATCCCTCCCATAGCACAATGGTGGTGCACTTGTGCATATGTCCTTTCTGCCTGATGCCTCCGTTGGCTGGTATACACAGTGGGGAGCTCAGTTTTTCACACTTCTTCTCAACGTCACAGCTGCTGAGCAGAAAAATGTCCAACAGCCAGAATGAAGTAGTATGCCACCAAATGCATACAAATCAAAGATGCAAGATGGTGCTTCCTGTATGGAGTCACACCTGACTTTGTACCCAGTGCAGCAATTTCAGAAACAATGTGGTGTTCTTGCCTGTTGATAATCAAGGGGATGCACCTTTTAGTTAAAGGTCAGTCAGAAGAAAAGAGAAGGAGATCACCACTCCTTCCCTCAAGGTCTATGTGCACTTTTAATGGCCACTAGGGGCTTTGGAGTAAAGGAGGGAGTTACATGGTATATGCTTCGTAATACATTACTGGCAGAAGGGGGAGGTTATTCTTCTGGAAAAAAAATCATGGGAGAAAACTCCAACTATGAAAGGCTTTGGAGTAAAGGAGGGAGTTACATGGTATATGCTTCGTAATACATTACTGGCAGAAGGGGGAGGTTATTCTTCTGGAAAAAAAAATCATGGAAAAAACTCCAACTATGAAAACAGAAAGTACACACACAAGAGGAAACACTATTGTACAGTAAGGTAGCGATCATAGAAAACAAAAAATTTCAAGGCAGGCAAATGCAAGTAACATCTGCACTCCTGCACTTTTCTCATTCCTCAACTTAAATGAGTTTTCCAGTCCACTGCTCGCTCCCCCTTCTCAGAGTTTAATTTTGAATTCTGTGGGCTGCACAGAGGCAGAGACCCCTGAGGATTTGAAGAGTGCCTTCAAGATAGTGTCAGGGTCCACCTCAGCTGGGGGATTTGAGGAGGCGCTTGCACTTGACCGGCGTGGTTCCCCTTCCTTCTTCACTGAAGGGGTATCACTCAATCGGCTGGAGGATGAAAAAAAGCAGTATTTAACCTCTCATTATGAAATAAAATTTAACACTATGTCTGCATTTACTGTTCTCGGTGTTGCCCCCTTCCCAATATTAGAGATAGAGGTTTTAAATATACTTTCCTCATAAGAAAACTTCCTCATCTCAGACTTGTTTTGGGCTGGGAATACTATGGAGCCAAGCTATATAGCACTCAGCTCAACATAAAGTTCCACAGAGAGGAAGAGAAGGAGAATATTCATGGGACAATAATTTGCTAACAGTTTTCCTCCCCTCCCCTCAGGTCCTCCTCAAAACAGAACCTGCAAATGTGCTTGGTTCTTCCCCTCCACCTAAAAGACACTTACAGCAATATAGGCTGGTCTGAGGTGATGACATTCCCATTCATATGAAGATTGCATTTCATTGGTTGACCTAAACAAACACAATAAAAAAGTCCTTGTATCAGAATCATGGTAAGGCAAGACCCCAGAAATATCACACACCAGTGCAAGCAATAGAGTTCCACATGCTGGGGAAACATGAGAAAGAACAGCTGATACATCTTTTGTTGCAAAATCACAGCAACAGGAGAGCCACTGAAACACTCAGTACAATATGAAGACTCACACTAGTTAAGAAATTACATATAGGTACAAAACCCTTAGCAGAGACAAAAGAAAATCTCCCATTCTCAGCTGTCTGCTGCTCATCTGACATTAATAACGTTACTCATTTAGAGAAAGAAAAAGCATCTATTTCCAGCTAAAAATTAACACATAATTTCAGCCTATAACAACATTGCAGGTGGATCCAGATTAACAATTGCATTGTTCAAAGTTTATGGAGAAGCTGATACTAATTGTTTTACAGGTCTGATTCAAAATGTCTCTGACTATGCCTTGAGGGTTTTGCAAATATTAGTTTTACTTATACTTTGCAAGCAGCTGTTCTGTAAGCAGGTAAAGCCTTCCTAAGGACTACCTAGCTCCCAGCACTAGATTAGAAACAAAAGAAATTTAATCTGTAAATTAGAGCAGTGGAATCATCAGGACCCTGCCTCTAGCTTTGAGCATTCTCTTTCTAGGAAAAAGTTTTTTAAAATTTCCCTTAAATAAACTGTGCATATATTCAGCTAGTTACATAGAAGCGTATTGCATTGTCTAGCTCTTGAACTGATTTTCTGGCATTTCCTCTCTCTTCGTAGCATATAAGCATCTGAGATGCTTTTAAACTCTCTGCTGAGGTAGAAAAGTCTTTGTTGATTTATCTATCCTAAATGCAACTCTGGTCTCAAACTCACCGTCTAAGCACCTGTTGTTGTATTTCTTATATGCTGTGATAGCATCTTCTTTCTTCACAAATACTACCTCAGCCACTCCAGGGTGCACCAGCCGGGCTCGCTTCAGAGCGCCACACACACAGAATAACTCCTGAGGGCAGAGAGTTAGTCATGACCACGGTCACATCAGAGGTACCACTTCAGCCAAAGACACCAAGTGAGAAAGGCTTAGTTTCCTAATTGCACCACCCATCCTGCTTAGTAAAATACATGGCAGAATTTTGCCACTTGTCTTATTTTGTGTTTGCTATGGTATGAGTACTTGGCATTAGTCATACAGGTTGCACAAAGCTCCATACTGCTACCAACACAAGCAGAAGAGTTCAAGGCCCAGTACTCTATACTGTTTGTCACACATGAAGACCAGGCTCATTCTCAGCCTGCTGAGAATGGAAGCGCCTAGGTAATTTGGATGGGGGCATAAGCTTGAGGACACCACCAAGCATGATTTGGCATGAACTCCTCTAAGTGATGCCAGGTATCTCAGTACACCCTAGAAATGGTATTTTGTCCCAGCTTCTTAAGCACACGTTTTTTAAAAAAAGTGACTAAAAACCAAAACAAAAGAAATCAGGAACTCTCAAAGTTTTTGCAAGGAAAGCAAACCCATGCCATACCCCTCTTCATTGCATTCACCACAGATCAAGTGATTTATCAAAAGAGGTAGGTTAAGGGAAAGAAGCATCACTCATCCACAGTTCAGCAGTAAGCAACACTCACAACAATGTCTTCCTCTGTGACTCGAGGATGCAGATTGTTTACAGTCATCTTTGTGCCTTCCAAAGGACTGAACGCCAGCTGCCAACACAAACAAATGCATCGCATAAAAAAAGGTCAGAAATGCAGCAGGCAAGACAGCACAGCAGAGAAAGCATTAAATAAAAGTCACTAAAGGGATGTCTGGGAAAGTCTGTACACACACACAAAGGTGAGAGCTACAGCTAGTAATGGGAAGTATCAATGCTTACAAAAGCGCAGCTCATCTGATGGTGAAGAGGAGCCCCTTTTCCATGCTAATTTCTCTCTGAAGTAACTTTCCTCTTTCATTCCCAAGTATAACACTAACTTAATCTGCATACATACACAGTACTCTCTGGTCATGCCCACACTTTTAAGTGCATGTGTCTGCTGCACTCTACACCAGCCAGCAAACCCCAAAATATGGCTCCAGCCCCTCAAGAACATGCTGAACTCAAAATGCCTGGGAACACCTGGTGGGTTACCTGTACCCAACATCAGGCAGTTTGGTAAAGCAATTCCAGGCAGCTTGTCTACAAATTGCCTGAGAGGTCTTGTGTGGACAGCAAGAAGCTGTATTTGGAAAAAATCCCATTTTTCTCCTTGCTAACAGGAGCGGACAGAAGACAACATAACTAGTAGTGTTAAAACACTATTCCTAGGGACATGGAAGCCTCCAAGGAGCGTCCAAACAACAACTGCCACCTCCTGTAACACAGATTCCCCCAGGACCATGTGCTCCCATGCTAGATAAAAAAGTTGAGAGAAGCAAGATGCAATAACTGAGAATTCCCAGTCTCTCAAACGCTGAAGAAAAGGATGTTTAGACAGGTTTCAAATTCTCGGGACTTGGGTTGCAGCTATCAGAATAAGCTTGATGGAGTTCCAGAAATAATGGTGGAAGGCAGGCAGAAATGAGCTGCTTGCATAACCGATAAACAGCAAGTTTCAGATGTTTCAGAGACTTCTATAAAGACCATCTCCCACTTCCCTGAGCTCACCTCAACAGGTGCTGGTTCTTTTGGAGGCTCCTCCTTTGTCACTAAGGTCCGGGACATGTTTGTCAAGGCCTTCGTCCGCATAGGAGAGGGAGGTGCAGGTGGAGCTGTGTATGTATCATTCTGGACCACTTTAGTCAGGGGAACAGTCTTGGACAGAGAGAATTTATTGCCACTCAGCCCAGTCTACAGGAAGAAAGAATAAGTATCTCTGAGAGCTGCAGGCTACAACAGTCATCCCTCCTCTTCAAGCACCAACAGCAGGAGAGCATTACTAGCACGCACTAAGAACTGCATGTCCTTCCCGGTGTCAAAAACTCCACAGTGCTGGAGACTTTCAGCTTTGAGACAAAAATCAGCTGAAGTTTCTGACTTCCGTCACTAATGAGCACTTTTTAGTTTCATATTCTTAAATGAACTTTACCAGTGCGATTTGAATTTGAGAAGCTCCTTTTATTCAAAGATTTTCAAGTACTTTACAAAGTGTACACAAAGACTGCTCATTAAGATTGAGCTGCCCCAGTACAAAGAGCAATACTTCTTCAGAAACACCAAGCTAGGGCATGCAAAGGTTATGCTCCATCATAACCTTTCTAGTTGGAACTACCTGGAGAGTTTAAAGCCAGAATAAAAATTGTGCTTGGCAGCTGCTGTGAACACTGAAGATAACACGTTTATTCCTGCAAAAAAACCTGTAAGGCTGATTTTAAGGATGACAAATGGCCAGGAGCTCTATTCTGAATACCCACATGAGAAAAAAACATGGGATAATCATTCCACTAAACTGCCTGTGTGATGGTAAAACCACATTAATTTGCTTTCTTAGAACCACAGAATAATTTAGGACAAACCCATGTCCAGCCCTCATGTCTGAAACAGGGCTAACTTCAAAGACACATCCGGTTGGCTCAAGGCCTCATCCAGTTAAACTCTGAATATCTCCAAGAACAGCGATTTCACAGCCTCTCTGGGTCCTTGGGCCAGAGGCTGACCAATACCCTGAGAACTGCACAACTCTCCCCCAATATCTAACTAGAGTTTCTTTTGCTGCAACACATTTGTTGGTTCATCTTCTCCCTGTTCGCTCCTGAAAAGGACGTGGGTTGTGCCTTTTCCACGACCACCTATTAAGCAGTGAAAGTGCATGGACAGATCTTACTACAGCCTTCTCTTCTCAGCCTTAAGAGACACTGCTCTCTCACCCTCTCCTCAGCCCCCTGACCATCCTGTTGTACTAGTTCCAGTCTGTCGGTGTCTGTCTTGTATTGCAGAGCCCAAAAATAGGCACAGTACTCCAGGTGCACTCTCAAATTGCCAAACAGATGGCAATAATTATCTTCCTTGATTTGCTAGCTATGATCTTACTAATATAAGATCTACAGTTGGCCTTCATTGCTGCAAGGAAGCACTGCTAACTCATTCTTAGTGTATCACCCAGCAGGATCCCCAGGCTCTTTCCTACGAAGCCGCTTTCTAGCCAGTCAGTTCTTAGCTTAAGTTGCAGAGGGTTATCCCGTCCCAAGAGCAAGACCTCGCATTTGTCTGTGTTGAAATTCCATCTTCTCCAGAGCATCAGTACTCCCCAACAAGCTGCCAACTACGATTTTGCATGGCAAGAGACTTCCTGCTTTGACGTCCAGCCTCGAGAAGCAGCAGAAAGCTTCCCTTGCTTGCCTGCTCAAACAATAACGAGAGATTCAAAGCACATCCCCAAGTCAAGAGCTAACATGCAGCAACCTGCCAGCAAGGGAGAAAGCGCACATTCCGGCTGCAAAAGGCCTATAAAACCACAGTTAGCCTAAAAGGACTCTGTCCCAAAAATAACACTAGAAGCATTGCCATAAAGGGAAGGGTGGGGTGAAGAGCAAACATTTTGGGAGAAAGCATCGTTTACATACTTTAAAAGAACATAAGCCCTGTAAAGCTGCAGCCTGTGTGTCCACCCAATGTGAGCATGACGTGGTGGGGACTGTTCAGATAATCCCTTACCGCGTTGTGCAGGAAACTGTTTGTGGTGGTGATTTTCATCTGTTTGCTAGTAAGGGGAGAGACACTTTCATCATCATCTTCCATGTCATACAGACCCTGAAGAGAAGCAAGGTAACAGTTTACAAGCAGGTAGATTTAATCTAGACATCATAATAAGTAGTTTTCCCCTGCCTTCAGCCTTCTTCAGGTAATGAACGTGACTACATTGGACTTTACTCCTGTCCTTGCAGCTTGGGGACACAGAGCTGAAGGTATGCAAGTCCATTTCAAAATGCCAGCGTAAAAACTATCAAACTTCTTTTCCAGAAATGCCACAGTAAAGCTATTTCCCTAGGTGTACTGAAACCACATATAGATTTCTCTAATGCCTAGACCTCATCAGGACTGATGAAACAACATTAATGGAATAAAGCCTCAGTGTCTTACTTTTTAGCACCCTGCTACCTTTAAAGTTGAAGCATGTGCATATGATTTTTTTTTAATTAGTTCTTTTTAAATTAAGCATATGTCTGCCAAATACATCTGAACCAAACGTTCCTTTTGAACAGCCTCTTTCCTCAGCACAGCACATATCCATCTGACACTAGAAAACACTGCACTAGGTTTACTGAATGAATAATTAATTTCCCAGTTCAACTTAACGCTCATAGCCCTGCCTTAAAATATTGAGGCTAACTCCTACACAGATATTTTTTCATAGATTCTAAATAATGTTAAGAAAAAGTCTATACGCATGTCACTGCCCAGAACATAAGAAGTCACAACTCAAAACAGCTTCCCATTAATTCAGTAGAAAGGTGAAGAAAAACGGAGGGATTAGCAATGAGAGCTTGCAAAATAAGTGGGTTGTCATAGTCAGCAAGATTCTGGTTTACAAACAGGAAAGTTGTTCCAGTCACAGAAATGCTATGAAGGAAAAAACCAAAAAGAGATGGTAGAACAAAGGAGAATTGTGCAGAAAAGAACGGGGGAAAACACTAGCCATCAGGACAATGGACTTGAGTTTGAGACAAAGTGAAATGGATTCAAGGCTTATAGTGATGAGGTCAGAATAATGACACTTCCTTAAGCATCTGGGATAGATGAAGGCAGCAAGTCAATGTAGAGGTAACATACACAAATAGCTAAAGTTACCATAATTGATGCAAAAAACCCCAAAACAAAACAGGACACATTATTGTGAATGAGTTTTCCAATATTTCATATTTTTTTGTGTGTGTACATAAAGTATTATAAGTAATAAAAAGGTGTAATTCCTCTCTGAAAGCACCCAAGGTGGTAAGGTGGCTGAATGGCCGGGAGCTGTGACGAAGGCCTTTAAAATTGATCCCAGAAAAGACAGCACAAATTCTAGGGTTCTCCTCAGACAAAGTCTGATTGATAAGGGATATGGCAAATTTGATAGCACATCAGAATACCAGCTAACATCATTCACTATCAGGTTTCCAGCAGGGACCCATAGCTGGGATTTCACAGGAAGGTTATGCCATCTCCCACCTCACTGTGGAACATTTGACCATGTACAATCATATCCACTCTCTGAAGAGGCTGGCAGGATGGTGAATCAAAACAACAAAAACTTGGTTTCATGTGGTGTCACTGAGAAATTTACAGAAAAACATCACAGCTAAAGGTCACAGTCTCTAGAAAAAAAAAACATTAGTGCATACAGATGAAAATCGGGAATACCTACTTTGCATTTGTATAACACACAAGGAATCAAGATCAATTAGACTAAATGAAAACCTCAATTACCATGAAAGTATCTTAACCATGCAAGAATAGGGAGCTAAGCTGTTAGAGAACTTCCACACACTTTTCTTTTCTACTTGAAGTTTTCTTTGCACCTGCCAATGTTTATGGACACTTTCCTTCCCCGCCCAAAGGTAACAAACAAAGAGCACAGAGCAGGCACACACCTGTTTGTGTGTGTGGTTGTTCACCACATTGATCCTCATTCCTGCTGGATGAGAGTGTCCAGGTACTGGAGCTTTCTGCTACAGTTAGAGAGAAAGAACCAAAGCATTAAACGCTACAGTCCACCAGATCCCCATTTCAGAAGATCAGAGCTGTTAGTTAATACCCTGAGACCACTTAAATGAAACTCGCTCTCCTGCTCTTGAAACATATTACCACAATATGCTATTAGATAACATCTATGTTTCCTGTAATATGTTCAATATGAGATAGCTTCACTTAATTGAAGAAATTAAAACCTAAGGCCACGAAGAGAAACTGATTTGAATTGCTTGAGTTTTAGTCCAAGATTAGTGGGAAGGACTTAACTCCAGCCCTGCCAGCACTGACTAGATCTGCATTTCTGCCAATAGGAAACCATGAATGGGGTAAATCAGTAAGTAAGCTTCTCTTCTTTCATGCTACAGGGAACCAAAGATACCTACTTCCATCAAATTCAGCAAGTTGGGACACAACACAATTTAGTTCTGTTCCATTTCAAAGGAGAAGTATATACTGTCCCTTCACAATAGAGCTGGAATAAGCTGTAGTGGAATAAAGTGATGCACAGGGTAGTATAGCTGACCCTTCCGCAGCCTGTTATCCCATGAAACAGGGAAATCACAACAGAAGTAGTCAGGGAACGTAGCTGTACTCATCAACAACTGAAATCAAACAGCAACTCTCTCAAAAATGCCCTTTTGGTTTTTGAAAAAGCATTACAGAAAAGAATGGGTCTTCTTACAAAAATACTCTATACAGGCAGTAAAATCTTCAGATTTGCATTTTCTCTAGACTGTAACTTACACCACAGCACCCTCACGCTTCAATTAGCTAATCAATTTAGAAACAAGGGTACCTGTCCTACAGAAACATCAGCAGAGCTATGGAAATTCTTTGGGTTTCAAAGACTTTTTTCCCTTCCTTTATGAGAAACAAGACCACAGTATAGGACATTAAAGCTGTGTGCTGCATGTCAGATCAAGATACTTTAGTTTGATTCTGCTCCCACATTTGGGAAGAGAGGAGGGCCATGGGCAATTTGGAATTTCACTATAAATAATTTTTAAAAAATTATTAAATAATTGCTCATGTGCACAGTTTTGTCTACAGTCTTAATCACTATTACATTCTACAACATTTTCTTTTTTTGCAATATGTTGTTTAACAAACAAAGTACTGTAGGTCAAACCAAGTCTTAAAAAAAAAAACTAGGGTCAGAGCAAATTGCTGCCATACCAAGTCTCTGGAAACTATTTTAACTCCTAGAAACTTTGTAGAAAATGTTCAACTCCTAATGGCTGATGGTGGTGATTTGGCTTAGAAGGACAGCATGAGTACTAATTACCCTACTAATTAAAGACTACTGAACAGACTGCTCTATTGCTCTGCGATTAGCCCTTCTTACTGCCACAAGAGTCCTTTCTCTTTCTTAGGTCAGCCTGGCAGGAAACCTGCAGAGTAATGGGAAATTTCCTAGGCTAATTTAAAGAAGAAATATGCTTGATGGTCTTCAGCAAAACAGAAAGCAGACTCATCTAGGCTTTCAAACTGATGAGAATAGGAGATTTTCTGGGTACGTGTAAGCACACCATTGATCTTTGGGAGGAGGAAAATGAAAGAGGTAGGCTAGGAACTTCGGTTACATGCTTGTAGAGGTGAGGAACAAAACCACTCCTCAAACAACAATCCTGACAGTCTGGAAACTTCTCTTCTGACTCCACCCACCATACCTAACACACACATCATTCAATAGTAGTTATTTCACAGAGAAGTTTGCTAAGAATCAAGTTACTGTGCACACAGCAAAGTGAAATTAGAAAATTGTGAGAGGAAATCAGCAGGTTAGGGTGATCAACTGATTATACTACAATTGAAATAAATCTTGAGCCTCAGCAGGAATGTATCGTGTAATCAGGCAACTCCCTGGCAGTCAGGGCTTTCCTGAAAACCAGCCAAGTAGAAATAGAGAAATTGTAGAAGGGCTCATTGAATTTTTGATCTTCTTAGATACAAACACAGCTGTGTATTCTAAACTGTTATCCCACCACTAGGATAAACCAGTTATCTAGAGAGGACAATCCACCCCATCAGACTTGCAAAGAGGGGTGGTATAAGAATGACAAAAATGCATACATTTTCTTTGTATTTAGGTGGGAAAGAGACTACTTAACCATTCAAGACAACTACTTTAATGCTGACAGGAGTGCTGCTTTAGTCTTTATTGGGCCCAAAATTCAAATGAAAATTTAAATGAAAGCTGGGGTTCTACAAAAAGCCCCAAGCAGCTGCAAGGACACCCAAAAGGCTCTGAATCCTGCCCTACAGGCTGGACTGAACTGTATCACCATCGCTTCTATTGTAAACATGTGAACATATTAATGTATTATCATGTATTCATGTATCATCCAGTATATCGTACTGGACTGCTGTAGAATAACTGAGGGCTCAGAGATTGCTTGCTTGACCTACTTGGATAGTTTTGGTGATTTTCACGGCTGGATTTACTGTCCCCATAGTTGGGCTGATAGCAGCTGGAGCGCTCCTTTTTAAGCTGATCTTCTCTCTGGCATCCACCACTTTGGTCACCTTTTCAGCAGCAACACTTTGCTGCTTACGGGAATTCAACATCTCTCGAGCATCCTGCACCTTCCCTTTGATTTTGAACCGAGCGTCCTTTTGAACCAGTTTTTCACGGGCATCTTTAACCCCCAGTTTGTGTCGGGCATCAGTGAGTCCTATCTTCTGTCGGGCATCAAATGTCCGCTGGAAGCTGACAGCTGGTGATGATCTATTTAGGAGATTTTGCTGGATCCCAATGCGAGATCTTACACCTCCAAACACTGGCCTTGTGTTAAGCCTGGGGGGAAAAAAAAAGTTTCAGATATTATAAGGTGTGATACAGTATCAATAAAAGTATTTGTGTTGCTGCAAACAAAAGCGCATTATTACTGCACAGAAATCCACTCAGGTTAGATGTCCAAATACAACAGTAGAGCTCCTAAGCTGTTTTATGCTGGATTTTACTTTCTACATAAACAGCTAAGGAACTGATTTCCAAAATCCATCCTTAAGCTCACATTTACAAACTTAAGTAAAGGTTCTGACTTCAGCTGTGCTAAGTACATGCTACATTTAAACAAAATTCATCAACAACTTAGGTACTTTAGGAAAACCTTTGAAGACGAAGAGGAACAGAAACAGACTTTCTAGCTTTAGGACTCAGCAGGTCTGCTAACCATCTTTTGTAATACAATAATATGTCCTGATAAAAAGGAAACATGTAACTACACATGATTTCAAGAATTCTGGGCAACAAGTTCAGATTTGTGGGAGTGTAGAGGCTTGGATTTTAGGATGTACAAGCACCGGTACCAATCTCAGTTCAAAGCCACCAGTTTCAAGGTTTATTGTAGGGTTCTACTATCTTAACATTATTTACAGTCATGTATTTTCAGTGGAGAGATCTGTAAAAAAAACCAGAGATGAAAGACTGAACCTCCACTTCCGCCTCTCTCATTCTTGTGTCCAGACAACTGGAGAGCTAGGACTGGGGTCCCATTTTGTTACCTAGCTAAGAATCCTACGGCTGGTCTCTCATACAGCCAAAGCACACTAGCTAGAAGAAACAGGAGTATTAAGATCATTTATTAAAATATATCCAGAATAAAAAAAAAACAAACACCAAAACCCCCCCAGCCACAGAACAAGACTTCCCTTACAATTTTAAAAAGCATTAATTTAGCTATGTTGAAAGCATTCAGAGTGCTGCAGAAGGGCTTGATGAGTGGTTCTTTTTAATGAGCATAAAAGAGGTCAAAGCAAAACCAGAAATATATGTATCAGCATTTAAGCCAGAATTAGTTAAAACTGTTAATGACATGAACTAATGAAATTGGTTAGGAAACTCTGTACTGAAGATTACACCGTCTCTGAAGACTTTTGTTTATCCTAATAAGCAACTCTCTTCCGTAGAGAATTACTTACCCTGTAACAGCATTAACTGTTTAGGCATTTTGTGCCACAGCACCTGAAATAAAAGGGAATCTCAAACATCTAATTCACTTTCCAGAACTTCAAGTTCTGGCTTGAATATTTTGTGGATTGGTACATTTTATAGGTGAAGATTTTTCTGTTATTTCATCTAGGCTACTGAACAGCACGGATATAATGATTTAAGTTTATTCAGTTTATCCAGCCTTCACAAAGTCAAGTTAGCTGCCTCAGAAATCTTATGAAGTGAGCTAAACATGACAAACAAGAGAAATGCAAGGCACAAAAAGTCTTACAGTGCTGCAGAAGGATTATCGTTCAGCAAATAAAAGCAGGAAGAATTTCTGGAAGAAATGAGAGTTAAGGAGGGATTTGAAAAAGGAGAAAGGAGGTGCTTGGCATATTAAGCAGCATAAGACTGTTCCAAATACACAGGATAACATGAATGAAAGCGCAAAGCCAAGGCCTTGTCTAGACTAGGATTTAAATATGTGTTTGAATGTTTTGCTAGTATACGTTATCAGATAACTTTCAAAATACTACTCTAGACATATAAGCGTAGACATTCAGAGTGAAAACCTAAGATTCCCCAATGACCATTAAATTAAACAAACAAGAAAACAACAACAACAAAAAAGGAGCACACTTAGCTAACACAGATGGGGAGAAATCTATGGACAAGATCTTCAGAAGCATCAAGTGCCTATAGCAAAAAGGAAGATGAAAAGCCACCAAAGGAGAAGGCAAATAAGAACTGCCAACAGCTGCACTAGAGTAAATGGCCCAGCCTGCACTAGAGATGTCTGCCATACAAAGCAGGAATCTAATCTTGTAGCTAATATGTAACACGCTCCACAGCCACACAAGCATTTCAAACAATCTGTTGGAGTCTAATTAACTATGCTACAAAGACTACAGTTTCCAAGGGCCAGGCAGCAGTTTTGATGAAGCCATGGCAGCCTGAAGCCTCGCCTGTGCGGATCCCCATCAGCTTTGCCAGTTACGACTCCCCGTGGCACAACTACACCTCCCACGGCTATCCCACAATGCACCGTGCCACTCATCAACGCTCCCCTTCTGGGAGCTGCGGGGGGACGGGGCACCCCCAGGGCCCTGCCTGACGAAGAGCTGCAGCTCCTGCTGCAGATACAGGGCAGCCAGGATGCCGAGGGGGCTCGGGGGCGCCGAGGCCCCGCTGATCCCGGCTTGGGGAGCGCCACTGGGTTAATCGGCGGGGAGAAGCAGGAGGTACAGGTCGGAGGCACTAGTGAAGCCATGGGCTGTGCCAGACATCTCGGGAGAAACGAGAAGGGCCCGAGAAAGGAAGGGGAGAAGCAGGAGGTAGCGGGGAAGGCGCAGGTCGGAGGCACTAGGGAAGCGATGGGCTGTGGCAGACATCTCGGGAGAAACGAGAAGAGCCCGAGAAGGGAAGGGGAGAGGCGGTGGGTGGGCCTGCCCTGCCGGGGCTAGAGCCCACGGGGCACCGCCAGGCAGAGCGGGGTGAGGTGTGGGGACAGACCCCCGCCCCGGCCCCAGCCCGCCCCGGCTCCGAGCGACGGCAGCCCCCACCACTCTACAGGCACGGCCCCGCAGACCAACGCCTAAGCCAATGGGAAGGCGAAAGCGGGGAATAGGGCCGGGCCGCGCTGAGGCAGGCTGCGGCCCGCAGCCTCCGGAGCGGAACGACCAGAAGGGAGAACAGAGGAACCACCGGAGGCCGCCGGGTCCGGGGCGTTGCCCTCCCGACCGCTTACCTCCCTTTCACCGTCACACCGCGTTTTCGTATGAGCTCGTCCAGAGAGAGGTCCGCCATCTTGTCGCGGGGCCCAACGATAAGACGCAGCGAGCGAGACCCGGACATGACATCATACTACTTCCGTTCCTCGCCCCGCCTCCAGAAGTGAGATGGCCCCGCCCCTCGCCCCCCCGCGGGGGGGGGGGGGGGGGGGGGGGCGGGGAGAGCGTCCCACAACCCCCAGCGGCGCCCGGGCCCATCATTTACATACGGTCCCCGGCACGTCGCGTTCGGGTTCAGCCGGCGGCAGCGGTTACGCGGCACAGAAGGGGAAAAAGACCGGGCAGAGAAGTCAGGGTAAGGGAAGACTAGCTTGTGTGCTGTGGGGCGGCGTGGGGAGTTGCTCGCCCTGACCTCGAGAGCTAACGCGCAGGGTTCTCCCGACGGGGCGGAGGGAAGACGGTTATGCCTTAAACTTATGAGTAAGGAAAATAACGACCCGGGGTGACGCCCGGGTCCTCACTGCCAATGTGAGAGGAATTTTTGCGCGGGTACAGGTCGTCCCCGGGTGACCCGCTTACTTCGCGGGATGCCCGGGTGCCGTGATCTGCCCGACCCTCCGTGCCGCGCGTCCCAAGGACAGAGGTGGGGCGGCGGCGCTCCGCCC
>NW_008794445.1:4219209-4236288 GCF_000699145.1 Aptenodytes forsteri
GGGAAGCTGAGCGCTTGGAGCCGTGCTGCCGTCGGGCGGAGCCGCGCCCCGGTGTTTTCACGTTACGACGGAGAACTCGATCAAACCGCTTTGAGGAAAAAAACCTTAACTAGCGTCTCCCCCCGACCCTATCTGCTCCGACCAGTCCGCGGGTAAGGCAGGCTGTCTGAGCTGGGCTAAGGGTCTTCACGAGGCTTAGAAGTACATCGCCAAAACATTTCATGTGTCTGCAGGAAGTGAATCCTTTTTTATGCTTCTGTGGGAGGAATTATGCCATTTAAAATCAGACTAAGAACAAAAAATTCGGTGAAAGGGAAAAGCTTTCTCGTGCAGGCTTGGGCGGAGGTGAGCTTTCCAGTGCTTTTCCAGCGTCGCCTCCTGCCCTGTGACTGACGGCTGCAGCGGCAGTACCTGCAGGACAGTGGCTCTGGGTTTCACTACGGGCCCTGGTGCTGTTGGGCCTCCCTCAGAATACCCTTTGCAGCACAGCATAGCGCCAGGGCCCTGCAGCACGGGGGTTTCTTCCTGTCGTTGGAAGATGGATCTCCAAAGCACAGAGTTTTGCTTCTGCCCACAGCTCTGTCTCTCCCCCGGCAGCTGTCAGGAGGATCGCTTGCGTGGTTCCCCTCCGCGCCCTCATCGTTTGCTTCCTACCATCTCCCCACCACAGTGCTCTGAGCTGCGGTGACCCTGAGGCATCGCAGCGTACGCAGCAGTGTCCACTGCGTCGCTGTGGAGCTGCTGGCCCATGCACGCTCCGTGCAAGGTCCACAGGGAAAGTCCTGGGAGGAAGCTCCTGGACTTCAGCAGAGCGGGAGGAGCCAGCGAGGGCCAGGGGCAAATGCAGAGGAGACAGGTGCAGCTGAGGCGGCTGCTCGCAGCCACGTGAGCTCAGGATCCCGCAGCACGCATTTTCTCGCAGGAACGTTTCAAGCCTTCATGGGCCCACAGTCATACCAGTAGTGATGCCAGGTCACTGCTTAGTTGTCCACTGGTACTTGATCCGGATCAAGGGTGGCACATGACTGCATTGCTATCAAATTAGGGTACACAATAATAAGTTCATGCCCTTTTTGTGCTTTTGTGCTGCCTTTCTGTCGAGACAGTTGATCAAACTGAGGTGGTGGGGTGGATGATGTGTGACAACCATAAAGCCTGCTGTTGCAAAACTAACAGGCAACATTTCTTTGAGCAAATTTGTATGAATATAAGAGCAGCCCAAGTGGTACCAGACTAGAGGGCCATCCACCCAGTATCCTGTTTCCAACCTGCAAGGACCCCGAATGGAGGTCTCTTCCAGACACCTGTCCAGAAGCCCATTGACCTCGGTGGTATTAGTGCAGCCACAATACCCCTTGACAAGGAGTACAACAGGTCCACTCTCGGCTGCATGGTGAACCATGTCCTCCTGTTCGTTATGTTTCCATCAGCCTAGTTCTTGCAACTGAAGGCGGAGAGTGCACGTGTAGCTCCTACCCACCCTCTTCTACCTGTGATGCCCTAAGTCATCTTTCCTGGTGAAGGGTCCAGGCCTGCTCACCCATTCCTTCAGTGAAGCTCCCTTCCCTCTGCAGGCACCTCCCTTCCCATGCGGAAGTCTCAGTGGGAGGCTGGTTAGGGGGCACGAGCCGTGCTGTTGCAGGAAGGAAGGGTTTAAGCCTCAGGATGTTCCATTCCCTCTGTTTACGATTACCCTTCCTGTGAGACACAACAAGCTGCAGCTCAGCTTCCATGGGTCTCTCCCAGTTCCTCCTCGCAGCTGTGAATGAGAAGTCAAATATTTGCTCAGGGACGGGCCCAGGCCTCTGCTTCTCTTCTCGTGGCTGGGAGAGGGGAGAAGGTGCAAGCAGTGGCAGAGAGACCTCCCTGAGCGCAGGGGTTCCCGCAAAGGTCTCCTTGACCAGATGTGCTGGGAAACTTTCAGGCCTGCCCTTGCTTTTTCAGAGGCGGATTCCTTGAGCGTGTCTCTCTCGTCAGCTGAGACCTGAGACTTGAGGGCACAGAAGTCAGAACAGAGGAGACTGTTTCCCTGTTTCACACCAATTTCCTTTTTGAAATATTGATTAGGAAATTATGCGAAGGACATCATATTAACCTTGGGGTATCATGTGGCACAGCGTCTGACTTACAATGTTACCCCTATTGAGTCTTACAGAGGCACATGAAGCAGCTAAAAGCAGAATGACATGGCCAGAGAAAATATCTGATAAGGTGCTGTGGAGCAAGACCACATCATTACTCAGTCCAGGTAAAGTCCGTCCGTCACGATGACCTACCACAGTGTTAGATGTGTTTCCTTCCTCTTCCAAGGACAGAAACCCGCATGCCCCGTGTGTCAGAAGCCAAATAACCTTTCTAGCCAACTTCAGTTAGGAAAGCTCCTAACCATCTAAGCTGTTAGAAACCTCAATTCTTCTCCATTAATTATAACAAAACTATTAAAAATTTAGTATGTAGGCAGCACGCTCCCCCTTGATTGCATGAATACCGTCACCATAATCATTACCTTGACACAGAAACATTTTGTATGAAAATGATTAAACAATTTTGTAATTAAACTCAAGGGGGAATTAGCTGCTGTAGGGGTAATTTTTCTATGTCAGGTTTTGTACACTGAAGTAGAATCCTAATAATCAGAATAACAATCTCCTGACTTATTATATATTCCTTTTTTGTTCAGATCAAAGATATAGAGACATTAACATTTTTGAAGGTTATACCAGAAATGTTGGTTAATGTGAGTTCTGTTTGAGTTGTATTTCTTGTTTGTCTATGAACTGAGATTTTTGTTACTCTGTTTCCTAACAGGAACAAATTTCATTTTTAAAAATAAGAACAGAAAAAGGACCAAATCTGGGATTTAGCGTGGACTTAAACATTTGCAGAAACGATGGGATATTCTTATTGTGGTAAAAGTTTAAATCATTAGCATATACGCAGGACTGGACATCATCTTTTTCTTCTAATTTCTTTGCCGGAGCATTTCAGTTATTTGCATTGAACGTAACTCAGAACAGAACAGAACCTGTTGTGGTGGTGGTGCTTTTTGTCCGGGTTAGACATGGGTGTTGCAATGGGAAAGGCCGATTCTCGGAGCCTGGGTGTTGGCTGCCGGGGCGTTTGCTTGTCCTGCCTGGCCGGAGGAGGCACACACTTGCTTCCTCCTAAGCCTCAGCTCGCAGCCGGTTGTGTTAATGCGTTTGTCCTGGCATCAAACACTAGCACTGCCACCATGAGCTTCTCATTCAAATGTTAGAGAAGAGAATTACACTTCTGAAACCTAATTATTTTTAAGGATCTTTTTTTATATAACTGTGAGCATGAAGATTCATTTTTTTTGGTTTTGTCTTTTTTAAGAAAGAATGGGGATAATGCCATGAAGCAAAGGATTAGATTTTAGTTAAGCTTTAAGTTTGCCTTGCTTTGAAATTCTGCAATGCTTTGGAATGATAGTTTTTACATATCCATCATAGGTTGAGCGAACTACTTTTTGCAACTGTGTTTTGCCTGTTTATTATAATCTATTACTTTTATTTAATGTCTTGTTAAAGAAAGTCTCTTTTCAAAGTATTTTAAATTCTGAGCTTTCTTACTGATTAAGCTTATATTTTTCAAAATTATGTGGTGAGTTACTTGACACACCTATTCAAAGGAAAGTTAGTTTCGCTTTTTAGCGCTGTTCTTTTACTTTCCATTTCAGTTCATTTCTGCAACAAGCAACTATTTTGATTTCTTTAGTAGTGTTCAGACTTTGCTCTTCTTGAGCTGAACACTTTCCTTTTAGCCCAGATTTTGAATCCTTTGTGGGTGGGCTGCAGGAATGTTAGGAAACAGAATGAGGTTCCCAAATAAGCTTGGCAAATTGAAGAACTGTCTGAGAAGGTAAGGTGCTCCTCAGCTAGGACAGATGTAAAAGGCTGTATCCTGGATCTTGGTTGTACTGTTTTGTCCAAGAAGAGGAATTTCTGCATGGAGATACCTCCCATAACACAGATACCCACCACCCATTTCATTTTTCAGAATCTGGGAAAAGACCGTATTTGTTCTTGATAACCTGTTGGTTATTGCTTGTGTGTCATTTAAATGATAGCGGTTCATTTTTTTTTTTGGTGAATGTTTATTCTACAATCTAGTCGTAGATGGGACCTTTTTCACCTCGCAGTAGTTCACTGGCCGTAATTGTGTGGCTCTTTCACTTAACGGTGTTTGTGCCCTCTTAGTTGTTTCCAGCTACCAGCACCCGCTGGCAAAGCCTGCAGCAGCCGCTCACCAAGCAGGAAGCATCTCCCAAGACAAGCCCTTGTAGAAAACTAAACTGCTTGAAACATCTCAGCTTCAGCTATGAAAGTTCTCAGCATTGCTCCTCAGGTCAATTGCCCAGTTGTTCCTTCAAAATTACCCATGTTGGTGCTTGAGTGATATTCATGTGAGTTTGTTGTGAGGGATAACAAATTTCTAAGGAAACTTTTTGGTGAAAGAGCTGCTATTTGCCTTCCCAGGTACCCTTCTGGAAAATGAGCATGTGACATCTATCTCCGTGCATTTAACCAGAGTCCAATCATCACTTTCAAAAGTGAAAAACCTTCTAATGAGAAGTTAGTGATATAATCCAAGTATTAATTACGTGCTGTTGCAAGATCTGTGACAATACAGAGGTGCTGGCTAGCTGTGGTGGTGACTGTGTCTGGGGTCAGGCTTTCTCCCTCTGAGGGGAAGGCACAGTGGTGGGGCTGGAGCTTCTGCTGTGTCTATGAAGTATTTGGTCTGGAATAACTAAGAGAGGATGTTTGTCTTGCAGGACCTGTAGGTTTCGTTAACATCAAATTGACTTTTTACACCAAAACAAAAAAAAATCTGAGACCCTAAGGGCACTACTAACAGCACTGACCAGGTACTTCTAATGATCTAAATGGGGTCCACTGGATAATCACAAGGCTGGCTTGCTCCTTCTAAGAGCTGAGCCTCCTCCATTATGGTCCCATTGCTTTCTTGCAATGGGCAGGAGACTTGCTCAGAGCCAAAGCATCTGTTTGCACTTTCTCTCTCCATGTATCTGAACCCTTGAACCCTGGTCCTCTGCGGCTGTTGGAAAGTAAGAGACTGAGGGACAAGGAGAAATCCCCTGGCTCACTGACCCATTCATTCTCTCACCAAAGCTTCCTGCATGTGTGAAATAAATGCAAGTACGTCACAGAGAGAGAAAAGGTCAAAACACAGCTAACAGCTAAGCAGATATCCGTGGATTATAACTGCTGGCATACTTATCCTCTGACAGAAGATATCCTACCCTCCAGAAATTGGGTCTCTTTGGGTTATGGAGCAATAGACGCCAGCTATGCACAAGGTGGAGACCTCAGACATTGTCTGTGTGTCTTCCAAGTTACTTAGCTAATGCAGTGTAAGATCAGTTCACCAGAAGCACTGAGGGTCACTGAAGTTATGAGATGCTGCTGCTGCAGGGCATGGGAGGTAAAGAGCAGGATCAGAGATTCTCAGAGTCAGAATAGTGACAGACTTGTGCAGGAGAGGCAGGAGAAGCCAAACACAGGACACTTCCCATTTACCCGTCCCAGCCGGCCTTGCAGTTTACTAGCATGCAAAGTGAATAACCAGGTCCATACAAGTGGCCTGAAGAGGAGCTCTCAGGAACACCCCAAAAGCTGGAGGAGGCCACAGTCTGCTGCATTGTTTATGCTATTCTTCAGTACTATGTCTCAGCGGTACAGTCTAACCCTTACCTCTCTCACTTCAGTGAGGATACTAGAAAAACTGTTTTGTTAAACAAGTTGTAGTGTTGGGTGACAGAAGTGGAGTGTTGAGTGTGCTGCTGATGTTTCAGTCAATGTCTTTACCAGGATATGGGTGGTATTTTTAAATTCCACTGGGAACAGGTTCTTTCTCCCTCTCCGGACAGTGGGGAGAGCCGAAGGGAAGAGAACACCTGGGCCAGGTCTTTGGCGGGAGCAGGCAGACAGGTCTCCCACCAAAGTCTGAAGGACTGAGATAGCAACTAGTTGCATTCCACAGAGCTGAAGAAAAGCCATTGTGCCTCAGCTCCAGGGATAATCCTGCATCACTGGTAGGATGATAGTGTAACACAGAGGAATCCTTTCTAGATACCAGGTGGAGGATCTAACCCACTTGGCTATGTGAATTAATTTGTACGGAACTCATGTCTTGCAGGAGATGTTGTCCCTGGCAGGGATGAGCAAACTTAGACTCCCATCGTTTGCCATTCATCTGTGAGATGTAAGGTGTAGAGATATGGGTAGACTTGCCCCCTTTCTTCTGGATGAAGAATCTATGATCAGGGAAAGGGTCTCAGGGTCTCCACTGAGATTTGAACAAAGTCTAAGTCAGAACTGTCTTAGCTTGGTTTAGATAGCAAATGAGACCAAGTGAGGGGGAGGCTCTTCCATGGTTATGTTGACTGATGAAAAGGGAGGGGAGGAGGGGGAGGAGGTGGTGGGAAATACAATACACTTCTCAGGCCATGGAAGAGTCCGCTTGTCACCAAGAGGTACAGGGTGGAAGAAGCTATGGGAGAACAACATTTCAGCAGTTGCAGTAGCATTTCTCCAAGTCTCTTAATGATGGTATAGAGCCAAAGGAGGAAGGGAAGACAACTCTGGGTTATTTCATGATTGCATCGTGTACAACATGGAGGAAGGCAGGATGTATCTGTGTGACTCAAGCTGTTCTTCAGGGACATTCTTGTTCGGAGGCTTCAGGCTATCTCAGGACAGCGTAGCAGCAGCTACAACCATCATCCCTGCTCCCAGCGACCTTTCTAGAACAATGGTGTTCTGCTGATTGCCCCAAAGTGCTTAGACAGTAGCTGGGACATTTGATGCTCAAATCCTGCATCTCGCTTTGCTGGTAGGAGTGGTTTAAGGAATGCAACCCACACCAAATGAGTGGCCTAACTCACCACACCAGTGCACTGGATGTTCAGCCTGAGTGAAATCTCACCCTCAAACATCACGAACTGGGAAAAGAGGTTGTGTTGAATCACGGGCTAGATGTTGTCCTTTGCACCAGGAGATGTGAGAATCCGGCAATAGGGAAATTTCACGCACAGAGACACTTCGTGGCAATCAGTGGATCTTTGTTGCTAATGGATGGAGTACCTGGTCTGTTGTGAGCAGTTAAAAATCCTGTAGCTGCACAGGAAGGAGGCAGCCCATTCACTGTTTCGGGGCTACTGCATTCTAGGCCAAATGACACCTTTTGCAGGGAGGGGGAAATTGTTGCTCCTTTGAGATCAGCTGAGCATATGTAACAGGGAAAAGATGTTTCAGCAGTACCTCAGAGCCCAAATCTGCTGGATTCTGCTAGGTGCTGTACAGACAGAGCAAAAAGTCTGCTCCTGCTGTTAAGAGAGACTAGGAAGTGTGTGTGGAGCCTGCTAGAAAGGATGCAACAGTGCTTGTAGCCTTCTGAAGGCTTTTAAATCAGCCTTTGAAATACAAAGCTTTGTAACTTGAGTGTTTTAGCCTAAAGCCAGCAAAAAAGATGTTAAGGAAAGAAAAATCAAAGGAAAGGACCACACATGAGAAGCTGCAGAAGCGATGAGCTTCAGAGATAAAACTGATCCACAGAACAGGACCAGACTGACTCAAGGAGCCACAGGCTCTTAAAAATTAGGCTAACAAAATTTCTAAGCAGGTAACAAATAGAGCATGGCAGCTTGCCATATATGTGCTATTACACCTGTATAATCACATGGCATTTGGGTCAGGGTCATGCTGAAGCTCCTACTTGCTGGTACTGGAAACTTCCCTGTCATTTACCTTCTAAAGCCTGGACAAGACGAAGTGTTAATGCACTGCCCACCTTAGTCTGCAACACCTTACAAGGTATGAAAAAGTAACTATTGTGGTTCGTTCTTTTTGCGAAAGTTGTAGGAAATATGGTGCATATGTAATTTTAATTCACCTGCTCTATTCCATAATAAATATTTCCAGTAAAGGTCTTTTACAGTCAGTTTCTCAGAATACTCTAGTTTTCTAAAAGCCAATTTTCTTGCACATACCTGGATCCCAGCTCATGTTGTCAGTGACCTGCGACACTCACAGAATAGTGGTTTCCTGAGAGAAGCAGAGCAATTTGCTTGCAGAGAGCTGCACAGAAATTTGCCTTTCTTTCTGAGGACCCTTGAGAAAATGCCAGGGAGTTTGTGCAGCCAAGGAAACTGCTGGGCTAGAAAGCAGAACTGGAGGAAAGGACTCGGCAGGCACACAGCAGGATTTCCAGTCTTTTTTATTGGACAAATCTCAAGATTCTCACTGAATATTTTGTCAGGTGAGGACATAAACATGCATTTGCCTCACTGCATCCCCCTTACGCTGTGAAATACAACTTTTAGAGCGCTTTGATCAAGAGCTGTGGCAGGTATGTTAGATGAAGGGCTACAGATCGGTAAATTGTACAGATGTGGGAAAGCAGCTGAGTGCTAACAGGCAGGTGACATTTGTGTAGACACAAGTGGCCTTTTGGCATATAAGAGTGGGCCTCAGTGTCTGTGTCTGGGTACACATACCTACACACACCTGTCTTCCGAAAGTCCGTCGTAGCCTTTGTGAGCCTTGTCTTTTAGTGCCTTGATCTCTTTCTCAGCTAAGTACATTTTTACCCAAGAAGGATGCCTGTTTCCCAACAGGCCATCTTCATCCTCACTGCTTATTCGTTAGCAGAAAGCATGAGCCTGCAGTTTGTGTACCTGCTATAGACGCAGGGGAGAGCAGTGATACCGCTGCTGTTAGGGGTCCCGCAAAGCCTTGGTCCTACCACATGCTGTTGGTGAGGAGGCAAGTGCCTCCACAGGGTGGCTGAGATCCCCACTGTTATCTGACAATGTCATAAGCATTTGTGAAGAGCAGGTAAGGTAGGCTAGAAACACAGATTCTCTTTCCACACAAATGCTGTTTAGAGACAGCAAGGAACAAATGTTACACAAAATATATGCATGCTGCTGAGGCAAACATCTTCAATTCTTAATACATGTTCGTAAATAATGATTTATCCTGGTGTCCCAAGCCAGGAGTGTCTAACTTACTAGCTCTGAAAAGCAGGCACTTCATGGGAGAAAGAAAAGCAGCATATTGCGCAGCAGCTGTTTCATCTTCTTGTGGTCATATGAGTAGCTTGACTCTGAAGTCATGCTGCTTTTCATCCCAGATTACACCTTTCACAATGACTTGTTCCCCACATTTCGTTATGGGCCACAGAAATGCTGGTTTTCTCCAGTCCTCCCAGCCTTTTTTGTCCACATGCTCTAAATACTGCGTCGAGCTTTCCTGTACATTTCCTGTTCCTTTTCCATACAGCTTTAACCAGTGGGTCCTGAAGAAGCAGCAAACAATAGATTTTGCAGCACTGCAGTGTGAACTATCTTTGAATGGCAGTTTTTGAGTCAATGCCAGCTTGCTGAAAATCAGGTGAGAACAATTTTGAAAGCTTTGTAATGTTATGTTGATGTAATGTTACATTGCCTCCCTGCTCTCTTTCTGTGCAGCTGCTCCACATGAACTAAGTGCTGAAGAACTTCATTTGTCAAAGCTGATGGTACCGTTCGAGTGAGACAGGCAGGGGTCCCAGGGTCACTTTAAAGGTTCTTTTATTTACTAAGTCCTGGCTTCTGGACTGTTCCAGCATCCAGCAACTGTCTCTATTTCCTCAGAGAGAGAGCTGCAAAGAGCTTGATAAGACTGAGCTTTCGGAAAGGCCCAGCAAGCTGCAAAAGGAGGAACCTGCTCTTTGGAAGCTTCATATATATGTGATATATATGACATATATATATTTCCCAGAAAAAACCCCACTGGAATATAGTCTGTTTGGATAGCAAGTATCAGGGCTCAGTGCACACCAACAGTCTCTGCAAGCTTTCCCCTGCCTTCCCAGGGGTTTGGCTGCTTGTGTTCAGGGTCAGCTCTAATATAGCATGGCCATATAACCTTGGATTCAACTGCTGTGAAAACAGCTAAGCTGGCAGAAAGGGTGGTGTGAGAAGAAGTTATGAGGAGCCTCATCTCCACCCACAGACCCTTCACCACTTGGCCCGGGAGCTGATTCAAGCTCAGTGGTGGTTGGTTTCTTGCCTGAGCTGTGATGTTGGGGTGCCTGTGCGCAGCCTTACTGACCCTGACCCACAGACCATCTTCCCAGCTCGGTCTTGACCTGCCTGGTCACTGTGGGTTTGCCCGGTGGTCACTGGTCTGTGGCTGACCCTGATCACCACCACCGGCCCTGCTCTTTGCACCTTGCTTGGGTCCGGTAGGACTGTGCCCTTGTTGGTAAGGGCACTGCCCTGCCTGTCCTGCTGTTTGCCACTGCGCAGCTTTGTATCTCCCTTAGAAGGTTATATGTACCTCTGTGCATGCCTGTGAGAATATTTTGGGAGTATATGGGCTGGAAGACCCTTACCACAAGTGGAAAACAACCCCAAGCAGAAGGGCAACCTCCCATTTTTTTAAATACCAAACTGCAGAGACATGCCAGAAAATTGAACCATCGCCCCTGTTCCTGGGTGGTATCTTTACTCACCATAATTTTGCTGTAAAACTCTGAGTGGTTTTGGTAATAGGAATATCTGAAGAGATTCCCGCTCTCTTGCATCACCCCCTACAAACCAAGCACAGCACAAAGCAGACTGTTAGCATGTGGTGTGGCCAGCAGTGCAGGCCCTGAGCATTGGGAATTTTCATTTCTTAGATTGTGTCAATCAGCAATGGAGAAGCTGCCCGTTTCAAGCTTTGGAGGAAGGTCCTATAAAAGCAATACAGGGCTGGAAAATGCTTTCTGCACTCATATATGCGCCTCAGCCAGCTGGACAATTCGGATATGCAGTGTATGTGTATCGTGGGACACAGAAAGGTTGCTGGAGCTCAGCTTTCCACACTGCCATCCCTCTGAGCTCATAAGTTATCCCCACTGTCATTGGCAATATATTTTGAGCAGTGTCCCTAGCAGAAGCTAAGTTCTAAATGAGTGGCAGACGCAGATGGCCCTTTTATACCACTGCCTGGGTCCAGTTACACAGAAACATAAAGTACCTGTTTACTGTTGGTCATAGCATCATTTGAAGGTGGAATGTCAAGAACTTCAAATATGTTAGTTGTTCTCTGCTGTATATCTTTCTCACAGGCATCAAACAGCTTCTGCAGCGCAAAGACAACTGCTGATTACAGCAGCAATCACACTGAAATGAGAGGTGTAGGAAAGCATGTGCTGAAACCACATCTGCATTAGAGTAAATTTTAGGGCCACTAGTTGATTGAAATATGTCTTCAATACCTGGGAAATAAACTGTTTCATCGAGCTGTTTGCATGTTGAAGCCCATTCTTCAGCATCTGTGGGGCCTTAGCATCACAAGCAATGCTAATAATGGCCTCATCTCAGTCTCGTTCTTTAAGGTGTACCATTTTGGTATTTTTCTTCAGATCCCCCCAGCATCAGAGCAGCGAGTCAGACATCAGAACGAGGTCTCCCATCTAGTATGTAAAGCATTAACCATAACGAAACTGGACTACGTTTTCCCACTTGTGCTTAGCATGGGTGAGATATGGCACTGGGATTTGAATGTGCCCTTCTGAAAGGCAGGAGGAAGCAGGTCACCGTCACTTTGCTCTCTACAGCATTACGCAGGCCCTGCTGGACTGGAAAATCAGAGACCCAAACTTAGTCCCCAACCCTGCCTGATACAGAAAAACTAATACTGAAAGCCTGCTATACTGGCTACACCATATTGATCTGATAAAGGTCAGACTGAGAAAATGGACATGAACAAACTGCTGCCAGTTTTATACGTCAAATACGAGGCTGTGGAGCTCCTGAGTTTTTCTCAGTCACGTAGCCTGAGCATCTCATACCTCTGCAGCACAGCAGACAAACACGAAGGGTCATTCATGTTCTCAGAGTGCTTGTGCATGCCCATCGCTTTAGAAAAGAGCTCTTTGTTTCTAGGGCAAGATGGACATTAAAAAACTTAGCTAAGACAAGATGAAACAGTGAATAAGCGTAACTATTTTACAGCATATTATGAATCTATTTCATTAATCCCATGTTTTCTACAATGCACTTCTCAACTATATTATATAGCTGGCAAGCAGCTTTCGTGTGGGAAATAGTGCTTTCTCAGCTCAGTTTTGCATGATCACAGTGAAATCTGGTCAAAGAAAGAGTGGCATTTCGACTATGTCATTGTAGGCTGATTTCTTTTATTAACATGTTCACCCTGGGAATATCTCCTTCCCTTTCCAGAACAACCCAAGCCATCTTCCAGATATCAGTTACAAAGACATGCTGGCAGGTTGAGTCTGGGGAAAAGGTGTCTAGGCTGTCTGGTCAGAACCAAAGAGTCCCTAAGGACTGGAGGAAGCAAGAAGTATGTGGGTCTTCAGCGTAGAAACACATGTTGCATCAGAAATCTGAATGAATGCCTTACCTTGCCTCTAGCTCTTTGATCTTCTCTTTCAGCTTCTTATATTCCTCTTTCTCCTGAAGCTCTTTTTGGGTGACCCCTCCAGGAAATGCTCTGAAACAGATTTATTTTGTGAGATCTCTTTATTTGTACTTGGACACTGGGACAACAGTGGACTTACCCCTATTGAATAATCTGAATTCCAGCAAAAAAGCTGTGAGGTGGGAAAGTGCAGAGCACCCAGGAAAAACTCCAGGGGAGCTTAACAACCTCCCCCAAAAGCCCCCACCTAGGATTTATGCTCAAATCAAGGGGAAAGCTATTTACATCAGAAGAAAGGGAGGTGGGGTTGTGAGGATCAGAGGTTGAAGGCTTGAAGAAAACACAAGTATTCTCCACTTGTTAGAAGCTACTCTTGTCTTTTCTCTAGTTGTTTTCTCCATCTTTAACATCAAAGCATTATCACCAAACATCCCAAACCCTCCAGAGAGTTCTGTTCTCCTGGATTCCTTTCTCCACAGATGTCTGGGTAGTGTCAGTCTCCTATTCCTCCAGTGGGTGAAATTCTCCCGTTTCCAATGCCTGCTCTTTGGGTTATAGTACTAGAGCTTAAAAAAGCCCTCTCTACATGATGACCCTAGGTCGACTGCAGACTCACATCCTAAAAGTGCTGGAAATTTTTTGCTTCTTATCATTCACCAGAGGTTTTTAGAGATTGTGTCTTCTTCTGCATTACAGATCTTAGAACAAGTACATGCAGCCCTAATATAAAGGAGACCTCGTCCCATGTTTCTTTCCCCTCCTTTCAGAGTGAGCCATACCATCTTATATTAATATTCTGATCTTGTGAATTATCCCATCAAGTTTCTGCTCTGTCAATTAAATTACCTTCATTACTGCACACAGAAACGTGTTCAGAGATTGTCTAACCTTGGAGGTGGTAGATGTATTATGCATAGCGGAGGAAGATGACTGGCTGTGGGTGAAAGGACAATACTGGGAAGAGGAAATTCAGAAAAAAAACAATACTCACTCCTGATAGCTCCTGTGTCCCTACTGGTAAGGAGGATCAGGGTTGCTGGTCTCCTGCATCTTGTAATGATCAGATGCAGCATGCTGCCTAGAGATGGAAGAAAACAATCTATGTTAAGCAGACAGACCTGGGAACAAACCAAGAATGAGGACCTGAATTTGGGAGGTGTAATCTGGATCTAAACTGGTTTCCTGACAGTCTTCTCTAATTAGGCAAACAAACTCAGGGACACAAGTGACTGAGCTTGGTCATCATTTGAATCTAAGTCCAGTGTCTGGGAACCTTTGCCTTACATCAGTCCAAGTCTCAAACTTGAGCCACTCCGGAAGAAAGCTCCAAGGTTTCAGAAAGTGTGAGTATTCTTCCACTACCAGGCTATCCATGACTGCACACCTGCAAACCCTTCATGACCCCACAGATACTCCAGCCATGATCAGAAACTTTAAAATACCACAGCGTGTCTTCACGGAAATCCCAACAGGAAAACCTCTTCTCCACAAAGCTGTTCAGGAAGGGCAGGGAAATCCAGCTATACTATTTGAAGGTTATTCACTCTTGGCCTTAGAAACTGAGAATGATTTATGTTGGCATTTTGTCCCCAAGATGCTATTATTTAGGCTATTTCTTTTTCTTTCCTCCTGATTAACAACTTCCCTTCTTCTTGCCAGTATCACAGCCACTATGCCTTCCCTCAGTGCTTGCCTAGCTCAAAAGGGGGCAATTTTCATGAGGAAAACCCAGGACTGCCTCTGCAGACCTACTCAAAGTGTCCTCAGTGCTGCTTTTACCACCTCCCCCTTCTATATTAGGCTGGATGCCTTTATCTTGAGAGCTGCTGTTGTTAAGGCAGCCATTTCCTATTCAGAGAAGTACTTGCACGGAAATGAAAGTTCATCTCACAACATGACATGTTTTCATGTCACGTGCCCTGGTCATGTGCCCTGATCTGCACTCCAAGACAAACCTGTTTCAGAGGCAGTTCATGCCTGGCCATGACAATGCAGTCAAACAGGAGAATGAAAATTTGGTCTGCCCTGCAGGACAGAGCTTGAGTGTGTTTCAGTTACAGTCGCAGAAACATTTATGATTTTTCCCCTCGTGATATATTCTTTATATTAAGAATCACTTTACCTGTGGCAACTCTCCAGAAATTGTAGTCGGGTATCAACAGAGTCAGACCAAACTCTTTTCTTGCTGTCTGTCAGTCCATCAGGGGAAGAAAGAAATAATAAAACACATTACTGTCAGTAGGCAAGTATCCATTAAAGTCCTAAGAACTTCACAAACTAAACTTCCTCCCTCCAATTCCTGATCAGCCCATAGGGAAAAAAAAAAAAATCTCGATTCCAAAACTTCTCAAGGCTGTGCTTTGCCAGGTAGGTGGTTTGTGATTTTATGAGTCAGTACCAATAGTGCAAATAAAATACTGCAATACCAGGCAGTACCAATAGTGCAACTAAAATACTCTGAAAGTGTAAGATCTGCATGTTACATGATGCAGATCAAACAGCTTCTGTAAATTGGCTTTGGGTTCCCAATATAGCCCGGACAAAATTTGGTACTATGTCAGAGCCCTCCTTGTGTCTAGCTTATTTGTAATCTTCTGTCCAACCTGTCCTAGCGTACACCAGCTACAGTTGATCATCAGGGGCCACACTAAACACTGTAATTTCTGGTCACCAGACTCACCTTACTTCTTTTCCCACCTGTGCCAGCCTTTCTGTCAGATCATGATATAATGCCTCCAGCCTTGAAGTCTTGTCTCCACAGGCTGATGGATGGTTGCCACGGGGTGTCAAATATTTGTCTGAGGAAATAAGAAAATGGAATTCTTAAAATGAAGAGAAAAAATCACATGCTCTAAACAGGTACCTTATAAAAGACAGCCCCATGAGCAGAAGCTCCATGGCTACATCCACACTAGCGAATAGATCAGAGCCAGGACACAGGCTCCAGGGCACAAGATAGCCCAGCATGCTCCTGGACGCAGTTTTGGCACAAGTGAGCCAGCACTTTCCCAGATGACACCTGGCACAGTTCAGAGCACTGCGCAGGCCAGGGTTTGCAAAAAACAGATGGAGGATTTGAGCAATCATTAGGGCTGGATGAAGTGGGCAGGATACAGGGACAACTGAAAAACAAACTCAACCCAGACCTGCAGAGTGTGGGGAACAGTAAATGCAGGTGGCTATTCTGCTGAAATCAACTTTGCAACGTATGGGTGTGGGGTTTTTTAATAGAGCAGAACAAAGCTATATGTTCTTAAGGTAATTTTCATTTCTACAACTGCTCTGTGCCCTATTTCCTAATGAGGATCCCAAACATCAACTATTACTGCAGAGACAATCCCAGGCTGAGGTGCTCCTGCAGCTCGGATACAGGTGGAGCAGACAGACAGCAGGCAGCTTCTTCCTGGAGCAAGGCGATGTCAGAGAAAGCCTAAGCATGAGGCTTCACCATCAGTTTATGCTGAACCAAATCTGCATGGCTGCTGCAAGGGACTGTCCTGCCCCTCTCTCCCAGCACCTCCTCACTTCTCTCTCGCTGAAACAGATTTTGGCTTTGTTTACTTGGATGGATTCCTTTTCAGTTAAGTCACTTTGTTTCCAGTCTTTCACTGAGGACATGTTTTTTCTCTTTAAACTCAACAATCCAGTATAAAATCTGCATTTAAGTCAGCCTTTCCCTGCAAAACTGATGAGCTCAGAGACCGAGTCCCCGAAGTCCAGGATCTGTTACACTATTTATACCATTCTTTCCAATTTCTCTTCCTCTCACACCCATTTAAGATCTGCCTCACCCTTTGGAGCTGAACTTGGGCTGAATTTGAGGACATTAACCATCCCTGTGATGGGATAGGAAGGATAGGAAGTAGAAAACAGAACTTTTACTGAAATATTTCACAGTCAGGAAATGTTTGCAGTAACCTCGTTGCAACCCCCCGAGGGACTTTGTAGAAATATTCAGACCTACTAAGGTTAAACTTGCTAAGTTTGGCCAGAGACACCCCCTGTGCAACATACCTGCCGCATTCTGCAGCTATCTCTCTAGGATCAGCGCCCTTACACAGTCCTTCAGACACCCCGGTTCTGCTGTAGGAAGAAAACTCGGGTGTATCCGTGCCTTTACAGCAGCAGAAAATGTTTGCCCAAATGAGTGGCAGCACAGGGGACCGTGCTGCTTCACAAAGGGACTTTTCTGCTATAGATAACAGAAACAAGTCTTTCTTTTTTACAGGAAAAGGCACGCTTTCTTTGCACTGTATCTAGTATCATACTTCTCTCCAGCCAATAAAGTCGGCGGGGCGGGGGGCGGGCTTCACCCTGCAATACCAGCCAGAGCAGTTTCAGTTTCATCCCAGTCCTGTCTGTTTACTCCTCTGTAGGTCCCTGAGCTGCGCACCTCTGCACTGCTGTCGGCCATGGCCAGCAAGTCAGTCTTCGTTGTTGCTATAGATTTTAGCACCTCCTGCAGCAGGTACTATTTTTCCCTTGCTTCAGTGTCGTGGTTTAACCCCAGCCGGCAACTAAGCACCACGCAGCCACTTGCTCACTCCCCTCCGGTGGGATGGGGGAGAGAATCGGAAGGGTAAAAGTGAGAAAACTCATGTGTTGAGATAAAGAC
>NW_008794445.1:4236535-4243096 GCF_000699145.1 Aptenodytes forsteri
GTGGGGTGGTGTGAGAAGCAGAAAAGGCCCTGACTCTGTGTAAGCACTGCTCAGCAGTAACTAAAACATCCCTGTATTATCAACACTGTTTTCAGCACAAATCCAAAACATAGCCTCATACTAGCTTCTATGAAGAAAGTTAACTCTATCCCAGCCAAAACCAGCACATTCAGGTACAGACCAAATCCTCCAGGTGTACTGGGGAACAGAGCATGGGCTCAAGACACCAAAGACGCCCACGTGCATCTTGTTCAACCAGAAGCAGCAGTTCTGGAATTTTGGCTATGATGCTGTGATGAAGTACAAGAGCCTGTCCCTCAGCAAAGCTGACAACTGGTACTTCTTCCAGAACTTCGAGATGAAACTACAACACAACAGTAGGGGGAATGGTTACTGCTAATAGGAGACAGAGCTATTAATTTATTTGAGGGGTGGGGGTTAGAGGAATTGGTGAAGAGGGCTGAGTAAATCTGGCTGATGGGGATGAATGAATGGAAATCAAAAGGCATTTTGATGAACTGAAGAAGAAATGATTTATTTTCTTAATTAGCCAGAGGATTCACGGACCCTTCCTTTATGATGCTGTTCATTGTCTAAAGACAATAAAACCTGACTGCACACCTCGGTGAAGCCAAGTACTTGTTCTGAATGAAAAGCTGCCCTCAGTCCTCGACAGGGAGCAAGTGAAGCTTCCTGTAATGCAGAGGAGGTGGGCAACCTTGGGATTACCACGTTATATACCTCCCTCTAGCTTGTCTCTCACTCCCCTGAAATGGTATGCTGAAGCCAGTTTAAGGGTGGCTAGCTGTCCTTCAAGCATGTAGTGGCTATCATTTCTCTCTGAAGGTTCTGTGCTAGTTCAGAATTGTTCACAGCTTTTTCTGGGTTTGCTTGTTCAGCCAAACATTAGGCTACCTTAGGGCCTCCTTGTCTGTGCTCTGGGGTCCCACAGGGCCTCCCAAAGATGGAATAACCCAGAGCACAGGGCCAGCTCCAGATAAAGTCTTGTGTCTGCTCTTTGGCATCCCCCAGTGCTAAGCAATGAGCGCTGAACTGGATGTGGGGAGAGGCAGTAGGTGGGAGGCCTCTGTGAAGAATTTCCTCCCTGGGAAAGCTGGGAATGATGTGGTCTGCCACAGTGTCACCTGTGGAGTGGTGGGTTCTCACTCACTTTCAGAGGGAGCTGGAGAGAGGTTTTAGTTCAACCCCATTTCTCTGCACCCAAGAAGAAAATGTTTAAGGGAAATTTCATTACAGAATCACAGAATGGTTGAGGTTGGAAGGGACCTGTGGAGGTCATCTGCCCCAACCTCCCTGCTCAAGCAAGGCCACCTAGACCTGGTTGCCCAGGACTATGGTCCAGCCAGCTTTTGAATATCTCCAAAGATGGAGATTCCACAACCTCTCTGGGCAACCATTAGAAGGACTCAGAGACAAGAAAGGGGAACACCGGTTCCCAGACACATAAGTAGTTATTTCTGAATCTTCATAGAACGTGTGCGTGGAGGACATGTAACAGCCTCCATATATCAACCTCTCCTAACTGAGCCAGGAACAGTGACAGGAAATGAGATTGTAAGTAAAAATGAACATAGATTCCCTTTCTCTTAAGCGGCTGCACCTGCAGAACAGGATTCACCTCACCTTTCCTGGTTGTGTGTTATTTAAGCTGGGCAGCACCTGGACCTTCCTGTTTTTCTCCATTGGCTGCAAAGGATCCCACGTTAATGGAGCTGATTATCCAGTCAATAATCCTCGTAATTTAGGGCCATTTTGGTGGCTGCTGAAGCAAAACAAAGGGAGGCACATGTTGTGAGGGCTGGCTCCTGAAACTTCTTTGGATACAGGCAACAATTCCCACTCTTTCTAGACAGAGCAGGCGAGCAGGGACTGATGGAGGGAGTTTTGGTCTCCTGGGAGAGACTAAAAAAGTGTCAGAGCAGCCACCTGCCTCAAGGTACGCTCAGGGAGATACATAAGCCAAGAGGACACATTATAGAGAAACTGTGTCAGACCAGAGGGTTATTTGTCTACATGTGTGTCCGGCATGTATTTTGTTAATGCCATACACGGAAGTATAGGTGCAACCAGAAAGGTCTGAAGTCTCTATACATACACCTGGGAAAAGTACGGCGGTGTCACATAGAAAGTACAATTCTCCCCACTGGCTGTTCAGGAGGATCTACAGGGTCTTTACAAAATCTGGCTCAGGAGAAACAGCTGACATCAACCGCATCATTGGTATTTTGGCTATTGAATCACAGATGTCATGGGTAAGCGTTTTGGTAGCTGACCTGTGTCAGTTAGGCTGCAGTTTGCTACAATACTGAAGCCATTGCTGGGAATTTACTCAGGTTTGGAGACAGGACCTCCTTCTATGCCGTATGTTGTGCAGTGCTCAGTGCGAAGGGGACGGGTCTCTTGCTGAGACTGCCACGTGTGACTCTGAGATGATTTTTGTAGAAAGTCACTTCTGGCATGGAACTGAAAGCCAGCGATGGAAAGACGCTTCCTGCCCTGATGGTCTTTTCCGAAAGCCTGCACTGCCTGAAGGAACATGCCCTGAACACCATCCAAGAGGCCTCTTTCCAAACTGTCTGCAACCAGGAGGAGATCAGCTGGGTCATTACCATCCCAGCTATATGGAGCGCTGCTGCCAGGCAGTTCGTGTGGCTGGCGGCAAGAAAGGTAAAAGCAGGGATTACCCCACTTCCTCAAATTATCTTTGGAGATTCTTTACCCATCGAGGCAGAGGAACTCCTCAACATTTAAACAACCTGTATTTCAAATTTCATATATCGGGGAGAAATCTCCCACGTTGGGGGCAGTGGGGGAGAGGATGTCCCAAACTGGCAGTAACAATCGCTCTGCCCTTTCCTCCCACTGCCATGTAGAAATGAGCCCCATGGAGATCAGCGATGCAAGAACCACCACCCCAGTGTGGGCTCCTGGGGTGAGAACAGTCTCCCTAGCAGGTGACATTCATGCAGCGATCTTGCCACCTTTCCTTGGACTGACACATCTCTCTTGTGATTTTAGGCAGGACTTGCCTCTGACATGATTTCTGAGAAGCTGATTATTGCCCTGGAGCAGGAGGTTGCATCGCTCTGGTGCAAACAGCTTCCACAGGAAGGATTTATGGCAGACAGCAGTGACAAGAAGAGGTTTGAAGACTCCCCTGGGATCCAGTATATTGTTGTTGACTGTGGAGGTAAAATTTTCCCTGTTTAACAGGTACCATCTTTGCTGGGCACGGAGGATGGCTGTTTCACAGTGTCCCTAAAGATCTGCAGTGCAGTCCCAGAGCTTGGACTCCACTGCTGTGCTTGTCACGGGGGTTTTATTTTTATTTTTATTTCACACTTAATGAGATACCATGGGCAGGCAGAAAAATGGGAGGAAAGGACAGGACTGCTAAAGGCCTGATCCATGTTAAATGGAAGTCACTGAGTGTCTTACGCCATCACGCACTTCAGGCCAGACAGTCATAGCGAGAGCTCCTGCCATCGCGCCAGATCAGCCTGCAGTGTGTCCCAGCATCAGCCACCGATGCGCAGCCTCGTGCTGTTGTATAGCCTGAGCTCACAGCCTCCTCTGTAGGAGCAAGCGTAGTGCCCAGTGAACTGACCAAAGAGATTAGCTAGCAAGCCCTGTAGAGTAAATCATTAAGAATATTTGATGGAGCACTTCTTAGTAATTTCTCTAGCTTCCTGTGTGGTTTTTTTTGGTGTGACATGAATTTCCTGCCAAGAGCAGTCTAGTGATTGTGAACAAATACTGAAAAGGCATCAAGAGGACCACACGTTTCTGAGAGTCTCACCACCGCTGCTCGTCTTAATTCAGAGCTTGTATATCAAAAGGCGGGAGTCAACTATCTGTGCGAGGAGGCCAGTCTCCTTTTGTGATCAGAAAGGAGATCGGCTTGTGCAGGGAGCAAGTTGGAGCATCCAGATCTCATCAGCAATTACTGTAGGAACTTTGAGAAACCAGGCTTGTAAACAGAAGTGCATAAATTTAGGAAATCTAGAGGTGTGCAGGCAATAGCAGAGGAGTGAGGGTAAGAAAAGAAAGCAGCAGAAAAGCACACTTGTGAAACAGGAGTTCAGAAGGTAAGATTATATTCAGTGGAAAGTAAGGACCTCATGTACTTTAAAGAAAACTGCTAACTTCATTTGTGTTTGTCTGTGTGTGTGTATGTGGCACAATAGACATCACAGTACATGAGATCCAAGAAAACCATTACCTGAAGGAGTTACACAAGGCAGCTGGAGGTGGATGGGGAGGCAACAGAGCGGATGAAAACTTCACTGATTTCCTTGAGGAAATATTCGATGACGGTGTATGGGATGAATATGTAAGGAGCCACCCTACCGAGTTACAACATATGATGTACAACTTCAGTCTACAGAAATGCTCTGCTAGCAGGGAGGCGGTCTACATACATTGCTACTGCAACTTGACCAGAGTGCAAGAAGGACATCTCCCACTTCTTCAAAAAAGCAAAAGGTGCTGTGTGGTGTGGTGGGATGATCATGATTACATATGAGAAAATGAAGAGCTTTTTCGACTACAGTATCAAAAATGTCATTCGTACTTTGAGGGAGATTCTTGACAAGCCTGAGATGGCCAAGGTCCAGTACATTTTGCTTGTGGGAGGCTTTGCATCTAGCATCATCTTGAGCGATGCGATCAGTCAGACCTTTGGCAAGAAGTATCATATCCTTTGTCCAGTGGAGGCCCAAGTGGCCATTGGAAAAGGGGCTGTTTTATTTGGAGTCAATCCACACATTGTTGCCTCAAGAGTCAGTGCTCAGACATACGGCATAGCAGTAAGTTACAAATTTGATGCTGCTATCCATGACTTCTGTAAACTAAGAGTCTCAAAAGCTGATGGCTATATTTTTTGCACAGATCTCTTCAAGAAATTGGTGGGAATTGAGGAGTTAGTAAATATAAATGAAGTTGCCCACTATAATTTCCATCCAACAGAACCAGATCAAACAAATGCATGATTTTCTTTCTATTGTACAGAAAAGCAGGATGCTCAGTACGTAGATGAGGAAGGGATGGAACAGCTTGGCTCCTGTACAGTGCCAATGCCAGACACAAAGCTGAGGAAGAAACGCCAACTGAAGCTGAATATTAAATTTGGCCTCACTGAATTTAAAGCCACATGTACTGACATTACTTCCAAACAAAGTCAGGCAGTTATAATAGATTTTTCACCTGTGTAAATGCTCGGTACATCAAGCAGCAGGGACAATAACTCAAGGGAGTGCATGACTTTAGTGGGAGGCAATAACGACTACAATAGAGAAGGCAAATGGACCATAAAGTCCATCATCCAGCCTTCTGCTTGCATAGGTAAACAGTTTGCTAGCCTCATTCTCTGGTTCCTTCCATTCCTCACCAACCACCCTTTCAGTCCAACACCTCTCTTTCTGTTGTATCTGACAGCAGGTTTATCTGCTGCTTTACCTCTTGCCCTTCTAGCTTAGCCCCATTGCATCTCTGAACACAATAGTCCATACCACCAATATAACAATCTGTACTCTACCTGTGTTTGATACAAAGCTTCTGGACTGGTGTCTAACTTCCACATATACCAGCCCATAACTACTTCTTTTAGCCTGATGTCTTCTTTCAGCTACATTCTCTCTTCCTCTGATATCAGGTCTCTTTATCTGGAGTCCAGGTTTAACTCTGCCCGGGGTGACATTCAATGGATTTGAGTTTTCTTCAGAACATGACTTATATAGATTGTGTTTAATTAAAGAACTCTTGTCACAGTCAGGATAGATACTCTGTGAAGCAGTAACTCAATGTAGTCTGGGGGCTTGTATCCAAAACCTGTGGGAGTGTTGTTTCCATTAAACCATTGGTTGGTTTGATCTCATTAACTGGGCAGATACAAATGCCAGATTGTAACATTACAGATATGAATAGTGCTTACGTCGCTGCCTCAGCCCCTCTGTCCAGCTGTGGGTACCTTCTACATCTCTGACTTGGGCTTGATATTTTCCATGTCCATAAAAGCTCATTTCTTTGCCTTCTGCCTACAGCACCTGTGCACAGGTTCAGCACAGTGTGGCCTGTCTGAGCCCAAATTTGTCCAAGAAAGAGATGTGATCCTGCAGTGTACTGGGTCTGGCTGGGGTGGAGTTAAGTTTCTTCATAGCCGCCCTTATGCTGTTGTGTGATTTATGACCAAAATGGTGTTGCTAGCACACCAATGTTTTAGCAATAGCTGAACAGTGCTTGCACAGCAGCAAGGCCGCCTCTGTTTCTCACTCTGTCTCTGCAGCGAGGAGGCTGGCGGCAGGAGCAAGGGAGAGGGCAGAGCCAGCACAGCTGACCCCAACTGACCAAGGGGATATTTCATACCCTGTAACCTCATGCTCAGCAATAAAACTGGGGGGAGTTTCTCCAAAGTAACTATTGCTTGGAGACTGGCTGAGCATCGGTCTGGTGGTGGGATGTGGTGACTGCCTTTGCATTACTTGTTGGGGTTTTTTTGTGGGTTTTTTTTTTCCCCTGAGGGTGTAGAATTTCCCTGCCCTG
>NW_008794445.1:4244307-4247217 GCF_000699145.1 Aptenodytes forsteri
CCTTCACTGAGGGTGTAGAATTTCCCTGCTGAACACCGACCGGCCTGTCCCAATGCAAATACTTGGTTAGCTGGATACACTGCATGAAAACTCAGCGCTGGCATCTTTATTAGCTGTAGTGACTGTGTTAGAATCACTGCTAGCCATGTATTTAATGCTGTCAATCATTAAAGCAGCATTCAGAGGATTAATCTGTACATATACTATGCTCTATGAGGTATAAAAGCTGAACTATTTTGAATACATCGCCTTTGTTTTCACATTTAAAATCTTATGTGTGCAATAAAAGTATTCACAACAGGAACCTGTGTACATTTCTATCGTGTCAGATGGCACCTGTCTTTAGTTTATATGAGGGCCATTCTGGGTGGCTAGGTCCCAAGAAGCTGAGTACTCCTGCTTTTTTCTTACCCTTTGGACTTGGTGCTTTCACCCATGCAAAGTACAACACAGCTCCCCCCCAGCCCACTACCGCTCTCGGAACAGGAGAGAGCAGTGCGGTCTGGTGGCAGCTGGAAAGCTGCGTGCATCTGCCCCAGGTCTTTCCCACCTGTGTGCTATGCGGGCTTTGGCATTCAGACATTGACGCCAACAGTTGTGATTGCATCTCCTAATTTTGCTTGTTTTGATGAGCTAGTAATGTTGATAACCTCAGACACTGAGCATGGAGCAGATACAGTTGTTTGTCATCTCTGTAAAAGCAGCACTGAGTGTCAGCATCTCAAGCTAAGCATCCAAGAAACTTGGCAGTACCTGCTGTGGGGGGCTCTAACCTCAGTCTGACAGTATGGGGGGTGTTGGGAAAATAAGAGTTATAGCTGTCGAGCCCTTTCCAGCCATCCTCTACAACAGGCGCGTCTGTTGAGCTGGGGATTAACCCCTGCTGCATATAAATAGGGTTGGTTGTTTTTATTAAACATGAAACTTAAATAACTGATCACGAACTTTCAAGGCAAAGCAAACACGGGCAGCTTTGCAGTGCCTGTGACTGGGGCATCAACAAGCTCTGCAGGCAGAGTCATCGCTGCTGGATCCTAAATGGCTGGGCGGGTAGAAGATGCCGTCCGTTTCTGTTGCTGGAGCTTGCTGGCTGCCTTCTGCCTAAAGCACACGGTTTCTCGGAAACTGAAAGGAAACAAACCCCACTTCACAGAACCGCCGCCGTTTCCCTGCGCTGCAGCGGGAGGCACGTCCTCTGCTTCCCTGGCTGGGGACAGAGCCAGGAAAAGCTTGGCCACCGCGTGCAGCCCGAAATACCACGGCTGTGCTCCCTGCTCGGGATTTCCCAGTGCTCTCTGCCCCTCGGCCTGACCCTGCCTGCTGAGGAGCATCCCGTCTGTGGCTGCCAAGGCCACCTCTGCAGTGCTGCCCAGCACCGCTGTTAGAAAATATTTCTCCCCATTCAGCAGAAATTACAGCTAAAAGCATTCACTTCCTTTGGGATATTAAACAAAACAAACCATGGGAGAGGAAAAAGAAAGAAGCCAAGCACACATCCTTTTCCCCTGGGGTGGGGGGGTGAGTGTCAGCAGCAACATGAAGACTTTACGATTAAACCGCAAATTTTTCACAGCAATACCATTTCAAGGCAAAAAAAAATAGGCTTCTGGAGATTTTTTGTTTCAATCTCTAGAGACCCCTGAGGTGTAGTACAGATGTGTATAACCCTATTAGAGATGTCAAAACTTTATGAGGTATTATTGTGTTGGTCTTACAAGGACTCAGCAAGTCATGCAGGGGGAAAATAGAAGATAATTTTCCAAGACAGTGGAAGTAACACCTGAAGGTGAAAGGAAAGAATAGAAAAGCGTGTCACAGAGAGCACGGTGACATGCTTGAGGGTGTCATTGTTTGTTTTGTCTGTGCAGGAGGAGGTCAGGGACAGCCCTGTGCTGCTCACAGCTGGCTCAGCACCAGACAAAATTGACCCACTGCACCCCAAAACCGGACCAACCAGATGAGTTTACGGTGCCTCTGCGGAAACATGTTTAAGAAAGGGCAGTGAATGCTGAAAAAGGAGAGACAAGGCCAGGGCAGGTACAACACCTAAAGGGACAGTGACCGGTAGAAGACCCCATGCTGGAGCAGTTGAGTAGGACACAAGGAGCAGCGAGAGCAAAAGGACCCCCACGCACCAACCCCCAGGCCCTGCACCGCCCATGGTTTCACCAAAGGGCCTGAGTGTAACCTTGGGCACAGGGGTGGGGGACCAGGATGGGGGGGAAGAGAGGTGTCTAAATGTTGGTTGGTTTGTTACTTGGCAATAAATTAATTTGATTGAAATTTCCCAACTCAAAACAGGTATTTTTTGGCCCACGACAGGATGTCTGACAATATATGCAGTGAATGAACACTGTGTGTTCAATGTACTGCAGCGTCCCAGATGAGGTTGGGGAGAGCAGAGGAGAAGTCCCCTAGGGAAGCTGAGGTTTGCTTGTGAACTGCTGCAAACAAAAGCCAAAGGGGAGGGAATTGAAGGGCGAACAAGGAAGATGAAGAGGAAAAGACTAAGAAAACTAAGAGGGAAGAGTCATCCTTGAGCAACGTGCACTGCTACCACAGCTCAGGCCAGAGAGCCCAGCTCACCACCATGCTCCAGCTTCTCCCACTGAGAAGTGTCCACAGCAAGTCAGGGTGCACCAGGATCTGCAAGGAGAATCATCCACATTCACATCCCAAAGAAAAAACAGCTCTACCTCCATGCTCCGGACCTGCCCAAGCCCCTTTCCCTTTGGCTAAAGTTGGTGCTGCTCTTTCTTCAGGAGCTCACTCCCTCCCATGCCACCCATGACAAGCACCTGATGTGCGTTCTGCTCTCGGCCAAAAACTTGGTGCTTTCCCCACCGAACTCCTCCCAGGCTGTTTTGGCCCCAAGACCCTGGGAACCACCGACTCCTGCCGCGGCATCCT
>NW_008794445.1:4247385-4263492 GCF_000699145.1 Aptenodytes forsteri
CCTCCCAGGCTTTTTGCCCCCAAAGCCCTGGGAACCACCGACTCCTGCGGTGCCATCCTTGCTCCTTCCTCTGCGTCCCTGTGCTGGCGGCTGGGCTGGGCTGACTGGTGCTTCCCTGGTTTGTGTTTGCCTTAGAGGCAGTGGTCCCAGCAGCACAGTGTGTGTGCCCCCCTTGGGGCTCTCCTGAAATCTGGGACATTTTTCTGAGGATTTTGGGACGAGAAAGCAGAAGGCTGTGCAGCTTTCTATCAGACCACTCTTTGTTTGCTGTGGTGAAAAGGGAGAGGGAGGGAAGGTGGGGGGGGCTAGTTTTGGTGAGGTCATTTGAGGCATCCCTCAGCAGCGGTGGGACACAACTCCACCAAGACTGATCGGTCTCTGTGAGATTGCAACCACCACTTTCCTTCTCCCCCAGGGTATCGGGCTGGTTTTGCCTGCCATGCCGCACATTTCTCCCTCATGCCTGTTCCTTCCCTCCTCTAACCATCCCAAACAATGCGAGGTTTTGTCTGCGCTTGGCGTCCAGCAGCAGCAGCAGTTCCTCAAGCCCCTTAGCCCTTATTTCATGTGCATGCCCTGGACTTAACCAGAACATTCCTGCCAGAGGTTAAGCCCAGGCACCGCGTGGATAATCCAAGATTTTTTTTGCCTCCAGTTCCAAGTGACCATGACAATAATGGGCCCGTACATGCTGTCTGCAGCTCCGCACTGGCCCTTCTCCTGCCCCTTATCTCTTTCTCCCTCCCAGGCAGGTAGGGTTTAGGGGTAGGACAGAGATCCCGGCTGCAAGCCAGGAGGATTAGGATAGCAAAATGCCTGTGCTTCCAGCCTGGGTGTCCTGCACCTATTTATCTCCTGCATTAAAATAACGTGGCTTGCCAGAGCACTGTGGCCAGGAATGCTGTGCTCATGCTGCTGTCACTGTCCCCGTAACGATGTCATCCTGGGCTGGCGATGCCTCCAACCCGCCCGGTGCCAAGGCCGGGAGCAGAGCCGGGTGAGCCCCTGCTAAACCAGAGGGCTGTGGGGAAAGCAGTGATCATGGCATGAAAGCAGGACTGAAGAGAGTTGCCAGAGCTGGAAACGGGATCTTTGGACTGAAGGAGCAAGAAGTGCTGGGAAGAGGAGACGGCAGGGCACCATGGTGCCCACAGCACAGCAGTGCTCTCAGGAACAAACCAGGAAAATTAATGCTCAGGCAAGGATCGCCCTCGGGAAAGAGAAGCCAAGCACTGGCCTTGGCAGGGTGAGAAGGGAGGAGAGCCAATCTTTTTCTTCCCCACTGAAACCCCCCTTTTTTCTCTTTTTTCCTCAGACAGCGAGATCTTTGCTCTGGCACCTGACGCCACAGCGAGAGTGCTAGTCCTCCCTCCTCACGTGGTTGGTTTCTTTCCTGATTAAAAGTGATTAGGCAGCCCTAAAGCCTGCAGAAATGTGACCGAGGGGAATGGAGACAAAGAGTCCATTCAAGATCTCTTAAATCCCCGGGGCACTATTTAGAGAGCCCCGAGGAGAGAACTGGAGCAGAACTGCCCCACCAGGACCTCCCCGTCCTTCTCCTTCCCACTGCGTCCTTCATTGCAGCCGTCTCCTCCACCATGTCGTTCTCTGAAGCAGAGGTGCAAAGTGCCCGTGGCGCCTGGGAGAAGATATATGTGGATGCCGAGGACAATGGGACAACTGTGCTGGTCAGGTAAGGAAAGAGCCCATCCTGCTGCTACCCCAGAGGGTTGAAGGAGGAACGGCAAGAAGGATGGAGTTACCACCTAGGAGCACGTCTTGATGAGTTTTCATGCAGCCCTTGCTGGGAACTTTTTGGTTTGCTGTGGTTTATCCCACCTCAGGGAGGAAATAGGGAAGAGGAGAGATCCACACAAAGAAAAGTAAAAGGAAATGGGGAAGGGGGATAGAAAAGGAGGAAGAGATGAGAACAATTTCTTCACTCCACCCCTCTCCCCAGCAGAAGAGTGATGTATTTAAGGTAAAGAAAAGAAAGTATGGTATAAAAGAGAATGGGAACAAAACACGGGCCTATTTTCCTCTTCCCCTTTACCTCTGAACTCCTTTAATGATTTTTTTTTAACTTGCATCTCCTCAATATTTCTCTTCTCATTTTCTTTCCCAGTCTAGGCCCCATCTGTTTCATTGTATTATATCCTTCCTGTGGGCTTTCCTCTCTTAGGTTTCACTCTGTTTTCCTCTCTTCTTCCGTAAGACACAAGTTTCTTCTATTCACCTTTCACATATCCCTCTCTCAGCTGGGACTTACATCACCTCCACAGGCACTGATCTGTCCAACTACTATTTCTGGTTATCATACCTTTACCACTCCCTCTGCCTTTCTTGTGTATCACATCTTGGGCTTGGATCAGCCTCAACATATGTTGTGCACAGTTCTTTCCTTCTGCAGTCTACACAACCTGAGGAGAGTTAGGGTCAGAAATGCAGCTATAAAATGTTAGTAGCATCCAGTGGCTTGGCTCCCCGGGCTAATTTACTCTAGAAGGTTTTGCCTTAGTGTCCTACAGACCCAGCCCTGCCTTTAGAGAAGTTCTGGGCTCCCCAGTACAAGAGAGACATGGACATACTGGAAAGAGTCCAACGAAGGGCCACGAAGGTGACGAAGGGACTGGAGCATCTCTCCTATGAGGAAAGTCTGGGAGTGCTGGGACTGTTCAGCCTGGAGAAGAGAAGGCTCAGGGTGATCTCATCAATGTATATAAAAACCTGAAGGGATGTTGTAAAGAAGACAGAGACGGGCTCTTCTCAGTGGTGCCCAGTGACAGGACCAAAGGCAATGGGCCCAAACCGAAAGACAGAGGGTTCCCTCTGAACATCAGGAAACACGTTTTTACTGTGGGGGTGACCAAGCACTGGCACAGATTGCCCAGAAAGGCTGCAGAGTCTTCATCCTTGGAAATATTCAAAAACTGTCTGGACATGGTCCTGGGCAACCAGGTCTAAGTGGTCGTGCTTGAGCAGGGGGTTTGGACCAGGTGACCTCCAGAGGTCCCTTCAACCTCAACTGTTCTGTGACTCTGTGAAATGCAATCTGGAATTTGCTATTGCTATTTCAGGTGGATAACTGGTTTACCCAACAGAGTAAACTGCTTTTTTAAGAGCTTGACCAAGATGATGGTAATTGATGTATTATAAAAGGCAATTCCTTTGTGCTTGAGCAGGGGGTTTCGACCAGGTGACCTCCAGAGGTCCCTTCAACCTCAACTGTTCTGTGACTCTGTGAAATGCAATCTGGAATTTGCTATTGCTATTTCAGGTGGATAACTGGTTTACCCAACAGAGTAAACTGCTTTTTTAAGAGCTTGACCAAGATGATGGTAATTGATGTATTATAAAAGGCAATTCCTTTATGGGTGGCATTGAATTGTGTTACTTTTGACCAAACGAAATGAACAGTACCCGGTACTCAAACAACAATCCATCACAGGCAGTAAGAAAGCTTTGGGATGGACTCTAGGAAGGGGTTAATTAACAAAACCAATAGTAGGGTTTCTCCATGAAAACACCCACCGAGAGCACAGTGGACATATCTGCTGTCTAGAACATCCTTGGGAATATCGCGCTGTCACACTCACCCTGTATGAACGTGCTCCCACTTCTCTGTGGATTTTATCTCCACCTAACACTGAGTCAACACTGAGGAAATGTTTATTTTAGAAGCAGCAGAATAAATTCAGGATAGGTAGGTTTTGAGTTGGAGTGAGCAAAGGAAAGTGCCCTGGGGAGAGGCGAGGAAGGGGACAGGGTGCCATGGGCAAAGGGGCTGTGCACAGATGGGAAGGGCAAAGGAGAACCAAGAAATGCAGGGGAAAGAGGTCTGTTCTAATGGAGAGAAGGAAAAAGGGCAATAAATGCATAAGACAAGGCCTGGAACATGAAGCCATATCTGCATCGATGCCTCGGTCCACAAATTAAGACATCTCTCATTTCTCAACAGGATGTTTACTGAGCACCCAGACACCAAGTCCTACTTCACACATTTCAAAGGCATGGACTCCGCCGAAGAGATGAAACAGTCAGATCAGATCAGGGGCCACGGCAAGAAGGTTTTCACTGCCATCAACGACATGGTGCAACACCTAGACAACTCCGAGGCTTTTCTTGGGGTAGTGAACCCACTTGGCAAGAAACACGCCACCCAGCTGAAGATTGACCCAAAAAACTTTAGGGTGAGCCAGCAGCCATCTTCCCAGGGGGTGTAATTGTGATGGGAGGATGTCTTCCTCTTGGAGGGGTAGAACTGAGGAAAACGGGCTTCGTATATATAAATAGATATATGCTTCAGAGAGTGGAGATGGTGGAAGGTGAGACGGTTGATGGTGGAAGATAGCAGGAATGAGAGATCTGGCATGTGTTGGGAAGACGGCTGTGCAGCAGATGCGATGCAGCCAGGTCTGCTCAGGTAGGAGCTGCAGAGCTGCCCACGAGTTGTAGCGGGTTTTCTCAGTGCAACAGGATTCCCATGCTTGTCATTTAATAACAAGACACAGAAAAGCAGCTTAACACTGGACTTCAGTCCTTGATGTCTATTTTTCTCTAGTAACAGGAACTGAGCTTTTCTAGGACAACCAAACCAGCTGTTCTTGAGCAACAATGGCAACAGCATTGCCATCACTAAACAAACACAGATAATAAATACAGGATCAAATGACTTACCCAAGTCCACCTAAGGTCACTAGCAGAGTGCATTTATAACTATTTTGTCTGCCTTACACAGCACGAAATGCAAAAGGAGGCACCTTCTGGCAAAGGTCACTCAGGCACCAGGAAGGTGGTTTCCAAAGCAGTGAGCCCAATTTTCAGTAAGTGGGCGAATAAGTGAGGATTTCTGCCTGGAGAGATCCTGAAAAGAATTTTTCCAGGTAAAGATGGGCACAAAATAATAAATGCTGCACAGAAAAGGAGTTGACGCTTCAGAGTATACCACCTACCTAGCAGCTGTGAAGACATACAAACCCTCATTGCTACAGAGTGCTAGATAGCTAACGATCAGGAAAGATTAGGAAGAAACTTACCCCCCCCAAACCATGTATTCCATAGGTGTCCAACATGGGGCTCTTCGTGGCCTCTAAACATCTGGGACAGTCCGCTGCCAGGAGAAGGATTGCAGTAGATGGACCAAGTGAACTGGTCCTGTACAGCAGTCTTTAAGTGACTGTGTATATGGATGCAGTCAACATTAACTAAATACAGGATAGTTTAAAAAAACAACAGTGACTGCGTTTTTTGATGAATTCTATAATGCACCTAATTTTCCACAACCTATTTCCAGCTCTGCATGCTATATGCTACTCAATTGTTTTTGTACCCCCTTTCCACTCTCCAAGAGTCCCAACTAAAAATATGTATTTTGTTCTTGTGCATCTAATGTGGAAGAAAGGTCACACTGGTTGTTTCTTTCCTTCTCCTTGTTTAGATTATCTGTGACATTATCTTGCAACTGATGGAGGAAAAATTTGGTGGAGACTGCAAAGCTTCCTTTGAGAAGGTGACCAATGAAATCTGCACTCACCTGAACAATGTCTACAAAGAGGCGGGTTGGTGAGGATGTGCAACCTCCAGGCTCTTCAAACATCTCGCCAGCACTGACTTGCTGCTTTTGGGCCTCCAACCACAGTTGGAAGAATGAAAAAGTAAAAAAAAGCAAGAAAAAGGCTTATATAATATAGATATCAATGTCAATAATTTCCTTAGCAAACTGAATTTCTACAGTTAAATAAAACCTGCAGATACATCAAAGCCAACCAACAAATCCTGATGTGCTTTGCAGCTTCAGTGCTCCAGGTGGGTTCCTCTGGCCACCATCCTTGAAGACTACATTTTAAGACGATGACTTTAACCTTTGTATTCCTGAGAGAAAGACTTGCTCCTTCCAGCAGCACCAGCCCAGAGAGGCACCAGCAGCTCTTCATCTCAGCTACCACCTCTCCATCCTCATGAATGATGAGCAGGAGACCATTTTGAAGCATCTCCAGGGACTGTGTAGAGGTCGTTATTTAAGAGGCATGGGTGTTGTTTCATGTTTGAACTAAAACAATGGGGGGAGTGGTGTATGGGAAAGACTAATGTCTGAGAAAAACATGGGGAAGGTCCCATTCTGCATGAGCCAGCAGAGTTCCCCCAACCTGGGGAGAGGTTTGTCGGAGCAATTTTCAGCGCAAGGGATGGCAACACTGAATGTGGTCACCGCTGGGTCCCTCTGGGCAGGGATGAACATCTCCAGTGCGTGGATTTCACGGTGCTACTCCCAGCAAATTGCTCTGGCCATGTACCCAGGAGAGGGCAATAGTACCGAGCTCACTAGCTCCTGTGCTACTCAAAATGCATCCAGCTGAGGGAGGCTGCTGCCCCGCTGAGTGGGCAGCATGGCGGGCTCAGCTCAGTGTGGGATTTCTACGGTGCTGCCCTCATCCTGTCTTGTCGCACGGTCTGAGCCTCCCTTCAGTGATAACAGAGTCCCGAACTATTTAATTGCTTTTCCTTGTATTCCTTAGATGTGGTGAAATCATCAGCTAATAATTGCAAATAACTACCTGCCATTTTGCTTCAGTGTAATGCAATAAACACAGAGAAAGCAGATGCGTCCTCTCATTTGTAGCATGGAAAAGGCACGCGTGATGCGCAGGAGCAGCAGCTGGTTACAGTGCACGGTTACTGGTGGTACTGGGGAGTTTACCAAAACCAGCCCAAGCTCCCACCCAGGCACCCATCACACCTGCAGTAATCAGGCTCCTCGGGTGGTGGGAAGGGAAGCTCTTCACTTGACCATGAAACAACAATTTTGTGAACAGCTAAAAATGCAGAATTCTCCTTCATTCAAGGTGTAGTTTTCCTCACCCATCCCATTTGTTTGGCAAAGGATGCTGAAATCCTGAAGTCGGGATATGAATTCTTGCCGGAGAGGGAGGATGGGGCAGGCTGCTTTATTTGATTCAGTATTTTATCCCACTTGGGGAGAGGGGAAGCATATTGCACAGCATCGTCAAGTATTGTAAGAAAAGAACAAGACTTGTAAAAAAATATTTTAGTCTCAAATCCCTTCGAGGGAGTACAAGTAGTTAACACTCTGAAAAGCTTAAAATAATTTCCCCTTTTTATTTACTTGCTTTAATGCACGTTGAGAGCACTATTTGCCATGACGATGGTTAGCTGTAATGACATGCTCGTCATTGCCATAGGCACCCTGGGCTGACAGGGGCCTGAAAACACTGGCCGACGGTTTAAGGCTCTTATGTTCCCTGCTCCTGTGATGGAGAGATGTGTAGCAAAAGCAAAGCGTGTGAAACAAACCAAACTCAGGCTTAAGTACAGAGGGAATTATTTTTTTAATCCATTTACAAAAGGGGGGACACACTAAATTTTAAAAATTTGTATGATGTGAGTGGTTTAGGAGTACATGACCTTTATTTTTTTGTTTATCTGAGATTTCAAAGGACGGCAGGAAGCTTTCCCAACAGAGCATAGATCAGACGACATCTTGAGATTGAGGATACCAGAGCTGAATTCCGTTTTCCAGCAGCCTCACTGCACAATCCTGTCTGACTTTCCTTGGACCTCACTGTGCCTCTGCAAAACAGCAACATTCACGTACTTGGAAGGCAAACCAAACATGCTCATTACTTATTGAACCAGTAAATAAATACGTGGTGCTATACATACTGTATGCATTCTTAGGGATAACTTTGATCCTGTGAAGAGAAACTTAAGGAAAACATCATACCTAAAGGTAGCAGGAAGAGATTTCCCGTGGAGCACCACCAGTGAGTGGGACCAAAGCCCTCACACCAAGCTTCACGTTTTTTTTACAGCCTGTGGGACATCAGGAAGGTCTGGGTGAGACGACAAACCTGTGACGTAGCACAGGTAGCATGACAAGTGCCCGTGACAGGTTAAATCAGCTAAATGCCGTGGAGTTATCTTTGTGTCCGACCTAAACCAGAACAGCGCAAACACATGGAAAATACCGGGAAAGGGGAAGAGGAGTGAGAGGGAGCTCATGGAGGAAGTTTATCCCCTCAGCTAGTAAAATCAAAGTGCTTTGCCAGTCATGTTGCTAGAGAAAAAAAGCATCCCCACAAGCAAAACTTGACCTTGTAGAGACAACCAAACACTCCTGATTCAAAATATTACCTAAACACTGTAAAAACACATATATACTTAAATGCAGTTAATCAACTTCATTGAGTGAACTCAGACCTTCTAATGGGGGCAGCTTTGGGAAATAAAGGAATACAAGCAAAGAGATGAGAGAAATTTAACGTGAAAAACTTCAGCTGCTGTAGTAACAAAGCAGAAACTTACCCAGAGGAAGGTGCACTTGCAAGGCATCCCTGTGCAAATACAAATCAATGTCGGGATAAAATCCAAGAGTCCAGTGAGTGCGACAGCATCACCAAATCACTCTGAGACAAGGGCTACAAACATACCAAAGCAATTTGAAATGACAGGGAGTGTTTTACAGAAGTAGTTAACGCAGCTGTCAAGCCATTTAAGCCTAATAATTTTCTTGCTAAAGCAATTTGATGACAGGGAGTGTTTTACAGGTGTTAACGCAGCTGTCGAGCCATTTAAGCCTAATAATTTTCTTGCTAGAGAGTCTGAGCCAAGCAGCCTTCCTGCCCCTGCCTGGACCACAGGCACTAGAGAGGCTCAGCGAGGTGAGTAAAGGGAGGCGGTCATTTGAGATATCCTGGGGCTGCCCAGAGAGGGGACTACAGACCTTGCAGAGGATTTGGGGAAGCTTCTAAGAATTCCTTCTAGCAGGGTCCAGAGCAAAACCCTCCCTTGCACCCACTCTTCCTGCTGGAAGGCCGTTTGCGTTACTGGTGATTGAAGTGAAGGGCTGCTTGAGCTCCTTTGCTGTAGAGCTGTGGGCATCGGTATAGATACAGCCCTCAGAGGTGTTGCTTTACACTGAAAGAGTAGGGGCTGCTTCTATTTGCTGTTTAAAACACCTAGTGATGGGTAGGAGGCGGTGAGGGTACAGTCCAGATGGGAACATGCTGGAAGCAGCAATGTTTCTACCCCATGCTGGGCACCAGGGTGGTCGCTCCTGTTAGAGCCAGAGAGGAGCAGGGGAGCCCTGTTAGACTTTCAAGACACCTTCCTGGTTAAACAGAAGGTACCACAAGGCTCGTAATGGCACAATGCATGATGAGAAAGGATTGCTGCCTACAGAAGGTCATACCGAGATAAGACAAGTGAATTGTAATGTCTGAATCGGCACTAGGAGCCAGTGGCCACTGAAAGAACAGAACAGCCACCGAATTCAAACGCCTGTCCATCAGGCGCTCAGGTGTCTCATAAAAGCACAGGTGTGACTTATGCTGCAAACCAAACCAAACCAAACCAAACCAAACCAAACCACAGACCTATTCTAACCTTCTCAGTTCTCAACATTGTAAAATCTCTTGTTTTCTTTCATTACAACATGCTGCTTTAGGGAAAGGCGATGTTAGAGAAGATGCCTTTTTTTCTTTACCTTTTTTTTCTTTTGCTAAAGCTAATACTGAGCTAATGAATATTTGTAGTTAGAGTATCACTGAGGCTCAGTTAACCTCATATGCCATGCCAGAGCGCTTCTGGCTTACGCAGTGGAGTGGGTTTGAGCCAGTTCAGGGCACGGTTATACTGGTCAGATTGCACATGGTCAGTATCAAACAAGCCTAAGACACACAGGAGTGATTTTTCTCCTGGTGTGAGCCAGCAGCATCCTAGACTGAATTGTTTGCTTACTCAGTGGACAGTAGAAATAGCAGCCCTCTTGTACTGCAAGAATATTTTGTACGCTCGCCTTGGAGAGCCCAGGCTTCTGCTTCTGATGTCCTTGGAAACATTTCCCCAGGAGGAAGCACTGCTGTCATGTCTCTCACAGGCAGCAACACGGTGCTTCACCTCCCCCCTGCACAACCACATGGCAGCAGACGAATCGGGGACATGCTGCTGGTGATGCCGGTGCTGCTGATCTCCATCCAGCCTTCCCATGCTGTCCACCAAGGACACCCGGCAGCTGCTAACCACTGCTGTCAGGCAGAGCAGGCTGATCCCGACATCGCACTGAAACTTCCCATTAGCGCGGGCCACCAGCAGAGCTTTGCACAGGGTTACAAGCAGAGGCAGAATTTTAGGACAAGGAAGACAATGGCTGTGAAATATTGAAGCTGACACCTGGATTACGGTCCCACCCTCCATCAAGGCAGCAGTTGCCCTCACCTGTTGGAAATCAGCAGTTCTTTGCTCCCATTGCTCTGTTGCAAACCAGTTTGAACTTCGGAAGATGGCAGCACTTTAATAAGTTACAGTAGTTAGATGCAAAGTCCCCAACTCAGTTATCACCTTCTAGTGATGGCTACGCAGAGGCTCGAGCAGGCCTTTGGTGCTGGTGGTGCCTGATGGCTGGTGCTGTGAAAGTTTGCAGCCCCTCTGAGCCAGCACCAGGTACCATTTCTAACCTTTGTGCTCCTAACTGAGCATCGCCATCAATGCTTTATTTACTACAGTCAGCATTCGGCAGATCATTTCTGCCTGGGAAAGGGCTGTACAGCCACGGCAGTTCCTGCTATCCATCAGGCCCTTTTTGACCTTGCCCGTGGCCAGCCCTGCTTTGTTGCTAGCTAATCCCAACTCCTTGCTGGTGCATTTCCTAGAATGCTGCTTGCCTGCAGTGCTCTGCACAGCACTACCGAGAGCTTGGGAAGCGGTTTGGGACTACGGTTACCCCAGCAACAGGAGGTGAAAAGCCAGAGCCAGGAGAGACCAAGTCATGAGAGAATTTTCTAATTGCCTGCTGACTGTCCATTATGCGCCTGCCAATGGCAAAGCAGGGATAAAGAGGAGAGCCTGTGGTAGAAACAAGCATTTCTTCCTCTCTTCCCCCATATTTCCAGCTGCTGATACAACCCCTGCCCAGCAGTTCACTGCTTCCCAGTTTTGCAGGCTGAAAGTCAGATCTCCAGGTCTTAGTGAAAAGAAGAATTAAAGAATTGCATGAGCAGTAACAGTGCAAGAATTTATTAAGAAGCAAGTAGAAAAAAGTGATCAAAGCAAAGAACAAAGAGCAAGAACCATACAGGACTGAATGAAGATCACATTAACACTTTTTATAAGCCACTGCATTGGGAGAAACTAACGTCTACTGTTTGCTGAACAAAGGACAACTATACTGAGGAAGGTGGCATGTGAAACGTGGGATGGAGAATAGTAAACCAGGGGGGTTATCAGACCTTTATGCAACACACTACACGCTGCCATCAGCTCTGGCACATAGCTCGTTCTGCATTTATACTTCATTTAATGCTGACTGCAACTGCAATCTGCTTGAATCCCTAACAGTCCTGGAGGAGATGGCACACACGTCTCACTGAGTCATCTCCAGCACCACAGGAGCTTCTTGTTGCGATACTGAAGTTCCCATAGCTAAAACCGTTTGTTCAGATGTACCCATCCATGCCTTTAGCTGTCTTAAGACAAGTTGCTACCATTCTCCCTTCAGCTAAATAGATAATCCCTGCCCCAAGGCTATTTAAGGTGACCACAATCATCCATTTGCATTGGCCTAGGGGGTTGGTTCACCTGTTTTCTCCTGCTGCTCCTGGGGCAGGATGGTGGGTGCCTCAAAGGCACAGGCTGGTGCAAGATAGATTGGACAGAGAGAGGGGGCTCCAGGGTTAGGGTTTGTGCTGTAGGAAGAGGAGGATAAATCCCACATTCACTACCTGACGGAAGGCAAGAGGACAGATAGGAACAGTCTCCTCTGCCAGCTTCATTGGCAAGTCTGATGGTGGGTAACGCGATACGGCTGCACCAGGCCAAGCACCTCTTTGCTTGGAAACGTCGCTGTTTTACTGTATGGTTCCTCCTGCTCCAGCAGGAAAAGCAACTTGTATACATTCAGGAGAGGACCTCATTTCTGGTAACGTGCCATTCTCTAGCTGCTTACCATCTCAAGGTTTTCCTGTTTTATGCTCCCCTGACTAATCCAGAGCGAGAGCCTTCCGAGATACAGGAGTAATGCTTGCAGGCTCACTGCTTTTCAAACACTTAAATGAAGTAATCTACTATTTTAGCTCAATTTGTACACCTGCAGCCTGATAAAAATTGCCATGGAGCTACAACTGTGTCAGCAAAATTTCTGAGAGATGCTCAGCTACAGCATCCTTAGGTTCCCTTCCCAGGCTGCAGTAAGCCTCCTTGCAGGAGAGGGAAGATGTTTTCCTCAAATAGGAATGGCCTCGAGCACTCAGGCCCTCTCAAGGACCTGCAGACCCACGAGATCTCTTAGGGAAGCAGTAGCAGCACAGCTCACTACACAGATTACTGCACAGCAGCATCCCCCACGGCCTCCTGCGGGTCTAGCGCCCTGGCTCCGGCTCTCTCAATCTCCTAAGAATCAATGGCCGAACAAGCAACCAAAGGGAGAAAAGCTGGGCAAACAGGCTCGGTGTGGGAAGTCGTAAGTAGTGCGGACAGATGATACTTAGTGTGATGTGAAGCTAGGACACCCATGTCTGTCGGACGTATTTGATCTGGGTTAGTGGGCTGAGCTGCTTGATCTTCTGAATGATCTCGCCATTGTATTTATGATCTGGTTCTAGACCAGAAGTCAGATTTAACGACTGTTGAACCATTTACTGAAGACTGGGAAATTAAAACCACAAGTGATGAAGCCCAAACTATTTGATTGGTGTCAAAGCTCCTTCCCTTACATGATGCAGCAGAGATGGACAGAGATTTATTTCCCCCAGATCCCTTTCCTAATCATTTTGACCGTGCAAACTAATGTCAGTCAATACCACTCTTCAGCTGTCCAGCAGGAAATACACAGGTGATGAATATCTCAGTTTCACCCTCCTGGAAATTAAGGTAGCTTGGTTCTGACGGAAGGGTGGAAGATCCTTACTTACTCAGGCACAACTAATAAAGCAGTCTCCCTTTCTGATAGATGTTCCAGATCGCTTGCATCAGAAGAAGTGGGTTTCATCAATCGCCTTAATTCAGTTCTCTTCCTAACTGCACTCCAGTCCTCATTTCAGACATGAGGCATGCATTTCCACATGCAATTCGGATTATTTTATCAGGATACCAGAGGTAAGACTTACCTTCTCTCTGTTTAACATCAGTGTGGTACTTGGATACTATGAAGCTCACCACCCATGCAAACTTATAAATAAGGAAAGGCCCAAATTCAATCACTCTTTCATAGTTAAATTTAAAAGCCATTTGTAAAATCAATGGCATATTATCCAGAATTTGCTAGTAAGGAGCCTAAGCAGTGTTTTGTCACAGTATGCGAATTCCCACCTGCCTTTTACAATACAAAATTTCTATTTGCTGGCTGCAGGGGGAGACAGGTCCTCAGTATTTCTGGAGTATTCTTATTCCAGAAAGGAATTCCAAGAGAGCTAGCAATCCACTCATTGGCAATTCTGCTATGCAAGATGCATCTAGAAATGACTGTTCACCTTTTGTTAATAGAGTTCTAGTGGTGACAAAGGTATGACAATAGATGTTAGCAAGCACTTATACAGCGTGCTCATACCACAGCAGAGTAAGTGACAAACACCGGTCACCTACATTCATCAAGCAGCTGGGCCACGCAGGAAATCATAAAGCATTCCCAGGAAGGAAATTCACGTTCAGATTTCAAATGGGTAAATTAAAAAAGTGTTAAGTAGTTAGCCATCATTATTACAGTATTTCTTTAGGAGCTTAAAACGACATGAATTGGAAGTGGAGGGTATGTGCTACGTTGAACACAAGTCCTTGCTGAGATGTGAAGGTCCTGTTCTAGCTTTCACTGCCAGCCAAAATACTGCTGAATTATCTGCTGTGTTAGAATTATCACCCGTGTGTTCTGACCATACTGAAGAAGCTACAGAAAAAACACTGAGGAAAAATGCACACAGTGAATTTACAGTGATATTACACACCCATAATTAGCGGGCCTACAGAGGCACTTGGACGAGGGAGATACAGAGGGGAATCTGCAGAACCTGCCGAAAATGCCAATACATCATTACAAACACTGCTTTTAGCACCACTGAGTTTCTTAACAGTGACGCTTATCTCAAGGAGATCTTACCAATCTCTAAATTCTTCTGTGTGACAGTAGGGCACGTCTTAATTAAATTTATATGCCCCAAAGCACTTTCAGTCCAACAGAATCGACAGCAACTCCCTTTATGTTAAGGCAGCTTGCACCTAAATGAAATACTACTTTTTGAAACTGAAGTCATTAAGGAGTTAGTGGTTGTGCCATGATCATTATGATTCTACATGTTTTTGCCTTGGAGATCTTAGGACAGTGAGGATTGTAATCAGAAAGACTGCTTCTCCTAGAGCACATGTGCATGTTAAAAACTCTTAATAACCAGATGTTAGTTTTTCAATGACTGCACTGCTAAGTAACCACCCTAAGAGACCAGTATATCCTTGTTAAGTTATTGGACAATGTGGTTTCCTTTTTTATTTTTTTATTTTTTGTTCTTAATTTGTTTGTTGTTGCTGGTTTTTTGTTTGTTTTTAATACAATTAAGGATGTGCCGTTTACACCCCACAAGAAAAAGCAGAAGGAGTCCTTATGGAAAAAAACAAATATATTGAACACATACCAATCAAATGGTACAGATATGGGACTGGCTTTGATTTCAAAATTTAAGTAGAAATAAAAAAAGATGTAATGCAACAGCTGTTCAATTTCCAAGTCTAAATAGGCACTGTAAAAAGACATTTCCGCTTTCTCCAGCACACATTCCTGTCTAAATGCTCCCACTGTAATCAACTCCTAGGTTCCCAAACAAACAAAAAAAATCACTGGGAACATAACCTTAGTGTAAAAGTTAACATCCATCCACCCACCCTCTTACAAAAAAAGCAAACAAAAAAATTCCCCCAAAATACAACCTTTCAATGCTGCTGTTTTGACTGGAGCAGAATTGGAGAATTTATAAAGGTTCAAAAGCACCCAAGGCAAGTAGTACAATATAATTTGTTCACTAACTTGTATTGGAAAGGAGATTAAAAACATTGAGATCTGCATCTGGTACATAAAACTGTTGTCCTGAATAAAGAGAAATCTTTCAGAAAAGTTTTACAACTTGGTGGAAGTCCAGGACCCAGCTTTAGGCATCATTAATTGATGGGGTTTAATTCTGACTTGGTTATAACCACTTTTATATACTGTACATCTACCCTAGTTGGATCAGTGTCTGGAACTGCTCACTGGTGTCCCTTTGAACAACTGTAAACTAAACCATAGTATGCAACTCCATAGGAAGCTAGAGATCAGGTGAATATACAGCCAGTTATATCTCCCCTGCTTCACGCTCTTCTGAGCTCCTCGGGTCTTCCGATCGGCCATTAGCACTTTCATAAGAACGTTTCTTGTCTTTGAAATCTCGCGGTGACCTCTCTCTTGAGCTTCTATCTTTATCACGTGATGTTCTATCACGATCTCTTGAACGTTCTTTGTCTCTGGAAGATCTTTCTTTTGAGGATCTGAAAAGTGCAGTAAATTTGAAAATTCAGGTTAGTCACGAATCTGTAGCTATCAAACAGCATTTTGATTTTATATTTTTCTTCTTTTTCCAACCAACTTTAAATTATATAAATAGACGCGTATGAGAACACATCAGAAACCATTCTACTTTTCTCCCTTTCCTACTTCCAATTTCAAAAGACAAATATTGATAGGGGCAGAATTTAATGTAATCTACATTTATTACAGAGCCCAGATTAAGGTCAAGGTGCTTCACTCTTATTTTCAACCTCCGCCCTCAAGCTTGCATTAACAGAAGTTTAATTCATAGAATCACAGAATAGTTTGGGTTGGAAGGGACCTCTAAAAGTCATCTAGTCCAACCCCCCTGCTGCGGGCAGGGACATCTTCAACTAGATCAGGCTGCTCAGAGCCCCGTCCAACCTGACCTTGAATGTTTCCAGGGATGGAGCATCCACCACCTCTCTGGGCAACCTGTTCCAGTGTTTCACCACCCTCAGCGTAAAAAATTTCTTCCTTGTATCTAGTCTAAATCTACACCCCTTTAGTTTAAAGCCATTCCCCCTTGTCCTGTCGCAACAGGCCCTGCT
>NW_008794445.1:4264257-4270885 GCF_000699145.1 Aptenodytes forsteri
TGTGGGGGACCGTGTCAAAGGCCTTACAGAGGTCCAGATAGACGACATCTGTAGCCCTTCCCGTGTCCACTGATGTAGTCACTCCATCATAGAAGGCCACTAGGTTAGTCAGGCAGGACTTGCCCTTGGTAAAGCCATGCTGGCTGTCTTGAATCACCTTCCTGTCCTCCATGTGCCTTAGCATAGCTTCCAGGAGGATCTGTTCCAGGATCTTCCCAGGCACAGACATGAGACTGACTGGCCTATGGTTCCCCAGGTCTTCCTTTTTTCCCTTTTTAAAAATGGGGGTTGTGTCTCCCCTCTTCCAGTCAGTGGGAACTTCACTGGACAATTGAAATTTCTCATCTGTAGTCTCAGGCTAGACGTTCTTCTCAAGCTAATCTCAGATGTATAAATTACAAACTTAAATGCGTTTAAAAATGAGTTTGATTAAAAGCAGGGGGAAATTAACTTGTGTAATTCTGGAATGAGGCTATTACATGACAAATAAAAAACAAATCTGGAACCTGTGCTACAACTAGGTTTTGTTAGAAGAATTATCCCTTGTGTGATTTTTTGCAATGTTGGGGTGGTGTTATTTTAAGATATTTTACTCTGATAATAGGCATCTCCAAAACCTTTACAACGGAGCCGGAAAAGAGCTGTTCTGTTAAATAATCCACATAGTTTTAAATTAAATGAGCTGCCTGTATTGGAAAAAAAAACAGATTAGACATCCTCCTCTATATTTCCTCACAGAGTGCACCTAAGCCTGTTGTTGAAAAACATTACATACTCATTTTAAGATGTACTGCAATCATAAAAGAATCTAATACATACTTTCACAGAAAAATCTTATGCTATAAAGCTAGCCACTAATTTCTTAGTCAAAAAATCTGGTGCACTGGACAGTGAGACTGTACTCTTTCCACTTACAGAAAGTTACTGTTATCACCTCAGAGCTTCAAAACTAAGGTCTGCAAAATGCTCCTGCACTAATTTCCTTTTATAAGCTTACAAAGAAGTGACCTTCCATTTATAGTTCCTCAGCTGGAAAGATTACTTTCCCTGCAATGTAGTGTTTTGCAAGATGTAGTATTTGCAAACACTGAGATCCACAGGCATTACTCCTATTCCACAAACTACATGCCAAATAAGAAGTTAATACTGGAGTTAGTACAGATGTTTCACAAGTATTTTGCGCTGCAAGTCACCTGCAGAAGAACCAATGCTTCCAAACAGATTGACTCAGGCTAACTCTAGTAATTAATCCTAGAATAGGCAGACAGATAGGACACGATGCCATCCACAGCTTTGGCTTTTCATTCAACGCATTTTTGGAGGAATGCAAGATGCATTCGTCCAGCCGTCCCATCTCTCTACAGGTGAGTCTCTAATCAGCTGACAAGAAGGAAGACTGGCTTTAATGAATCACACCATAGTGATGTGAAAGGTTATACAATCGCTTTAGCAAGCAGTATTACTACCAGAAGACTTAGAACTAAAATACCATTCCTGCCTTTCTCAAGGGCAAGGTATAGCCTTTTGAATCAGAACATTTACTAGACTTACATTATCTAGAATGCTCAGAAAGCATTACTTCCTAACTGATCAACTGGATTCTTCAGCAGAAACTGCCGCCTTCACCAGATATGCAGGCAGCATCCACACTGTCATGTTCAACCAACTATGAATCGTGTTATAAAATGTGATACTGGTTCCAAAACAGTATCTGTGGATGCCTGCATTGGGTCTGAGGACAAAAAACTGTAAGTAGCCTTGGACAAAATATCCTAGGGCAGCCTTAGCAGCCTGGGAAAATCCTAGAGCAGCCAGTCAGATCTAGGAAAGCAGGAAGAGACGTAGCTACAGTTTCAAACCTTCCAAGAGGTAAGATGTTTGACTAAATGGGGCCTGTGCTTCCTGCCCCCCCTCCACCGGCTTTCTCCTCAAAAAAAAAAAAAAAAAAAGTCTGTACTTCTCTACCACAGCAGACAATTAGTATAGGGCTAGAATATTTTGTTGTCAACCACGATCTGAAACGATATTTGGGGGTGGGGTGGGGAAATTGTCTAAACGCTGAGAGTGGGATCTATCTCACCCAGCTTTAAATGTCTGCAATGTAGACACCTAAGCTAATCAGCCAGATTTCCTTAACAGTCAGCAGAAGAAATAGACACTTTGAAGCATGATTTGTCTCATCTTAAAATAGACACAAAATCACGTCAGATGAGTTTGTGATGAGACTCATGAGATTAACATCTGACCTAGTCATCTAAAGCCAGGTGAAATGAAGCCCCATCTTATGACTGTAGATACTCTATTTGTCCATACAATGTCTGTATGGGAGTACATTAACCCTTGTCACATGAATTCTTGCAAGTGGGCTCAAGCGTACTGACACAACCATCTCTCAATTTACCCCCATTTAGGCCTACTGTCATGATTGATCTTATCATTGAGTATGCATCTCAACATCTAACTGCAAATATTCACTTTCTCATTGCAAATCAAGAAGCACAAATTACGTATTTTGTTTCTAATGAGATGAAAGATGATTCACTTTAGTTATTGGTAACTTACAGCTAACAGCAAAGAAAAGTAGGACTTTATTTAGACCTGCTCTTGGTAAGCCGGTAATCCAAGCCTGCGTAGACCTAGGGTTCCTATTACCTTAGGCATGTTGCTGTTATTACCAGATGGGTTCCCATTATCTTAGACATATTTGCTACTGTTGCCAGATACTTTGTATATGTTCAGTTGTGCCCACAGAGTGTGGAGGTCTGCTCCTTATATTGATAAATTTGAAACAAGATCCCAGCCATTAAGAGATTTGAATCTATCCACTTGTTCATGGGGTGAATGATGATACAGATTAAAGAAAACAGGTTTGACAGACAAATTTTCGTATTTGTAGAATTTTCTTAGATATAGCACAGAACAAACATCCCTTTACTTTCAGAATGAAGAAGTATCTGAGAGGTGGCAGCTTTTCATATGTGAAAGGCTCTTTGGAAAATACTTTCTGAAGAAGGGTGGACAGGAAAACCAGAAGAAAGTGCATGGTTTGCTGCAAACAATAATACCCAGCACATGTTTGCCTGTGATAATGTTGTTATACAGAACAAAATTGGAAAATGACTTTCAGGAGAAGCACATCGGGAGTTTCTCCAGTAAGGAGTCTAATTGTCTAGTATGCTTACATGTTGAAGCCATAATGGATGTGATCAAAACTGAAAAAACCCAGACACATTAATAGCTTTTACAGCAGGATTCAGCAGCCTACAGTAACTGTATTTTATGGTTCTTTAACCAAGCCCAAAAATCGCACTGAAGGCTTTAGGTTAACAAAATGATGCAACTCTTCCCACACAGCAACCACAACTCCACACTTCTCTTAAGGCCCTAGAACTAGTGGCACCATGGGCTGCCACTGCTGCAGCTTTCATCCATCTTTCTGTCGTTTCTGGTGTCACACTCTGCTCTTCTGCAAGAGTTTGGCAAAAGCACCATGTTCCCCAGATCTGAATTTATTTGGTTATTCAAAAGGCTACGACTCCTTCCTGAAGATGTTAACTTGCTGGAGTGTGTCTTTTATTTTCCAGAGTATTCTTGGACAGAATTCCTTGGGACAACTGAATGTTTTGAGCTTAAGGAAGACAGGCTTGAATAAAAGTATTTCATATCAGGATTTTAAGAAATTCCTCAAAAAAAAAAAAAAAGGATTTGGCAATGAGTACTTCCCTGGACTAGAAAAAGAGTTCTTAGGAGACAAGGAAGTATAATACATTTAGGCTTGCAAGTTCAGGTTCATTTTGGATTACGGCATCAACAGTGGTGTGGTATGCAACAGAAAGGCTTCTCCCACATTCATGTGAAAAGCAGCTCTACTGGCTAGAAGGGCATCTCTAAAAAGGAGGCATCCAGCCTGTCTGTGAGTTTAATAGATATCCTGCTCCCAGTGCAGCAAGATCATAGCTCTAAGGATTCTTTAGTCTCTTGATAACACAATATACATCCTTTAAGAGCAAAAACTTTGCTTGACTTCAGAGAAATAAGAGGTATGAGCTGCTAATGATGGCACAGCAATTTTTTCCGTCAAGTTAACAGTAATGCAAAACTCTTATTTGTACCAAGGATTCTTCCAACACAGGTGTGTCACATTCCTTCAGGGCAGGAACTGACACCAGGAGAAATGTTTCCAGTACTGAATATCGTAAGGTTGAAATCTTGTGCCCTGAAGTATGTCATATATTTTAACTCATTCACACAAAACAAAGCTTGAAGGGCTTATCTTTTGATAGGATCTTGCAAAAGGACACTGACTTCACCTTCAAATCACGTTGTGCTTTTTCAGTTCACCTTTGGCAGCTGAGACTGACAGGTTTACCGTTATATAGATAACACCAATGGTCCACACAATTTCCTTGTTCTTACATATTTCTCTGCCAACATACAGAAGACAATGCATGATTTGCATTGTGCATATCATATTGGAGAGTGAAAAACTCTGATGAGAATCCCGGAACAATCAATCAGTATAGTTTTCTTCGAAGGACTGAAATTGAGTCTTGCAAGGCTGGACTTCAAAGTTGAAGAGTTAAAGGCAATTTGAGCATATGCTGTATACATTGGTTCATCCAAGTTAACAAATGTGTTGATTGAAAGGAAAATGTCTATTTTAAGACTGAAAAACTACAGGTTTGAAGATTTGCTAATCTGCCATTGTGAATGCCTTGAAGGGGCAGGCTCTTTAGGATAACTGTGATGACAGGCTACAATCAAGATGGAAATTGCCAAGTCCGAAATGTTGACTTTAGGACACTAAAGAACACCCTGAAGAATTTTAAATACTAGACACTACTGATTATATCAACTGGAGTGCTAGACATTTAAGTTTTATCCATAAAGATAAAAAGAAAAGAAGGAAACAAAAGATTTGGACCAATCCTGTCTTCTATGCTCTCTTACAGAGCACAACGGGACTACAGTCACCTACCTACTCCAAGAAGACAAAAAGCTCATTTTTAGGGCAAAGAGCCCATGAGACACTTGAACACATTCAACACATATTTATCCACCCTTGGTGATTTAAATCCTAAAATAATTTGAATTATAAACCCTGCATGTGCGGCCACTTCAAAACCAGATCTTTTCTATTCTTGCAAGTCGACAGCCAGGGTTTTAAGACTGGGCACCCCGTCCACTGTACTGCACTCAAATCTATGCCACGGTGGCTGACCTACACAAGAAAGGAATCCTGGTTATGAGCAGACCTCCCTACCAAATGCCTTGTTGTGCAATTCCAACGCTCTTCGGAATTAAGCTTACCTCACTCATCTAAAATAAGCCAGCAATTCCTCAGGAGCAGACAGCAATTGAGTCATTCAAAAGCAACAGCCCCAGACTGCTCTCTGCAGTAATCCTTCAATGAGGGGTTGAGCCACTTCCCTTGCAAAGCAACACCTTCAGATGCAATGCAACAAGTTTATTTTCAGGCATATCTAAACTTGTTTTTATCTGGTGCAGTTCACAATAGATGGGCTCCAGTGCTGGGAACAAGAGCCCAAGGGAAAAACCAAATGGATGACAGTAAGACGACTGCTGATATCCCTAGGTTCAAATGGAGATCAACTGTTTCACTTTCTAGACTGCAGGAAGCTGGTAGTATTATCAACTTGACACCAATACCTTGTATCACTCCTCCAAAACAGAAATAATACATAAACCTATTATTAAAAAAAAAAAAAAAAAAAAAAAAAATCACTATGTATGTCAAATCATAAGTATGCTAAAGGTGTAACTGAAATCTGAGACAGTATCAAAATGTGTTTAAATTATTGTTTAATAAGTGTTAAATGTAATTTAGTGTGAAAATTCTCATCGTGCATCTAGGAAAAGCCATTTATTTCTAGGCCAACATTTACCTCTTTTTGGAGCTGCGCTCTCGGCTTCTCTCCCTGGAACTATGCCTGCTTCTATGATGGCTGCGACTCCGGCTGCGGCTGTTAGAGCGAGACCTGTGACGATGGCGTTTCTCACGGGATTTAGAGCGAGTTCTTCTCTTTCGTTCCCGGGAGGCTGAGCGAGACCGATGCCTGCGGCGATCTCGGGACCTAGATCTAGGAACAGAAAGGACTTAAACCAGACACTGCATTCACCTAGCTACTCTATCAGTGTACTTTGAATATTATGCACGCTATGCATAAGCAAATCTGTATAGAGAATGGTCTGCAGTGTTCAGAGCTATTGCATTGTCCTATCACAGGCAAACAGAGAGGGGAAAGCAACATTAGAAATCCTACAAACTCCTTTGTGACTAATGCAGACAATTTTACGGTTAATTTATGACTGTATGTATGGTTATAGCATAGCCAATTCAGGCTTCTGAAAGGAATTTAAAATATGGAGAAAAAAAAATCTGCTTTTTAAAATTTTAAAATCTTGTCTTTATCAGGCAGAGTTATAGAACTTCGTGATGCAGTGATAGGAATCATCTGCCAGAACCTATGTATTATGATGTTCTGAGAAAACAGGACTATATCCTTCCCCATAGCTACTACAATAAAACTAGTCTGGAAGGTTCTAAACACCATACAAAGTCATGATTTTCTTTCCTTTTTTTTTTTTTTTTTTTTTTTTTTTTTTT